>NC_132933.1:83573831-83925706 GCF_047675955.1 Chlorocebus sabaeus
TGTACATTAGCTTACTGAAGGCTCTGAGAAGTCCTGCAGTAGAAAACCAGAAACCAAAAAACTATTTACATCGGTTTAACTGGGCTTTTCCCATATTTGTTTGACACAGAATCTTTTCCGTCCTGCTGCCTCTTTTTTACTCTTCCCTTCCTGGGCACTCTTGCTCTCTGGGACACACTTTGATGTTCTACAACCATGCCTCAGCTGGGGCAGAGTGGCCACTATGGGTAGGGTAGTAAGGTTCCTCTGGGCCCTAGATGACATACCTGCTGAATCCCATCACACTGGCCTGGAGTCCAGGCTTCAGCTCAACCCTCTACCTGCCCCGTTCTTTCATTTTGCATGGACATTTTTCCTCAGGCTCTCTGGGTCCATCTGTGCCCATGTACGTGGGCACATGTTCCTACATATATCTATGCAGAGGTGCCTGTAGGCACACTAGTGACATGCCTAGCAGTGTGGGCTAATCCAGAAAGCCCAAGAACATCGAGAGAGAGAGAGAGAGAGAGAGAAAGAGAGAGAGAGAGAGACTGATTTTGATTTTCTTTCCTGGTCCACTTTCTTGAGTAACTAATTCCTTCCATCATTCCACTAGGAAATATCCTAGAAGTCAGCTAATGATGAAGTCCATTCTGGTCACGCCATTTGCCTGAGCTCATGGGCTAGTTCCTTTCAGGACTGTGGAGAAAGGTCTCCAAAGTGCAGAACTGTGAGGCCTGGCCTGTACCCACTGAGGAATGCATAGCAGAGAGGGACAGAGGCTGCATTCTGGGCCCAGCAGTGCCAGTTTAAACATTTGTTTCATTTCTCTCTGCTTAGGAGGATTCTATAAATGACAGGAAGGCCTCCCCTAGAGCATCAGTTCAAGACTAAAGGTCAGCTCCATGAGAGCACGGACTGTGTCTGTCTTGTTATCCCTGTGCTCCTAGTGCCTGACACAAGGTCTGGCAGGCTGTGCATACGTGTTTGTGTGTGTGTGTGCGCGCGCATGTGTGTGGGTGTGTATGCATGCATGCAAGCAGGAACATACTTAACAAATGTTTATTGAGCACTTATTATGTGCCAGGCATTGTCCTAAGAATTTTACATGGAATAACCCATTGAATCCTCACAACCATCCTCTGAGGTAAGTACTATTATTATACCCACTTTACAGATTCAGACACTGAGGCACAGCGGGTGAGTAGTTCACTCCAGGTCACACAACCAATAAAAAGTACAGCCAGAATTCAACACAGGCAGTCTGACTCCAGAGTTCTTTCGCTAAACCCACGATTCCATACTTGATGGTTCAATGAATAGTTGTTGGGTGAATGTAGAAATGTATGCATACATGCAGGCAGGCAGGCAGGCAGGAAGGAAGGAAGGAACGAAGGAAGGAAGGAACGAAGGAAGGAGGAAGGAAATACCAACCGATGGCAGCCCACAACCCTCTAGCAGCCTGATGCTTGGCATACAGCACTCCCCAGGGCTTCCCTCCAGAAGCCCAGCAGCAGTGACATAATGAACACACCCTCCCAGCCGCCCACACCAATACCACCGCTTACGTCCCTCCCTCTGGGCCTTTGTCACATTTTGCTCTCACCCTCCTCCTTCCACACTGCTCCTCCCAGTCACTCCCCAGCCCACCAGCTCCTTGACCTGCCTGCCTGCCAGTCTGTCTCCTCTTCCTTGTGTGCTTGCATGTGAGCCATGAAACCCACCGCCTCTAAAAACAAAGCAGGCAGCCATCTCACTCTCGTGCTGCCACTTTGATGTCCCCTTCTTGGCAGCAGCAGGGTGCTGAGCCACCCTGCACAGACTTGGGTACCAGGGGACAGGTGCCAGCAGAGAAGCTCCACATACGAAGGCCCAGGCCAAGAGGAACATGGGTTGTTGGAAACCAGGGAAGCAAGAGGCCTGGGAGGGACCGCCCAGACCTGCAGGGCCGGGGGGCTTTCATTCTGCAGCCTTGTGCCTACCGTGTCTCCAGGGACTAGCTGCTAACGATTTTTATTTTATTTGAATTAATTAATTAATTAATTTTTTCATTGAGACGGAGTCTCACTCTGTTGCCCAGGCTGCAATGCAGTGGCGTGATCTTGGCTCACTGCAAGCTCCGCCTCCCAGGTTCAAGTGATCCTCTCACCTAAGTCTCCCAAGTAGCTGGGACTACAGGCTCCTGTCACCATGCCAGGCTAATTTTTTTTCTTTTTTGTATTTTTAGTAGAGACTGGATTTCACCATGTTGCCCAGGCTGCTCTCGGACTCCTGACCTCAAGTGATCCACCAGCTTCGACCTCCCAAAGTGCTGGGATTACAGGCGTGAACCACTGCACCCAGCCAACATGATTTTTAAATAACACAACCTACCCCTCACATGAGTTTAGCAGGCTACAGTTGACAAAGCACTTTTGCATCCATTTGCCTAATAAATCCTCATTATGGCATAATTGGTAAAAGCCTTAGATTCATGATGCCTGGGTTTGAATCCTGCTTCTGTGGCTTCTTAGCTATGCAACATAGGAAAAGTCACTTACACCCTCAGAACCTCAGTGTCCCCATCCTTAAAATGAGCATTATAGCAATTCCTAGTTCACAGCATTGCTGCGAGGAGTAAAGGAGTTGATCCATGGAAAGTACTCAGCATAGTGGAGTGTGTAGACATACACCATTTAGTATGTACTCCCCAGACACCAGGCTAAGTCCTTTTGCTGTTGTTTTTGTTTGTTTTATTTGAGATGGAGTCTCACTCTGTCACCAGGCTGGAGTGCAGTAGTGTAATCTCGGCTCACTGCAACCTCAGCCTCCCGGGTTGAAGCAATCCTCCTGCCTCAGCCTCCTGAGTAGCTGGGACTACAGGCACGTGCCACCACACCCAGGTAATTATTTTTGTATTTTTAGTAGAGATAGGGTTTCACCGTGTTGGCCAGGGTGGTCTGAATCTCTTGACCTTGTGATCCACCCGCCTTGGCCTCCCAAAGTGCTGGGATTACAGGTGTAAGCCACTGTGCCAGGCCAGTCCTTTTAATCACAGGTTCTCTTCAGCAATCTTATGAAGTAGAAGAGGAAACTGAGGCTTATGAAGGAGAAATGACCTGCCCAGAGTCATCGAGGAAGTAGGTCTGTCTGTCCCCAAAGCCCAAGGTCTTTGGGGAAACTGAAACTCAAAAGACGGCACCAGTCTGGGTTTGGGATGAGACTGACTTAATCTAGTGCTCTTTTCACGGTCCCTCAAATGTCACTTTTCTCTCTTGAATGCAATAGATCCAGGTGTCTCCTACTCCCTCATTCTTCCCAAGCAGGCTGAAGAGCACAGAGTGGGCGACTCGGGACAGGGAGGGGCTTTTGGACAAATGCCATCTGTTATTCTCATGCTTGGAATTCCAATGGAGACTAGAGTTGAGGTGTTTGAGATGAGATGAAAAGGGAGCTCTGCAAATGGAATCAATGAGATGAAGGAAAGTTTGAAGCTTCCACTGTGTTCCACATGTCCCTGGAATACTGGTGTCCAGGCCAGCAGGTGCCAGGTGTACCTGCCTGTCTGCAGACACTGGTTATGCCTGGTCCATGCTGCCACTGGCCAGCTTAGCTTGTGCCACAGGTACTTTTTCCATGACATTTGTTGGTACCCAGGAGGTGGGCCCCTCTTCACTATTCCTGGCTTGAGTTCCAGGTGTTTTTTTTTTTTTTTTTTTTTTGAGACGGCATCTCGCTCTGTCACCCAGGCTGGAGTGCAGTGGCTCGCTGCAACTCCGCCTCCCCAGTTCAAGTGATTCTCTTGCCTCAGCCACCCCAGTAGCTGGGACTACAGGTGCACACCACCACACATAGCTAATTTTTGTATTTTTAGTAGAAATGGGGTTTGGCCTCAAACTCCTGGTTGGTCTTGAACTCCTGGCCTCAAGTTGATCTGCCCACCTTGGCCTCCCAAAATGCTAGGATTACAGGCTTGGGCCACCATGCCCAGCCCGAGTTCCAGGTGCTCTTGACTGGCATCACGAAGGCTAGAGGAGCTGCTCTTGAAAGGGAAGGCTGTGGAGACCAGAGGAAGAGGAAGAAGCAAAAGGGGCTTCTTGACCTCTTCCCCATCTTGGCCCCTAACCCCTGGCTCCCACAGCCCTGATTCCTCCCTCTTCTCCCCTATCTTCTGGCACACACCAGCAGATGGCCCCACCCAAAGCCAGTATCACCTCTGAGCTCTATTGTTCCTGCCAAAAAGGCTAACAGCAGAGGCCCCTGTGCTGCTGCCCACTGAGAACCTATCACAAGGGAGGTCTGGGAAAAACAGGCTGGGCCACAATTTTCAGACTTCTGGAAGGAGAGCTCCTCAAAGGAGAAAAACGAAACACCTAATGAGCCCCTACTATGCACTGGGGGTTGGACATGTGGGCTTTAATTTTCCTTACTGAATCCTCCCAGCCATGCAAAGCAGGTATTCTTGCCAACATTTTGCAGAGGAAACAGCTGAAGTAAAGTGACTTGTCGAGAGTCCCATGGACAGCAAGCGTTGGAGCTGGGGCTGAACTCAGGACTGGCTCCAAAGTAGGCAGGCAGGCATGCCTCTCTGTGCACTGGCTCTTGGAATGGGTGACCCAGCTGACTTCGGCTCTGTAGGGTGGGGAGGGTTTGAGGAATGAGGCACTCCGGACTTTAGAATTTGCCTGAAAGCTGAGATTTTATTCCAGTGAGTGCCCACCTCATAACCTCCCCCCCCAAAAACAAAACAAAACAAAACAAAAAACAAACAGAGCACTCCTTTTTATTTTTTGAGACGGAGTTTTACCCTTGTTGCCCAGCCTGGAGTTCAATGGTGCAATTTCAGCTCAACGCAACCTCTGCCTCCCGGGTTCAAGTGATTCTCCTGCCTCGGCCTCTTGAGTAGCTGGGATTACAGGCATGAGCCACCACACCCGGCCCAAGATCACTCATTTTTGACATACATGTTTAGGAAACATCTTTCTCATCTTCCTGGCCTCTGCTTTATAAAGATTTGGGGTCGTCCTCATTAATAGCCCGCCATTATCAGCACTGTGCTGTGGCGCGCTCCCCCAGGGTGTCCCCTCTAGGCTAAATGGCCCCAGCTTGTTTGTCTTCTTTGAGCTCTTGTACCTGGTTGGGGTTGTTTTGTATTTTACTAGTTTGCTGCCTACTCCCCTGCTGTCAGGCCATCAGCTCTCACTTCTTGACACTTTTAGTGTGCCTGCTTCCAGCAGCCCCTCTGCCCTTCTTCTGATTTACTGCTTCTAATTTGCTGCGGACTGGGGAACCAGATAACCAGGCCTTGTTCGAGTAAACAGGAGGGAAAAACACTAAGGAGGGTCCTCCTACAGGTAACCTGCCTGTGCTTTAGTGTAGGCACTTGGTGGCAGCCGAGAACCTGAGCAGCCAGCAGCTCAGAACTAAAGCCCGTGGCTCCCACATTTACACCGCCAGGTGCCTCCTTATTCTGACTTGCACCAGAGGTGACCTCAAGGCCAGAGCAAGTGTGAATCCAGCCCTTAGTCCTAAACTGGCCAAACAGTTGAGGAGTAGCACACCCAAGATAAGAGAACTGCCACATTTGCTGAGCAAACAAGAGCGATTGAACAGAGGGTTGCCCCTGCCTCAAGGCATAATAATGGGCAGGGGGGCATCTGAAGACCTCCAATATCACTCCCTTTCCCACCCTGCCTCCCAGAGGCTCTGCAGAGATTCTGGACTGAGGAAGCTCCCTCTCTCAGCCTTGGCCCTAGTCCTGCCAGGAAAGCAGGGATGGAAGGGGGACTCATTCCAGTGTCCCTCATAGCATGGGGGCTCATTCAACGCCCCAGAGCTTGGGTAGGCTGGGCTCATCTCTGCCTATGTCCAGGCCAAGTCCCTCACACTCCCACAGCTGCCCCCACCTCCACCCGACTGTGGCAGGAAATGGTCCAAGCTGAGCTGGGCCTGGCTCACCACCTCAGCAGTCCAAGGGCCTGCCTCTCCCCCAGCCTGGGGGAGGGAGGCGCCACTGAGGGGGAAGCACTGAGGCAGATTTAGGACTTGGGTGGAGTTTGAAGCCCCCAAAAGCCATTTTTCAACCTGAAAACTGAACCAAGCTGGTCTGGAATTGTGACTGGAGGATAAATGTGGACCCCATGGTGTCATTTTATGGTCAATTTTCAGAGTGTAACTGCACTTTAAGCACTAACGCTGAGTAGCAGGAAAAAACTTCTTAACCGTAAGATCTATTAAGAGTGCAGAGCTGGCTCCCAGGGGCGAGGTGGGAATGCATAGACGTGAATCATTGGAAACAGGTCTAGCCCAGGCGCTAGGGAATAGCCCAGCCCAAGCTGGGCTGCAGGGAGGGAGCGGGCAGTGCTGGAAGGATGAAAGGGCTGCTGGTGGTGGCTCATGGTCACTTTCTCCGGTGGCCTGGAGTCCTGCCTGAGTCTCTGGACACTGTCCTCTCCTGGGCAGGGCAGTTGGGCTTGTTACACTTGGCTGCTCCAAGCAGAAACTGAGAAAAGGCAAAAGCTGGCATAGGGGCCAGCCTGGTGGGGTGGTGGCAAGGCAGGAGGGCTAGCTGGCTGCTGAGCTGAATAGGACTGATGACTCTGTTTCCCTGGTTGTCCTGTTTGATGTCAATCACCGGGCTCAGCAAGCTCTTCAACCAAACACAGCTGGCCCCCAGGGAAATAGGACAAGAGGCCAGGGAGGGTCTAGGTTATTTGGAGTTAAAGACCTGCAGGAGGGGGCAGAGTCGGGGGCAGGGAGTTTGGAGGAGGGGGTCAGAGGGTCAGAGACGGAAAAGGATGGCGATGGAGGTCTCTAGTGATGGCAGATGGCAGATGAAAGGGGAAGCTGGGGACCAGGTGACCTCCAAAGTTCTTTTCAGCTGGAAAAACTGGTTCCAAGGGACACGGGAGTGAAGAGATGAACTAACTGCCAGACAGGACCTTCAACAAACCGAAGGAGAGCCTCCCAGTCTCAGAGCTGTGGTCCAGCCATTGGGACACTTGCTGAGATCCCATCTAAGATTTAGGGTCAGAGCCGGCAAGCAGAGATACCAAAGGACACCAATCTGGGGAAGGACAAACAGATGTTCAGGCCTGGCAGTGAAGAAACCTCAACTGAGCCACAATTTACTGTGTGATCTTAGGCAAGTCTTTTTCAGTCTCTGAGCTTAGATTGACCTATTTGTATTCATAATGGGTAGCCGGGAGCTGAGGAGTGAAATTTGAACCTGATGAATTCTTTTTCTTTCTTTCTTTCTCTCTCTCTCCCTCTTTTTTTTTTTGGACAGGGTCTCACTCCTGTCCCAGACTGGAATGCAGTGGGTGAGCACAGCTTACTGCAGCCTCCACCTCCTGGGCCCAGGTGATCCTCCCACCTCAGCCTCCTGAGCAGCTGGGACCACAGGTAGGCACCACCACACTCGGTTAATTTTTTGTATCTTTTGTAGAGATAGGGTTTCACCATGTTGCCCAGGCTGGTCTCCAACTCTGGCCCCAAGCAATCCAACTGCCTCAGCCTCCCAAAGTACTGGCATTACAGGCGTCAGCCACCGTGCCTGGCTCTGATCAATTCTTTTACGTGTTTGAATATAAAGGTCTTAGAGCATTCCAGGATTCCTCAGACTGGTATGCTCTGGGGTGGGATTTCCTGGGGGTCAAAAATAGAAATAAAACAAAATTACTGGCTAGGTACCAGGGAATGTTCTAAGTGCTTTTTACAAATATTAACTTCCGTAATCCTCACAACAGCTCAGTGATGTGAATACTATTACCCCCATTTTGCAGATGAGGAAATTGAGGCAGAGAAAAAATAACTGACAGACTCAAGCATTAAACTGACTCTGAAACCAAAGACACTCTCTACCTTCTTTCTGGTTCATTTCTCTAGCTGGGTGACCCTGCCTCATCCACCCTGCACCTTCCAGGGCTTCATTCTCCTTCATGGCTTTCAGCACTGGGCAAGGTCTCTCCTGCCTGAGCCGGGCTGTCTCCTTGAGGTGCCCTTCACCTCCCTGTGCTTCCTCCCCTCCTTCCCCTCCTCTCTGGGGGAGCTGAGCCAGGCTCAGGTTTCTCCATTTCCAGGCTGAGTCTCCTGCTTGAGCTGGGCGCACTGAAGAGAAGTTTGCTGACCTTGCACTTTCCATCCACTCTGGGGCTCTGGGCTCTGAATGGACACATGAGGAGTCCTGCACCCGCTGTCACGGTGAGGGACTGAGGAGGCGGGCTGGCCTCTTGCCCCGGACCTCTGGTGTGGGAGAAGTTACCCCAGTCCCACTGAGCGGGCCTGAGTTTGAAACCCACAGGCGTCTCTGTGCAGATCTGGGGCAGAAGTATTGCTGAGGGCACTGGAGGAGGAGTTGCGGCCAAGGGCTGGGTGGGATGTCCACCTGATTGTAGTTACAAACCCCTTCTCCACATGACAATGGAGTACTTACTAATTCTCCCTTGCGTTGGACTAGTTTCTTCCTCAAGCTTTCTCTTTTGGAATGACAGAGTGTTAGAGATAGAGATAGAGTGGAGAGGGCTGGATAGACCCTTAGAAATCATTGAGGCCAAGTCTTTTTGTTTCCAGATGGGGAGCATGAGGCCCAGAGAGGGCAAAGACATGCTCAAAGTTGCACAGCAAGACAGCCACGGAAGCAAGTTGGAACCCAGGGTTCTTGACTCTTCCCAGTAAGTGTCTTATCCAGCTCAGTTCCACCCCTCACTGTGGACAAGAACCTCTATACTCCGCCACACACACACACACACGCACACACGCGCACACAAACACAGGCTATGCACGATGGCCTAGGGAAGCAGGCCCTTGGGAGTGAAGTGGGAGGCACCCAAAGGCTGATGAGAGGCAGAGGCCAGGAAGGCAAGGACTGAAACTGTGCCTCTGGGGTGGGCGTGACATTCGGAGGCATGGATGTGCACTGGTTTTTTTGTGTGCCTTGTGAGTCACCCTTGCAAGGGTGGAAGAGGCCGCTGAGAAACTCCCAGCCTCACTATTGAGGTCTTCACTGATGCTTAAAGGATTTGGAGGCCTCCAGCAAAGTCACTGGCCCACCCCCTGGATTTTCCGTCGCACTCGTCCCCTTCAGGTGTTCAAAGGCCCAGCCGGTGCACCCTTTCCCCTAGTTTTCCAGATCGCCGCTGCGGCCGGGTGAGCCAAGGGCCATGGCCACAAGGGGGCACTGGCGCTCCATGGCTCCGGCGGGCGCGGAGGCGCGCTTTCTGCCGGTGTGGAGGGGTGGGGGCGCGGGGGCAGCAGGAGTTTGCATTCGGCTCCCCCACTCCTGGCACCCTCCCCATTTCCTCTTGGAAGCCTCCCTAATCCTCTTATGCCGAGGGTCACATCCCTGGGCCCGGGGACGAGGTGTTTCATTTTCGATTCGCCCCCACTGCCCCTGGGGGAGGTCCGTGAAACGTAGGGAGGGGAGTCCCCTGGGCTGGAGCCCTCTTCCCTGCCCCTCTGCCCACCCGTTTTCCTTGCTCTTGTCTTCAGCTTGTCCCCTTTTCGGGTGTATCTCTCCCTTCATTCCCCGCCTGGTCAGCCTTCTCCCTTCTCAGAGTCCACGTTCCATCTCCTCTCCTCGGACCTTTCCCCTCCTTTCTTCCTTATCAGCTTTCGACTTTCACTCCCTGCTTCTCTCTCCCCCGCCCTGCTTCTCTCCCCTTGTCCTCCTCTCTTCTCCCTTCCCTTCGCTCCCCTCCTCCTTCCCTCTTCTCCATTCTCTTCTGCCTTTCCTCTCCTTTCCCTCTGCCCTGGCTCAGGCGGCCTCTCCCTGGAGGAGTGGAGATGTGAGGGTGGAGTGGGCCTTGGCCCTGCCTCTTCCCAGGGCTGTGGGCTTGCTCCCAGGCTTTGTGGGTTGAGACAGGGAGTGAGGCAGGGAACATCCAGCGCTGCTGGAATCTGGGAGTGGAGGCAGCCGTGGGTCAGAAACTCTCCAGTCCTCTTAGCAAGTGCAGCCTCTTCTGGAGGGGAGGGAGATTGAGAATCCAGAGACCTGGGGCCTGCTCCCAGCTCCAGCTCTGACCTCTGGCCTTGGCCCTGGCAGTGTGACCTTTCCCATCCTCTCCCTGGGCTTCAGTTTGCCCCTGAACACAATGGAGAGGTAGATCTCTGAGGACTCTCCCAGCCCTTCCTCTATTTTTTTCATTTTTCATGGTGACTGTCAATCCCAGGAGGCCTAAGCATGGCTTCTCCCACATTCACCTTCTGTCCCCATGGCCCCCTTTAAAATGCTAGGGGCCACTGGTATGACAGAGAGGGGTCTGTGTCTGTGAGTTGCACTGGAAGAGGGACTGGGGTTGGGTGTGGGCCCTGATGTCAGCATGTTGGGGAATCTGTCTGGCGTAGTTGCTTCCTGACTCTGGAGATCTGGGCAGCTCTTGGTGCCTGGAATTGTAGAATGTCAGTGCTGGAAGAGGTTTGGGGCAGAGATAAGTCAAACACCAATATATGAGACCCCTGTGGTCCTCACTCCATCCTCCAGCTCTACACCAGGGTACACACCCAAGGCCTATTGCCTGCCTTTCACCTCTTAGCTTCCAAAAGAACTTAGAGAGGGGCAAAGACTTGCCTGAGTACATGCAGCAAGGTGGTGGTGAGCTGAGACCAGGCCCCGAGGCTCACGCCTCTGAGCTGTGAGCATGCTGGGGCTGTGAGAACGCAGGTGAGGTGGTGTTGCCATCTGGCACCGTGCTTTGGGGGACTGGTGAAGTGGAGGAAGGTGTGTGTGTGTGCATGGCAGAACTGGGGGCAGGATGGGAGGTGAGAGTCGTTGGGGATGATTGCCTGCTCCCCACCTCTTGTTCTGGGCACACACCCATCCTCGGAGGAGGCAGCTCTGGAGCCGCCAGTGGTCCTTGTTGCAGCTGGAGGGTAGCACCCCCACCTGACAGTGTGATTTATCACATTCTCCCTTTCTCCCCTCAGCCCCCAACCTTCCTGCAGACCCCAGAGAGGGCCCAGACTGACTTAGAGGCAATTCACCTGTTTTTGATTTGAGACTCAGGTGGACTTTTCTTTCTTCTCATCAAAGAAGTGGTGAGGGGAAGTCAGAGCCCCATCCATCACCCCAGCCTCTCAGCAGCCTTGGGGAGGGGGAGCAGATGGGCAGGGGAAAGGCCCAGGGATCTTGCAGCCTCCTTAATTCCCAAAGGGAGCCTCCCAGACAGACAGGCAGGGTATTACTGGCCCAGACATTTAGGTCTCCTACAAACGCTCAGGAGAAACCACCTAAGAGGTCCTTCATTGGTGCTCTGGATCTCTGGAGGTCCTAGGACCAATTTTTGTTTTCTAATCCCTGATGCCTAGGCAGGTAAGGGTGGGGCCTGGGAGGGGCTTGGGCCCCAAACAAAAACAGAACAAATATTTAGTGCCTGGAGAAAGAGGGAAGGGGATGCAAGATGGAATTCATTTTGTTTTCATCACCTGTTCTGGGCCAGACTCTGTTCAACACGTTATCTATCTGATTTAACTCTCCGAACACTGCCCCATTCTCCAGACGAGGAAACTGAGGCTTAGAGAGGTAAAGTGATTGGTTCAAGGTCAAATCACAAGGGAACAAGTAATGGGCCAGATTCAGGGTTACAGCTGTTTGGCTCCAGGATGTTGGCCTGGCCAGGAAAGATGACCCAACACACGCTCCTGTGTGATTCATCTCAAGGCCACTCCTAACATACATGGAACCTGTGCAATTAGAAAAAGGTATCCCTTCCTCTGGGCAAGGTACATGGGTTGGTGCAAAGAGCTGGGGCTGAATTTTAGCTCCCACTGGTCACCTGCAGCAGGCACTCTTGAGCAGGGCTCAGCCTACACAGCCATCCGCGTGGCCCTACTTGGGCTGTCCTTTCTTTACAGTGGGTTGAGCAAATCCTGGTCTAGGAGGGGAAGAGAGGAACCTGCTAAGCCATGATGCCAAATCCTCCTTCTCCTTATCCCCCTTCCCGTGAACGTTATCATCATCACCGTCATCGCCACCATCATTTCAGGCATCTTCATGATACTACAATTACTAATAACAGGGGCTCCATTGTAGCTCAATCTGTTTGGAATTCTTCCCCGAAGCAACCCATTTTCTCCCTGCTGGACTCTTTCCTCCTCATTACACCCCTCTCAGTTTCCAGCTAGCAGAAGCCAATCCCATGGGGAAATACATTCATGGCTGGGCCAGCTGGGTGGCCTGGGGAGATCTGAGAGAGATGAGGAGAGCAGGGGCACTGTGCAGGCTCAGGTATACTGGCTTAGTTGCTATATGGCCTTGGGCAAACCACTAATCTCTCTGGGCCCAGCTCCTCATTTTCAATCTGAAGGGGTGGGATGGATGATATCTATGATCATTTCCAGCTTGGCCTCTTGGGGTGCTGAAACCTCTGTATTCAGAAGTCCTGCTCCCTTCTGTGCACCAAGGGATGAGAATAAAGCACCCTTCGGATTTCTCCCTGCAGTTTCCAGCCAGACAGGACACCAGAGGCAAGTTGGCCTGACTGCTTCCTAGCTGTGTGACCTGGGACAAGCTACCTTACATCTCTGAGCCTCAGTTTCTTCATCTGAACAATGGAGATGATTGCACCTACCCTGCAAGGAAAGGCTGCTGTGAGGAGTCAATAAAATAATATATATAACTGTGCCATGTACAGCCATTCACATGGTAAACATTCATTCATGTATTCATTCAACAAATGTTCCTTGAGTATCTACAAAGGGAGGTAGGATAGTGTAGTAACAGTGCAGGCTCTGAAGCCAGACTCCCCGAGTTCAAAATCCAGTTCTGCCTTTTCTTATCTGTGTGAACCTGGTTGAATGACTTAACCTCTCTGTGCTCCAGTGACCTTATCTCCACAATAGGGCACCTACCTCATAGGGCTGTTATAAGGAGTAAGTAAGTTAGTCCATGTAAAGTATTTACTGCTTGGCACAGAGTGGAGCTCATTAAATGTCATGAGACCATTCTAAATGCTGGGGTTGCAACAGGAACAAGACAGACAAGATCCCTGTCTGCATGGAACATTCCATAAATGTTGGTCTCATTCTCTCTTCCTTTTGTTCTCCCTGTGAGGGGGACAAAGTGTCTCAGATAGCTCAAGCTAAAAGCCATCCTTTGCTCCTTCCCCTCTTCCAACCAATCCATAAATATTAAACAAATATGCACATGCACAACAAATATTCTTCGAGCACCTTGTCTAGTTCTGTGCTAGATGCTGAGGCCGTGGAGATGAATATGACTCAGGCTTCATTCACTAAGAATGCTTAATGAGAGAGAAAGACAGAGAGAAAGAGAGAGAGAGAGAGAGAGAGAGAGAGAGAGAGAGAGAGAGAGAGAGAGTGAGATTCTCTTAGGGCCATGAGTTCTGAGTCTTAAGAAAAGATGCTGAGAACTTTCCTGGGGCTCAGGGAATGTTTCCAACGGAAGAAAGAGCACAGGCAAGGGCATGGAAGTTCTGTTAGGTGATCAGCACTCCAGCTGGACTGGGACATCAGTGGGTTGGAGGGCATGCTTCCTATCTTCTTTCGAAATGGAGAGGAGGCAAGAGGGGAGCACTTTTTACAGGGCACCCAGCACAACTGTGCTTGGTGCTCGCCAACTTATCTCACCATGGGGCTGGGCATTCTTACCTGCATTTCACAGATGAAACAGACTCATAGTTGGGGAGGGACATGGTCAGGGCCACCCACCTAGCAAATGGCAGAATTGAGGCAGGCGCCTAAGTCTGTAGGCCTCCAGTGCCTGCATGCACTCCCCGAGGCTTCTTTGCTGTCTCTATGGTTAGCCTGTATGGAGACTTGTGCTGGCTAGCTGTGTGTGTGCATGTGTGACTGTGTGTGTAGTGGGAAGGTGGAAGGGTTGAGGGAGGCTGAGGAAGGGGATGCCTGAGGATCTGTACACACTGTACCAAGCCCATGCCCCTCTGCCCCTAGTAGGGGAGATCAGGGAGAAGGAAGTATAAAGGCCTATGTTACCCTGTGTCTCTCCCCATCCAGGAATTCACCATGAGAAAGACAGCCTCTCTCCCACCCCTTACACACACATGCAGGCACGCATGCACACACACACACACACACATACACACACACACACACGTCCCTCCATCCTCCCCCGCTCCTAAAAATATCAAACCAGTGGAGCTACAAGGGAAATGAATGTTTGGCAGCAGAGCAAGTGGCCTAGGAGTGGTGTCAGGCTCCGTAAATATTTACCCGCTGGATTAGAGCAGAAGTTGGAAACATTAGGCAGCTGAAAATTACTGTTTTAATAGCATGGCTGATAAATCCAAACTTAGGGGATTTGTTTGGAAGTCTCGGCTTCTGGGAATTTTAGCGTGTAAACTGTGGGCCTGGGGCGGCTGGGAACAGAATGGAGGGATGTGGGCTGTTGGGTGGGTCTGCCTGGAGGAGAGGACAGCCAGGCCAGAGGTGGCCCAGCACCTCAGGTTACAGCCAGCTGAATGGCACAACATTAATTCATCTCCTCATTCATTCATTCATTCATTTCTCAGACCCTGTTAAAGGGAGAAGTATCGAGCAAATAAGCTATTGAACACAAAAATGTGCCATATATTTTAGGAGGTGCTTTATTTTTTAGTTCTACATTTAATATTGACCATAACCCTGGGTGGTAGCAATTTTTTTTTTTTTTTTTTTTGAGACGGAGTTTCACTCTGTCACCAGGCTGGAGTGCAGTGGCGCAATCTCGGCTCACTGCAACCTCCGCCTCCTGGGTTCAAGCATTTCTCCTGCCTCAGCCTTATGAGTAGCTGGGGCTACAGGCGCGCACCACCATGGCCAGCTAATTTTTGTATTTTTAGTAGAGATGGGGTTTCAGCATGTTGGCCAGGATGGTCTTGATCTCTTGACTTCGTGATCTGCCCGCCTCAGCCTCCCAAAGTGCTTGGATTACAGGCGTGATCCACCTTGCCCAGCCAGCAATTATTATTTTTATCCCACAAGAGGTTAGGAAAATCAAGCCTCAGTGGGAAGGTAACTGGTTCAAGGGCACTAGCTGGAAAGAAGCAGGGCAGGGATTTAACCCTAGGTGCCTCTGACTCCAAAGCCTTGTTTTTCCCACTACACTATGCCACCCTCCTGTGTGAGGTATGAGGTAGACACTCAATACATTTCAGAGGAATTTCAAGCAAAGTACTAGAAAATACAGAGATGAATCTGACCAAGCTCCTCCCTCAGAGAACTCCTGGTCTAGAAGAAGTCTAAGATGCAAATTCAGATGATTCAAATTCTAGGGAGAAAGTAGCTAGTGCCTTAAGAGAGGAAGTGCTGAGGAGGGAAGAATTTATTTCAGGTTGGGGCAGAGAAGAGGGAGGTATCAAGGTGAGGAGGACAAGAAGGCCTCCTGCAGGAAGTGGCAGTTGACAGGGGCCCTAGGGCCCTAGCTGATGGATAGAATTTGCGTACAGGGAAGTGAGGAGGGCAGGTATCCAGGCAGCAGGAACAGCATGAGGGAAGGCACGGAGGAGGAATGTTGAGTTTGGTTGAACCAGAGAGTATAAAGAGAAGGGGCAGGAAATAAGTTCCAAAAGGTAGATGGGTGCCAGATTTTGAGGTACTTCATAGCCCTCTGATGTTGAGAGAGCCAAGCGCCCTGGGGCTTGAGCTACACAAGGGTTCAGGCCACAGCCTGACTCCTTTTATTCCTTCTGCTCTCTGGAAAGGCAAATGGAATGGTTCCCCTGAGCACCCACCCAAAACCCCAGTGTGTGTGTGTCTGTGTGTGTGTGTCTCTGTGTATCTCTCTGTGTGTGTATCTCTGTGTGTGTGTGCCATTGCACTTCCTTCCACAAGGCCTGCCTTCCAGCTGCTTCCAGCTGTGGCCAGCTCCCCCCCCCCAATTCCATTCTGAGGCCAAGATCCTGGCTTCCCACTGCTAGAGCTGAGGCCCCAGCTGGTGACAGAACAGTGCAGCTGGTTCAAGCCTGTGTGGGCAGTCCTGAGTCAGAAGAGACAGAGGGAACAGGGGAAGGTCGCCATGGGCAGCTGGGCCCACTGAACAGAGGAGTGGGAAGGGTGACGGGGCAGTGGTGGGAGAAGAGAACACTGCTCTGACGTCCAATAGATCTGGACAGCAATGCTGCCTCTGACGTGGGACCTTGGGAAAGTCATTTCACTTCTCTGAGCCTCAGTTTCTGCCTCTGTTTCCCTTCCCTGGAGGTGTTCTCTGAGATTTCAGTGACATGATGCCTGGAAAGTACTCAGCGTGCTACTTGACATACTAAGCACACAGCAAAGGGCAACTGCCTTGCTCAGAATAAATGAACACTTCTGTATCTCAACAAGGAGATACAAAAGCAGAGATACCCACAGCAGACTTTATTCCCGGAATGTCTTCCCTTGGAGGCTTGGAATAGGGGAGCTCCCACCCTGCAGAGACAGGAAGATGATCCAGAGAGCATGGGGGCTTCCTTGTCCTATCTAAACTGTATGTTTCACAACTCAGTGGAAATAAGTCAATTTCAAGTTCGGGAAACCAGGGGTATTAGGACTTCCAACTTGTGCCTCAGGGGCCCAACGTCAGGCCCCCTCCCTACACTCTCACTGGACCCTTTCTCCCCCACTCTTTCCCAGGTCCTCCAGCTCGCCTCTGCCAAGTGGGAATAAACATGCTTGCACTACATTCTATGGGGTGGGAGAGATGGAGGAGGGAATGTCAGCAAAGAGGAGGTGACAGGCAGGGTTGTGTGCAGGGAGCGGGGGAGGGTCCCTCAGCCAGTCCTGGGAAAGGTGTGAGTGAAATGGAAGAAGCTGTTCCTTTGGGGCTCTGTCCTCCCCAGTCCCCAGTAAGAATGGGGGGAGGGGAAGAAGGCCGAAAGGGGCTTGAGGCCATCCTCAAATTTGGTATTTAGGCCTCTCCGTGTGGTTTTCTTGCTCCAGAAAATGTTAATTTACTGCAGTTTGAAAAATGATCAAGCCAGGGCTGGGACTCAGCAGCTGGTGCAAGGGAGAGAGAAATCTCTTTTTGTTCTGTGGGGAATTGGGCTGCAGCCCCCACCCCCACCCTGCTCCCATGTGGGGCCATCCTTCTCCCAGTGTCGAATGTCGACAGGCTCCTCCCAGGAGCGGCCTGCCTTCCTCAGGCGCTGAACCACGCCAACATTTATCAAAAGCCTCGAAGCTTCTGAGCGAAAGAGGTGTGTGGGGAGGTATGAAAGTCAGCCCCGGTCGGGGGAGTGGGGGGCGGGGTCCCAGGCTGGGCCTATCCCAGGCCTGATGATTCTCAGCAGCCTTTGGGGGTCCACGGTAGTGGACCCGAGTTGGGAAGGGAGGCCTGCAGTGGGGCAGCTGGCTAGAAGCAGTGTGGGAGCCTCCCCTCCTCTTCCTGGGTCCTGTCAAGCTATGTCCCACCTGCCTGGCTGCCCCTTCACCTCTATTGTTCAGCCAGATAAAAGATGATTATGGAAAAACAGTCTGCACCCAGCAGGCAGGCTCAGCAAATCAACAAATCCCCAAACTTGCTGCTGCTGCTTCCTGGTTGAGGCCCACTGAGCCCAGCTGGACTAGACAGACTAGCCTCTAGGGCCCCCTGTACTCATTTCACAGTCACCACTTGCAGGGAGCACCACTGTTGTGCCTCATGGGGACAGTTCTGTCTCTGAGCTCCAGGGGCACGGAGCCTCTGCTCCCTCAAGGGAGTGTTCCAACGTGGCCGCTTCTTCTAGGTCATCATGGCTGGCCAGCCTTGCCATCTCTCCTGCCCTACGCCATTTCGCACTCCATTCATCAGCAAGCACTTGTTGATATTGACGATGTGCAGTGCACCAGGCTAGGTGCTAGGACACAAAGGTGAACAAGGCACAGGCCCTGCCCCAGAGGAGGTTCTAGAAGGGGAAACAGACACATACAGAGATAAGAGGGAAAGTGTCTTCAGAGGGGTATGGACAACTCAGTTCACTACCTTCATCACCCTCACTCACCACTTACATCTTCATCAACCTCACATCCATCTACCTCCCTCACCTTCATTTCCACCTCCCCACCACCACCACTACTTCCCTCTCCTCTTTACACTGTGGCCACCAACATCAACCCTAACACTATAATCGTCATCACCGTTATCTCTGTCATTGTGAATTTTAATTTCTCATCCCTGCAAATCAATTTCCTGCTCTCTAGGAATTCATAGCCTGAAACTGATGTGCCAACAGGGCACAACTATTAAGACACAATCTTTTTAAAACCTCTGCATGAATGTGTAGGAAAGTACTTACACGGTAGTCTCCTGTTCGAGCAACCTCTTGGGGGCTTATGGAATCTCTCAGGTCTGGTTGGAGGTTTTCAGTGAGATTCAGATTGGTTCCTGGCCTACAAAAAGTTCTTCATTCTGTCTCTCTGTTCCAGTGGGTCAGCATTAACCCTTCTGGAGGCTGAGGGCCAAGGAGTCAAAGAAATCTAACCCAGGGACTAAGGGTGGTGCCTGTCTGCATTTTAGCTGGAACCTGCCGGCAGCTTGCTAGTTTGGAATTCTCAGCATTCCTGCCAAGCCCAGGCTTGGCTCAGGTGTCACCCATCCTGGCCTGGCTGACAGTAGATGAAAAGGGTCATAAATTCAAGAACTCTAGAGGAAGCACCACTTTGCTAAGTCACAGTGCCTCCACACTGTCACACCTGCTATGAGGAGACCCAGTCCCTGGTGAATGCTCCAATTCAGTGGTTTTCCAAGTAGGTCTACACATCAGCAGCATCACTCCCTCCCCAACCTCCCCTGCTGTGCACCTTATTGGAAATGGAAGCTCTTGGCTCCTCCATCACAGACCCACTGAATCAGAAACTCTGGGGTAGGACCTAGCAATCTGTGCTTTAATGAGCCTTCTTAATGATTCTGATGCATCTAGAGTTTGAGAACCAGTGGTAGAAAGAGGGCAATGGACTCAGGCCAACCAGGATTTAAATTCCAGTTCTGCCATTACTAGCTGTGTAACCTAGGATAGACTGGTAAACCTCCACAAGCCTTGGTTTTCTCATCTGCAAAATGGAGATCATAGCACCTGACTACCTGAAAATTGCATTACTTTTGATTTGATGTAAGGACAAAATAAACAGGTCATGAACAATTACAACTGAAGCTGCTGGTCCCCAGAGTTATTAAAGAAGAGTTCAGGGGACCACACTGTGGAGCGAGTGAGTGCATGGTGTATGAGCCGGGAGTCCTGTTTGACTGGGATGCAAGGTGTCTACTGTATGTCTGACTTCTTGGTTACCCCTGCCAAATCTATCATGTGTCACACATTTCAAACCTCCATTTGTGCCTTGAACTGGCTGTTTCCTCTGTCCGGAATTACTTATTCCTAGAGCCCATGCAAATTATTTCTTTCCTGTGGAGTTCTTTTCCGAATCACTCAGGAATTGCACTCAGTGCAAGAAACTGAACCCAAAAAAGTCTAGCTTAGACACGCAAGGGTTTATAGTCTCAGATACCAGACGCCTGGAGATAGGCAGCTCAGAGATGGCACAGTGGCACTATGGAGTCATCAAGATCTCACATCCTCCATCTCTCTGCTCTGACATCCTAGTACCAGCTTCATTTTCAAGGTCTTGTCAGGATTCAAGATGGCTGCTGGAGCTCCAGTCATCACGTCACCATTCCAGGCAACAGAAAAGGGAAAGGACACATATCCTAACTGTCAATTTCCTCTGAGGCAACAGCTCCAGAAGTCCCATGTGACATTTGCTTTTACATTTTATTGCTCAGAATGTAGTCACATGGTCACATCTAGTTGTAAGAGAGGCTAGGAAATATACTGTTTCAGCTAGGCATTGCCATGATGGGTAAAACTGGAGTTTTGTTACTCAGGGAGAAGGGAAGAGTAGGTATTGAATGATAACTATTAGAGCAGTCTCTGTGACAGCTCCTCTTCTCCTCTCAGAAGTGCTGATCATCAGCTGGACTCCTATAGCGCTGTGCTCTCTCCTCCGTTACATTTAGTGCTCTGCTCTGAAATCTAGCACCTAGCTTCAGTAAGTCCACCAAGCAGGAGGGAGTGCCCCAAGTACTACTCTGTTCAGCCTAGCTCAAAAGAAAGGCTTGAGTGGCAGTGCTGGCGAGCAGGTGGCAAGCTAGAGGGTACAGAGCATTGCAAAGAGTGTTGGCTTCAGAGCCAGCCTCAAGTTCAAATTGTAGCCCTGCAATACAGTGATTCCATAACCTCAGCCACTAATAGCAATGACCTTTGAGCACTTGCTATACGCCAGCCAAGTTGTTTCTATATATTATCTCATTTAATCTATTTAATTGGTGTGATTATCATCTCCAATTTAGAGCTGAGAAAACTGGGAGTTAAGTGACTTGTTCAAGGTCCCCTAGCTACAAAGAGGTAGAGTCAGGTTTCAAATCTGGTGGTCTGAGCCAGAGCCCAAGCTCTTAGCCACTGCACAGCAGAGTATCTCTGTAAACCTTGCCACCCCCTCAAGTTCCTTATTGGTGAGATGGGTATGATCATCCCTACTTCACAGGCTTGTGTTAGGGATTTAATGCCATCATATATGTTAAAGTGCCTCCCATTTTGCCTCGTGCAATAAATGTTCATTCTTCTCTTCTTCCACTTCTGACAAGGGCCCTGTGCTGGCTCCCCATGGCAGGCTCTTTGGAAGCCAGCGTTGCTTGTCTTCCCACTCCTTTCTTCCTGTCAGTGTCATGGTTCTCTGAGCATGAGGATCTGCTCACCTCTGCGTCAAGACAGAGTTATTGTCACAGGCACACTCCACCCAGGGAACAACCTCACACTGTGGTGGTTCCTGCCTCTAAGAGGAGCTGCCCCTGGTGGAGGGATGTGGGCACCTCCCATTCTGAGAAGAGGTGAAGCTCATGTTTCATTTTAGGACAGATTGAGGCCAGAGAGGGGCTGTGACCTGTGCCAGGTCACACAGTGGGTCAGTGGCAGGGTGGGGTTTCAAACTAGAAATGAACAGTGCTCTCAGCACATCTCTTCCCCTCTCAGGGCCACCCATTTCCTGAGAACCTCACATTGCTTGGTCTTGAAGGAACTCTCAGCTGGGATATGCTGACATTTCCCATCCTACTGGTATTTGATTTAGGCTCATGGTCACCTCCTCCAGGAAGCCAACATCTCCCTTTCCTCTATGGTGCCACTCACATGGCCAGTCTGCCTTCTGCTCTCATGCTGACCACCTCGTATGTAACAGGATCATTTTCCTACCATCTGGGAGCTCTGGGAGGGCAGGGACTATGTTTCATGGAGCACTGCTTCCATGGGATTCAGCCTTGAGCCCATCCCAAAGTCAGTGCTTGACAAACGCTCAATGACAGAACAACTAAATGAGTGAAGAACAAATAAGTGAATGACTATGTGCACTCCTTCTCTATGCCTGGGCCCTAGGGGGCTGTGTGGGTAGTGACAGCCCAAGACTGGCAGACCAGAAAAGTGCTTTTCCCTGGAACCACAAGAACAAGAGAACAGGGAAGAGACAAAGCGACATCACAGGAAAGCCAATTCCCCATGGCATTAATAGCCCAAGTTTTGCTGCAGGAGAGAGGCGAGTGGCAAAACAGGTGTGTGAGCTGATAATACAGTCTTCCTCCCTAACACCCATGTTGCTGAGCCAGGGAGCAGGCAGCCAGGAGATTAAAGCCCTGGCATTTCCTAACAGTGCCAATCAATATTTATTATAACAGGAGGCAGAGATTGCTATCAGCAAGCATACGAGAGAGAATAGATATATAGATTGTGTGTGTGTGTGTGTGTGTGTGTGTGTAAAAGCAAGGCATAACTTATTATTCCTACTTAGATGCAAGGGAAGCAAATAACAACAACAATAATAATGACAATAATAATACAAGACAGCTTTGGAAAAGGAGCTTTGTTGATTTCTTGTGCTGAGAAGATAGCTCCTTTGGCAAGAGGCTCACTTAGTCTCCATGTGTCCACCCCGCTGAGGTTTTGATGTTCCACTTTCATCAAGAATATTGAGCATGAAATCCCAACATTATGTGGGCTGTCTGGTGACAGCTGATGAAGAGATGGAGTGTGGAGCGGAAGAGTGCCAGGGATGCCTGCCTCCACTGCCCAGGGACAAAGCGCTGGCTTAATTGGGCCCCTGGGAACAGTGACAGCCCAAGGGAGCAAAGCAGGGGACATCTGGGCCCTCTGCCACCCATCACCATTTGAGGCTCAACTTAGCGGCTGGTTTGGGGGTTTGAGGGAGGCTGAGGGCGCATCACCCTTAAGGGCAGTGTAGAGTTGGGGATTCCAGTGCTGTTGACCTTGGCAGGAAGTGTGGACCAACACATGCCCAGGCTCTTGAGCTTAGTGAATGAGGATGCTGGGAGCTGTGAGATTCACCTTGTAGCTGCAAACTCTGAGCTCCAAAATCTGGCTCATAGAGTTTCCTGCGCTGACCATGGGAACCCTCTTACTCGGCCAGTACTGCTGCCTCAGGACCAAACCTGAGGCTTTTCTAGAGGAGCCGGGCCTGGGCTGTCCATACCGTGTCCTTGAAGTCCATCTTTGAGCTTTCAGGGCCTACTCCATCTGTCCAGTCCCAGACTTAAGAGGGCTCAAGGCATCCTTGGCTTAAAGATGTCTCAGAGTGCTGTCCAGGGCTGGCAACATGGACATTTCCTGGTGGCTTGTTAGGAGTGCAGAATCTCAGGCCCATACCTACTGAATCGAAATCCTCATTCAAACAAAATCCCCAGATGATTTCCCTTTACGTTAAAGTTGGAGAAGCCCTGCTCTAGATGACTAGGTTTTAGCCTCAGCTGCACATTAGAATCCCTTGGGGATCCATTTGAAAATACTGATACCTGGGCCATATCCCTGCCTGAAAAAATGCAAGTCTCTGGGAATGGGGCCTGAGTACAGGTACTTTGAAACAGCTCCCCTCTGATTCAAATGTGCTGCCGAGATTGAACATACCAGGGCAAGAGAGCATTCTATGGGCACTCATTCAGATGCATCCCAGGCTTCGGAGTCAGGCAGTCCTTCCAGGTGTCTAACCCACAGACCTCCTTTTGTGACTCTAACCCATAGGCTCTTCCTCAGTCAGGAGAGAGAGGGAACTGAAATACATCCTCTTTTTAAGAACAATTCTGAGGTCTACAGGGCATTCACGTGCACGATCAGCATTCCTCCTGTGGACTCAATTCTGTAACAAGCCCTGGCAGATTTAGCAGAGAATCAAAAGAACAGGGAAGCCTTGCACCCCCCAGAGCTTACCTTGCTCTCATGTTCTAAGGGTACTGACCTCCCAGCCAGAGGCTGCCCACACCCTTGGATGCTCTCCCACCTGGGAGCACAGCAAGCCAAGTGTGCTCATTTGTCATGCCCTTCCTCTGCCTCCTTATTGGAGACCCTGATTCCTTGGGCTAATAGGACTAAAGGTGGACAGATCAACTCCACCATTTTCCCACCTACAAAAAAGTTGTTCTGCTGGCCTACAACCTGAGAGTCTTGAGAGGAGAAGGTGCCAACTTAATTCTAGGTGTTCCTCAAGAAAATAACTAGGGCCAAAGGGTGACTATTATAAGGAGGGAAACTCACACAATTTTCTTAAAGAGCTTCCCTAAAAGTGTCACAGGTGTCTCACAATGGAATGGTCTGCCATGTGAGGCAATGAGCTCTGACACTAGAGGGGAGCAATGACCTGGGAGGAAAACCAGAGCCCGTTGCATCCAATGAGAGTTGTGGTGGGGGCTGAAGCTCCTTGATGATCTCCAGCTCTGAGCACTTAGAAGATCAATTGTCAAAAAAGGGTGACATGGCTGGGCGTGGTGGCTCACACCTGTAATCCCAGCACTTTGGGAGGCCAAGGTGGGTAGATCACTAGGTCAGGAGTTCAAGACCAGCCTGGCTAAGATGGTGAAACCCCGTCTCTACTAAAAACAGAAAAATTAGCCAGGCGTGATGGCAGGCGCCTGTAATCCCAGCTACTTGGGAGGCTGGGGCAGGGAATTGCTTGAACCCGGGAGGTGGAGGTTGCAGTGAGCCAAGATTACACATCACTGCACTCCAGCCTGGGTGACAGAGTGAGACTCTGTCTCAAAAAAAAAAAAAAAAAAGTGACACATTTGCCATTGCAAAAATGTGGAACCAACCCAAATGCCCATCAAGCAAGCGACACATGGATAAAGAAACTGTGACATATATATATGATGGAATACTACTCAGCCATAAAAAGGAATGAATTAATCGCATTCATAGCAACCTAGATGGGATTGGAGACTATTATCCTAAGTGAAGTAACTCAGGAATAGAAAACCAAATATCATATGTTTTCACTCATAAGTGGGAGCTAAGTTATGCAGATGCAAAGGCATAAGAATGGCAACAATGAACTTTGGGGACTCATGGAAAAGGGTGGGGAGGAGGTGAGGGATGAAGGACTACAAATTGGGTTCAGTGTATACTGCTTAGGAGATAGATGCACCAAAATCTCACAAATCACCACTAAAGAATTTACTCATGTAACCAAATACCACCTGTTCCCAAAAAATCTATGGAAATAAAAAATTTTTTAAAAGGGTGACAGGAGTGATCTAGACCAAGGGCTTTTTCTAGAGAAGCTTGGAGGGTTCTAATATCTGGAGGAAAAGGAAAGGCAGTTTAGGTTCTACTCTTCACACTGCCACTGACTGGCTGGACTGTGTGGCCTTGGGCAAGTGTATTCCCATCTTGAGTATCAATCTAGGGGACTAAACTCTATGGGCTCGAGAGGCCCTCCCAGCCAGAGCTACCATTTTGAACACTCTAGTGGGTGCCACTCACATAGACCACAGTCTAGCCTGTGACTACCTATCTGCTACATACTTTGCAGGGCCCAGTGAAAAATGAAAATGCAAGGCCTGTTGATTTAAAATTAAAAAAAAAAATTAGAGCTGGGCACAGTGGCTCACGCCTGTAATCCCAGCACTTTGGAGGCCAAGGCAGGTGGATCACGAGGTCAGGAAATCGAGACCGTCCTGGCCAACACGGTGAAACCCCGTCTCTACTAAAAATACAAAAAATTAGCCAGGCGTGGTGGTGTGCTTGTAGTCCCAGCTGCTCAGGAGGCTGAGGCAGGAGAATTGCTTGAACCCGGGAGGTGGAGGTTGCAGTGAGCCAAGATCACGCCACTGCACTCCAGTCTGGGCGACAGAGTGAGACCCCATTTCAAAAAAAAAAAAAAAAAAAAAAAAAAAAAAATTGCTAAGAATTTCAGCCAGGTGCAGTGGCTTACACCTGTAATCCCAGTACTTTGGGAGCTGAGGCAGGTGGATTGCTTGAGCCCAGGAATTTGAGACCAGCCTGAGCAACATAGCAAAACCCCGTCTCTACAAAAAAATATAAAAGTTACCTGGGCATGGTGGCACATGCCTGTAGTCCCGGCTGCTCAGGTAGCTGAGGTGTGAGGATCACCTGAGCCCAGGAGATCGAGGCTACAGTGAGACGAAATCACGCTGCTCAAGCTTGGGCGACAGAGTGAGACCCTGTCTCAAAAAAAAAAGGAATTTCAAAGTGAGAACAGCAGAGCTTTAAAGCAAGTGTGGGACCCTATGGATTGCATTGGTGGCATATCTGTGAGGCTGGCCCTGACTATACAAATGCAAGCTGAAGGGGCAGTAAGACAGATATGGGGGCTTATACCTTAGCATTTTCCTTCCTCCCACCCTGCTCCCCTTGGGCTTGGCAGCCCTCAGATGAAGCCCTTGACTGTTTAGTTAGAGGGTGGGTGGAAAGCCCAGAGAAGCCAGGGCCCTGTTGACCCTGGAGAACTGAATTAGGAGGAAATGATTTGAGAGGTAATCAATATGCTCAATTGCAGTTCATTACCATCTAATGAGTCCTCTAACAGTTTAGCTTCCACTGGGGCCCAGCCAGCACTGCCACCTCTCCATGCCCCTGCTCCCCCGTGTAATTTGTTCTCTTAGGGGGCTGATCCCAGGTGTGAGGCAGTGAGGGATGGGGGGCAGCAAGGGAGGGCAAGGGAGCACCAGCTGACTACTGACAGCAGACCACAGTTGAAAGGGCCCTTGGGGACCTTCCAGTCCAACCTCTTCACGGGACAAGTAAGGGAACAGAGGCCCGGAGAGGGAAAGAAATGTATCTGAAATCATACAGCGAGTCCAGCTGCAAAAACCAGAATAGGAATCGGGTTCCACTAGCCCTTCACCCAGGGCTATCTTCCCACTTGCTTTGACAGCAGAAGCCCCGAGCTTGCACCCCAGCCCTGCCATATGCTACCTGCGCCCCCTGACTTTTCAAAACCTTAGCTTCCTCATCTATAAAATGAAGGCAATATTACCCATTCTACAAGTCTAGAGTGTGGTTTAAGTGAGACAACAGAAGTGAAAAGCGCTTTGTAAAGTGCAAGGAGCTCTTCAAACGTAAGACATCTATGCATTCACCATTTCCCAAGGCCCTGCTTTTGTGCAGGTGCTGTGCTGTAATGCTGGGAGCCAAGCAAGAGCTCTGACAGAGTCCCTGACCTCCCGCTGGGAGACTTCTGTGTAGAGGAAGGTAAGCTACAGTACAGCACAGCCTCTTGGGAGTTGAGGGAGGGACAGGCAGGGAAGACTTCATGGAGGAGGTTAGCTTGGGACGAAGAGGAAGTAGCATGGGGTTTTAAGTGAGGAATGACATAATCATACCTTTGACAGCATTTGCATAGCACTTACTATATGTTAGACCCTGTTCTAAGCACCTTCCAAATATTAACTCATTCAATCTAAACAACAAGCCTATGAAGTTTTCTAGGGAAACTGAAGTCCAAAGGTAAAATGACTCATTCAGGTCACAAAGCTAGTAAGTGGCAGAACTAAGATTCAAATTCAAAAAGCCCACACTCTTAATCATTTCCTGAGTTGTGGAAGAGGTGATAGACTGGCAGTTTGGATGCAGGAGAAAGGACTTCATGATATTTTAACTTCATTTTCGGATGGGATGACCTTCTTTCTCTGTGAACACACACCAGTGAAGTTGCATTGGTTAAAGCCCACATTTAGAGTTAACCTTTGCTCTAATTTTTTTTTTTTTGAGATGGAGTCTCGCTCAGTCGCCCAGGCTGGAGTGCAGTGGCTCCATCTTGGCTCACTGCAAACTCCGCCTCCCGGGTTCACGCCATTCTCCTGCCTCAGCCTCCTGAGTAGCTGGGACTACAGGCGCCTGCCGCCACGCCCGGCTAATTTTTTGCATTTTTTAGTAGAGATGGGTTTTCACCGTGTTAGCCAGGATGGTCTCGATCTCCTGACCTCATGATCCACCCGCCTCGGCCTCCCAAAGTGCTGGGATTACAGGCGTGAGCCACCGCGCCTGGCCAACTTCACTCTAATTTTTAAGAGTCCAGAGAATCTGTGATAATGATTGTCTTGATCCTTTTGGGATTCATTTTCCTTTTTCTTTGGGTTAAAGGAGATGAAAATATTTTACCCCCAAATATATTTGACATATTTTGAGAAGGCTGTCAGGAGCTCAGCAAACAGAAGTGTCACTGCAAAGCTGTCTTTTGTGGGGGCGATTTGCATCTATGCAGAACCTGCATTGTTGCAGCCAGGCCTTCCCTTGTCAGGATCTGGGAAAGATGAACCGAGAGTCTCACACCTTAAAGATCTGAAAGAAACATTCACCGTCTATTCTCTCTGAGGGCTGCTACCTGTGAGGGTTCATCTACCTAAGGAGACCACCTTTGCTCCTCAGGCCTCCTCTTCTTCCCCTCCCATAACCTGTCCTGCCACCATAACCTGATTTACCACCATGACCTGTTTTTGGCCATGCCTCAAGGGAACTCCCATTCTTTCTGTAACCTCAAGATAGTATATAAGCTTCTGCACTCCATTGTGGGCTTGGGTAATCACTCTGTGATGCTCCCTGTCTACACATGTACACACAAATAAATTGTATGCCTTTCCCCCGCCAGTTAGCCTGCCTTTTGTGAGTTGATATTTCAGCAAACCTTCAGAAGGTGAAGGGGAAGTTTTTCCTTAGCCCCTACAGGGTAAAAAATCCAGCCTGCTTGGCCACAAGGGTGAGCATGTGGCCTAAGCCAGCCTATCAGTGTTCTTCCCTGAGACTGTCCTAATCTGTGGTGTTGGGAAAAGCTATACTTCCTTGCTGCTAGCAAACTTGTAAGAATGAGGGCCTCTGTTCCCTTACTTGTCCCATGAAGAGGTTGAACTGGAAGGTCCCCAAGGGCCTTTTTAGCTGCCGCCTGCTGTCAGTAGTCATCTGGTACTCCCTTGCCCTTCCTTGCTGCCCCCCATCCCTCATGGCCTCACACCTGGGATCAGCCCCCTTGGAGAATAAATGGCACAGGAAAGCAGAGGCATGGAGAGGTGACAGTGCTGGCCCTATGACAGCTGTCCCTAGAGCTAGGCCTCCTCATTCTCTAGTCCACCTGTTCCACCCATGGGTGCAAGCCCTCCCAGATACCTGGAAGATCCCCTTTTTCATCTATATCCAATTTGTCACCCTCTTTTTCATCTACATCCAGTTTGTCACCAAATTTCTTAGATTCCACCACTTCAGTATGTCTTGAATCCTCTGCCTCTTTCTTTCCCCGCTGCCTCAGAAGGAGTACAGATCCTTGTCACCTCTCTCTTAGATGACTGTAATCAACTTCCAGCTGCTCTCTCTGATCTTCTAACTCGCTGTAATGCATCCTCCGCTCAGTGGCCAGAGGGCTCTGATAAGTCATATGGATCTGATCACAAGTGACACCTGTGACCAGCACATTAGACTCCTCACATCCTGGGCCTTTGCCATACAACTTCCTGTTTCTGGAGTGGCAGTGAATGAAGGTGCCTTGCAAACGTCTACTTTTCTGATGCCTGTCTTTGTCAGTTTGGGCTGCTATAACAAAGTACCATAGATTGGGTGGCTTAGAAACAAGAGAAATTTATTTTTCACAGTTCTGGAGGCTGGAAGTCTGAGATCAGGGTGACAGTGTGTTCAGGTTTTAGTGAGGCCCCTCTTCAGGGTGGCAGACTGCTGACTTTGACTTCATGTTGTATCCTGACATGGTGGAAAGAGGGCTTGAGAACTTTTGGGGGTCTGTTTTATAGGGGTACTAATCCCATTCATGAGGGCTGCACCTGCATGATCTAATCACCTCCCAAAGGTTCCTACCTCCTAATACCATCACCTTGGGGATTAAATTGAAACACATGAATTTGGGGGGTTACAAACATTCAGCCCATAATAACCCCTGATTCAAATATGGCGGTCTCTTGGACTCCTTTGGCTGACAGTGGCTCCTCTTATGGCTTCCACCTGGGTGACATTCACCAATAATGTTTTGGTGAAGTCCCTTCAGTCTTTTTTTTTTTTTTGAGACAGAATCTCACTCTTTTGCCCAGTCTGGAGTGCAGTGGTGCAACCTTGGCTCACCACAACCTCCATCTCCTGGGTTCCAGTGATTCTTCTGCCTCAGCCTCCCAAGTAGCTGGGATTACAGGCACCCGCCACCACGCCCGGCTAATTTTTGTATTTTTAGTAGAGACACAGTTTCACTATGTTGGCCAGGCTGGTCTCGAACTCCTGACCCTGTGATCTGCCCACCTCGGCCTCCCAAAGTGTTGGGATTACAGGCGTGAGCCACCGTGCCCAGCCTCCCTTCTAGTCTTAAAAAATAATAATGATAATTGAAATCATAACTTACTATTGTTTTGTGTTCTTTTCCTTTTTTAAAAAAATTATTTATTTGAGACAGGGTCTTGCTCTGTCACCCAGGCTGGGGAGTACAGTGGCACAATAAGGCTCACTGAAGCCTCAAATTCCTGGGCTCAAACAATCCTCCTGCCTCAGCCCCTTGAGTAGCTAGTACTACAGGCTCAAGACACCACGCTGGGCTAGTTAAAAAAAAATTTTTTTTTAGAGACAGGGCCTCAGTATGTTGGCCAAGCTGCTCTCAAACTCCTGGCCCTAAGTGAGCCTCTTGCTTCAGTTTCCCAAAGTTCTGGGATTACAGGTGTAAGCCATTGTGCTTGACCTTGTGTTCTTTTTCACTTCACAATATCTCGCTGGCATCCCTCTACATAATTAGGAATGCTTGAAATCAAAATTGTAAATGGCTGCCTAGCCATCTGGCTGGATGTGCCATGCACTTAGGACCTGAACATCTCCAAGTTCTCCAGCCTCCCATGAGCACTCAACATCCAAATGACCCAAGTCCGAGAGCCCACCTGGGTGTCCGGAGGAAGGCTAGAGCTCTCCCAGAGTTTACAGTGCTCCAACTCTGGGGATTCTGTTGTTTTGCTTGTCCTTTGTCACCTGCAGCCCCCAGTGCTCTGGGATTTTCCCTCTTCCCTTCTGGTGCCCTCATCGCTCCTTTCTCTCTGTGTTGCTGCAGCTATTTCTGAGACCCGCAGTCTCTGTGTAGACTACAGCCTCTGTCTTAATTTCCCAACATATAGCTGAGTTGGTAAGTCATAACTTACTGACTTTCTGATGGCTTGTTGGTAACACAGAGTGGTGTTTCCCATAGCCGTTCATTGCGAACCACCTTTGCCACTTGCCATATTCATGTTTCACCTGTCCTAGCATGCACACTAATATTAGTCTTTCTAGCAATACTCTCCCCTCACCTTTTTGTTTGAGTTTCAGCCTAAGCAAGTATTCTTTTCTTTTCTTTTCTTTTTTTTTTCTTTTTTTTTTTTTTTTTTTTTTTTTTTTTTTTGATACGGAGTCTCACTCTGTTGCTAGGCTGGAGTGCAGTGGCACGATCTCAGCTCACTGCAGCCTCCGCCTCCCGGGTTCAAGCAATTCTCCTTCCTCAGCCTCCTGAGTAGCTGGGAATCCAGGTGCGCACCACCACAGCCAGCTAATTTTTGTATTTTCAGTAGAGACGGGGTTTCACCATGTTGGCCAGGATGGTCTTGATCTCTTGACTTCGTGATCCACCCACCTCAGTCTCCAAAAGTGCTGGAATTTCAGGCGTGAGCCACCGCACCCAGCCGCAAGTATTCAATTTCTTTTTCCTCCATGGCCCACCTAAAATCCTCTCCTGTACAGAACTTCTCTTGGGGTAATACTGGCATGGGGAATTACAATTGATAGCGGGCTCATTTGCTCTGAGTCTCTGCCCTTTCCCAGGGCTCACTGCTGGCGGTCATGGTCTTTAATCCAGGCTGCCGCCTCGTTGCTGGGACCCTGTCCTCCTCAAACCCAAGCCTCTTTTCTTCCGTCCTTTCTATTCCCATGCCAGGGCTGTCATCGACCCCCCACCCCCCGCCCCACCTGCCCCCATGCTGTCGCAAAGCCTGGCCAAAGGAAGCTGAAAATCATTTAACATCACAAGAGATTCTGCAGAGATGCCGCCCAGCCCACAATGAAGAAGGCCTTTTACATTATTAAACAGAATGCTTAACATCGCTGCTTACTGCATCTGCATATGGAGTCAGGGCCTCCCCAAGACAATGAATAGGTACTTGAGGTACATCTGCATGACCAAGAGGCCTCGCCTGCGGGTCCCTAGCGGAACAAAGGCACCGTCTGCCTCCAGGACAAATTTTAGCTGCTCCCCTTAGAGACCCGGGCAACACATCACCGGCAGCTTAAAAAAGAAATAGCGGTTTTGTCTCCTGCCTCTAGCCTTTGAGGATTGAGAAATGTTAAGGTCCAGTCTCCGAGGTCGCGGTCACACAGTTTTAACACTTCCCCCATTTGATCCAGTTATTTGCTTTTATAAATAACACCCAGGGCGGGGGGACATTTGGGGCATAAATTTTTACTCACATTCACAATTTCTTTAGGACAAATACCTACAAGTGGGATTTCTCGGTCACACAATGTGCACTTTTAAAAAGCTTTTCTTATTTCTTGTCAAACGGCCGTTCCAACGGCCGAAGAGATTTGCCGCCCGACTCCCTCCCCTGCACCCCTCCCTGCAAAACCCTCCGTAGCATCAAGTGTTATCATTTTTAATCCCTGCTAATTTGATAGGCCAAATATGGTATCTCATTGTTGCTTTAATTTGCATTTCTTTGCGTTCTAGTGGGGTTGAACATCTTTTCATATGTTTATTGACCATTATTTTGTGAATTGTCTGCTCATTGGGGCCTTGTTTTCTTCATCTCCTGTCTTCTCCAAAGCCCAGGGCTAGCTATGAATTAAACACACCATACATTATTTTTAATTAATCTTCCTTAAACACAGCTCTGATCATGTTACTCCCCTACTTACAAAACCGCTGATGGCTCAGTATTGCCGACAGGATTAAGTCCCAATTCTTTAGCCTGGCTTTCAAGGCCAGTCACAGTGGGCCACAATCTAGCTCCTCTCCTGACTCCACACCTGTATCCACTCTCTCCTCTGCCAAGGTGGACTATCTGATGCTTCTCACCTCTGTCCTTTGCATGCCACTCCCGTTGCCCTCATTCATCCTTAAAGACACAGCTGAAATGTCACTTTCTATTGGGCGATTTCCTACTAGCCCCAGGTTAGATGGCTTTCCCACCTCCTTTCTCTACTCCTGTTGGCAGCACAGGTTTGGGTGTCTGGCTCTTCCTCTCCCTCTTTGGACTGTGAGCTCTTGGGTGGGGTGAGGTGTGGGACAGAGATCAGTCTTTTTCCAGTCTGCGGTCTCAGAACCTGAAGCGTAAGATGCGGGGAGGGTTCATCACAAGGGTCACCTCTCACAGGCCAGGTGCTGCACTGGATGCACTAGATGCTTCATGGCTGCATACACATGTGAATATATGATGGAAGAGAGAAAAAAACCAGTTTAAACCCAAACAACTAAAGTTACTTCTAGCATCCAAGGGGTTGAGACAAAATTCACATGGGGTGGGGATAGGGGATACATCTCTACACCGCTGCCTTCCCCTCTAGGGCAAAGAGAAAGTGTGAGAGAGAAAGGAAGTGGTCCACTGCTAAGTAGAGCATGATAGTGAATCTGGAAAGGTAGAAAGGCAGTCTGGGAGCTGCGTGGGGGCAGGGGCTGGAGAAGGTCGAATTATTCACTATAATGAAGTGGGAGGGAAGATGTAGACACATGTATATTTGAGTTGCCATAGGGTAGCAAAGAGTGGGGAGCAGAGAGCTGGCCAAGCAGGCTAGAGGTTACCTAGATGGTGAGAAATACTCAGGAAACTTTTTAAAGAACGATGTCTAAAACTTGCTTTAAAGTTGATGGTGATTCTATGTTGTAAGCTACTCTGTCTTATCCAGCCTGTGGTCAAGTTGGCCACACACACACATACACACACACACACACACACACACACACACACACACACGACACACACACACACACACACCCTGGCGGGAGTGTGTTCCCTGAGAGGGAGCCTGGAGACAGTACCTGCGGGGCAGTGAGGCAATCTATAGCAAAATCTCTCAGGGCCGCAGGCTCAGAGCCAGAAGATACTGGGAGAAGTGGCCTATCTGCCAGCTTCCCGCCCATGAACAGACACTTGAGTACTTTCCTTCGAATCTTAGTTGAGATTCAACTACCTAAGTTGAGACAAGGAGACCCATACCTCTCCAGAGTGCCCCCAGCAACCCTAGGTATAGGGAGGTCTTGCCATCCTACAGATGCTGACATGAAGTCCACTGGTAGGAAGCAGTCGGCTGGCACTCACATAGTTAGGAAGCAGCAGGCTGGGGTGCCTGATTCCAATGCCAGTGTTGCTACTGCAGTGCTTTGCTGTTGGTGTCTAGCACTGTGCCTGGTACAGCGTCAGTGTGCAATACATGTTTGTCAATTGAATTCAATCTGTTGCAACCAACATTTTCTGATGTGTCGATTGTGCTCCTGAGTGTCTGGACAAGGTATTGAGGGGTTCAGGGATAGAGGGTGCAGATGCTATAAGACATGATTCCTGCTCTCTCTGGGCATATAGGCAAATAGGCAAAATCTGAACATGTAAATGGTGAGCAAACAACCCCCAGCAGCAATGATAATCACAGGTACCATTTATCGAGTGTTTATTATAAACCACACGCTGTTGCAAATGCTTTTCTTTTCTTTTCTTTCTTTCTTTTTTTATTTTTTACATGGCGTCTCATTCTGTCGCCCAAGCTGGAGTGCAGTGGTGCAATCTTGGCTCACTGCAACTTCTGTCTCCCGGGTTCCAGTGATTCTCCTGCCTCAGTCTCCTGAGTAGCTGGGATTACAGGCGTATGCCACCATGCCTGGTTAATTTTTGTATTTTTAGTAGAGACAGGGTTTCACCATGTTGGCCAGGCTGGCCTCGAATTCCTGACCTCAGGTGATCCACCCATCTCGGCCTCCCAAGGTGCTGGGATTACAGGCGTGAGCCACTACACCCGGCCCCAAGTGCTTTTCATAGATTATCCCATTTAATCCTTATAACAACTCCACGAGAAAGAAAATGGGTCACAGGGAAGGTTAAAAACTTGCCTAGGGTCACACAGCTAATAAATCGCTAAGCCAACATTCAAATCCAGGAGCCTAATTACAATTCCACACTTCTGACCTCTAACCTTGGTGCTCTGCTGCCTCCCTAAGCACCCTAGCTGGGGTGCCAGGTACATGATGCTGAAGGCTAAAGGTCACAGGAAGTTGGAGAGGACTGGGGTGGCCAGGGAGGGCTTCACCAGCTCGGTTGTACCTTACCTGGGCCTTGAAGACTGGGGAGGCTTGAGACAGGAGGGATAGGAGGGCGCTACTCCAAGCAGGGCTGGGTGTGGAATGAGCCTGGATATTGCAAGACTGGAGTCAATGAGCAGCACCTGGTGGCAGATGTGTTTTGTGTGACCCAGTTCAAAATTTTACAAAAATCTGAATGATTTGACATTTTAAAAAATCTAGAGATTTTACCTTCAGGTTTTGGATTTCTGGCTTCTCTGGATAAATTAGAGGATCTGGCAACATTGGGCCCTGTTATAATCTGAATGTTTGTATTCCCCCCAAAATTCATACATTGAACTCATAGCCCCCTAGGTGATGGTATTACGAAGTAGGGTCTTTGGGAGCTGATCGGGTCATGGGAGTGCAGTCCTCATGAATGAGATTAGTGTCCTTCTAAAAGAGACTCTGGAGACACCCTTGTCCTTTTTGCTATTGAGGTTACAGTGAGAAGATGGCCATCTAGGAAGCAGGCCCTTACCAGAAACCAAATCTGCCAGCACCTTGATCTTGGACTTCCCAACCTCCAGAATTGTGAGAAATAAATTTCCATTGTTTATAAGCCACCCAGTCTATGGTATTCTGTCACAGCAGTCCGAAGAAACTAAGACGGGCCCTCATTCTTGCATGGGCATGATTGGTGGGAATTGAAGAATGTCACCACTTGTAAATGAGGCATGCCACTCCCATTCTCCACACTCTGCCCTACTCCTGATTGCATCTCCAACTCAGCTCACATCCCTCACTTCCCTTCCCTACCCAGCCTCTGCACGCCAATGATTTTTGTGACCTCCATGCAGACCGAGACTGTTGGAGGACAGTGTGGAGCCCTGGATACTCAAGGCATGTCAAATGGTAGCAGCCTGCCAGGAGAGGAAGGTTTCCTGCGAAAGCTATGGGGAGAGGGTTAGAAAGGGCAGTTGCAGACTGACTGCACAGGATCTTGTCTCCTATGCTGAAGAATTGTGACTTTACCAACAGGCAATGGGGAGGCATGTCGAGAGGGAGGAGCGCCACTGTGGAGGCAGCAGTTGTGATGGTTTCAGCAGGGATGAGATGGTCTCAACTGAAGCAGGGGTGGGGAGTATAGAGGTGGAGGAAAATCCTGGGGTGCAGAGGACATGACCAGAGGAGACTCAACAGTCTGGAGAGTGACCCACTGGCTGGAGGATGTGTAAGGGGAAAGCAGGGACAGGGAGCATTTGTGGTGACTGAAGCTTGCTGAGCTGAGTGAACAGTGGTACCATGAGCAGTAATTGGACCAGATGGCTGGTGGAGGGCACATGGAAGACAAGATGAATCTAGCTTAGCCATGTTAAATTTGAGGTGCTAGAGAGAATTCCAGGTGTCTCCCAGTTGGGGATGTGAGACTGGAGTTTGGCAAAGAGGATGGGGCTGGGAAGAAATTTGCAAAGCCTCCTTTTGGAGGTTGCAGTGAGCTGAGATCACGCCACTGCACTCCAGCCTGGGCAACAGAGCAAGACTGCGTCTCAAAAAAAAAAAAAAAAAAAAAAAAAAAAAAAAAAAAAAAAAAGAGAAAAGCCTCTTTTAAGAAGGCAGCAGTGTGACTGAGGGAGCAGAGAGTGTCTTAAGACAGAAATTTTGTGCCAAAGTCAGAACCTCGAGGTGGGAATGTATGAGGCATGGGTGAACAGAAGAGGAGGAAGCAGAGAAGTGTGTGTGTGTGTGTGTGTGTGTGTGTGTGTGTGTGTGTGTAGGCAGAGGGCATTGGCAGAGAGATCAGAGGAGAATCAGGAGAATAAGTCTTCATGAAAACCAACAGACGAGTTTCAGGAAGGAGTCTGCTGCATCCACCAGGGCCAGAGGCCCAGGAGATGCAGGTGGAGAAGTAGCCAATGGGGTGGATGATTTCTAATTACGACCTCACTCAGCCTCACGGTGGGAGATGATTCCTCTTCACCTCCTCACCCTCCTTAAAAGCCAGCAGTCCTCTGTGTGTTGACAGAGGAGTCAGGGATTCCGGGCAATGTGTTCTGAAGGCGAAAGATCACATAGCTTTGGCCCAAGAAGGATGACTGCTTGTGTTTGGTTTCAGGGCCTTCTCTCAAAGCAGGTAAGAGGGAGAGGCTGAGGGGTGCTGGGAACAGCCTTGCTGGCTGTAGCCCAGTGGTTCGCAGCCTTGGCTACACAGGAGAATCATCTGGGGAGCTTTTAAAAATACAAATGTTCAGGCACCACCCCATACCAATTAAGTCAGAGTCCCTGGGTATAGGGCCTGGACATCCGTATGTTTTAAAAGCTCCCCAGGTGATTCTCATGTGAAGCCAGAGCTGAGAACCAGTGATCTAGGTGGTCACTGGAATCAGGTTTGACCTAATACTCCAGCACTTCATGGCAGAGGAGACAGAGGTGGCTGCCTCATATGTGCCACAGTTGCCATGCCAGCTTGTCGATTCTACTTATAATACTTAATTGACTCCTTAGTTAGGTGTACATGTCTATTGGAAACCACTCGTCCCAGAAAGAGGATGTGAATTTTGAGATTGTTTTCTCCTACTCACTTAATCTAAAATGCACGGATTTCCATATGCCTCTGGCCTCGAGGTCCCAGTCAACACTGGAGTTTGTTTCCCACGGCACATCTGCTTCACTCTTGTAAGGGATTCCTGAGGTTCAGCACATTTCAAATCCTGCATGTGATGCTGTCACTGGACATTTGTTTGATTATGAAATATTTCAGACACGCAGACAAGACACAAGAAAAAAATACCTTAACAGACACCTGTGTACCTATCTCCCAGTTTTGTGAAATCTTGACAGTATTCCACATTTGCTTCACGCCTTGTTTTAGGAATAAAGCAATCCAGTAGAGATAAGGGTCCTTATATACTCCTGCCCTGGCCCATTTTCCTTCCTCTCACCCTCCCCAGACATAACCACTCTCCTAAATCTAGCGTACCTCATTTCCATGCATGTTTTCATTACATATTGATCATCAGCCCCATTTGAGAGAAGAGGAAACTGAGGCTCAGAGAAGTAAAGGGACTTTCCCCTGAGTTACACAAATTTATAGTGGGTAGTAGAGTCCAGAAGCCCCAGGAAAAGGTACCAGGCAGTCACCTCCCAGCATGCTGGCCCTGCAGTGCCCCCATCTGGGGACCTCCCACCCCATCATTCTGTCAACACCTCCTTTACAGGCAGGGTCGGGCCAGACCAGGCCCAGCATGGCCCAGGACCAAGCAGAAATTGTGGCCTTCTCCTCACATCTCTTGGTTCCTGCCCTGCCTAAGAGGCCAGGCTCCCTGAGACCCAGGCCAATCGCTCCTCTGTTTCCTCTCTGGGCCACTGCCCAGCCCAGCTCTACCCAACCTCCGCCAAGCCCAAAGCAAAGGGCCTGTCTGTGCTGCCAGATTTCCCCACTAGGCCACTGGGGGCTGGGCTGAGGCAGGGGGCCTGCAATTTTGTTCTGTGGGTCCTCCAGGCTTAATTAGCATGCTGCCTGGAGTGGCAGGCCAGAGGTGGTGGGCAGGCGCCGAGACACTCTCCCTGGGCCCCAAACCACTGCCTGCCTCCACCTCCCCCCTCCTTGCCAGCAACAGAGAAGGCCTGTGTGCAGTGGGAAGGAAGGCAGTGGCCGACACCTCCATGCTGAGGAATTGGGTGGGGAGAGGCAGGCAGCACAAGCATAAACACAGGGAGAGAATTGCTCCCCTTACACATGAAGGAAGGGGAGGGAGCAGGGGAGGAAATGACTATTTACGAAGCACCTACTTACAGGCGGCCACGCGTTATTCTAGCTGCTCCCCATAGCCACCCCATGTGGGACATAGAGTAGCTTCTTTGGTACAGAGGGGCAAACTAAGGCTGGGAGAGGTAGAGTCAGAGGCCCAAGGCTCACGGCTAACAAGAGGAAAAGGAATCTGGCCTACATGCCTTTCCAAGGAAGCAACGCAGCTCCACAAACCTCTCCCTTCCCTGGAGTCCTCTTCCTCCAAGAAGTCCTTTTTAGTGGAGGAATGGCCAGTTTGGATGGGTAGGAAGAGGTGAAGGAGAGTGGATGGGCAAGAGGCATAATTTACTCTTCATCCTGAAGCACCCAGCCTCAAATCGATGAACTTCCACTCTGGAGACTTCAGGCTGCAGCTTCTCCCTCCTAGCTCCCAGCCCTGTCCCTGGCAGACCCTGCTTCATCTAGGGACGCTCACTTTAAGGCACTTTTCTCCCACATGATTCCATCTTTGCCTCTGAAGACCCATATGGTCATAGGCTGCAGGACTAGAGGCCAGTCCAGGGCATCCCAAGATGTGGATTATGGTAAAAGCCAGAATACAGCTACCATTTATAGAGAAGTTAATATGTGCCAGGCACTGGGTGAAGAACTTGGCTCACATTAACTGCTTCGATCACTACCATGGAGATACTATTATTTCCCCACTTTAAGACCAAGGAGTTGAAGCACAGAGAAACAGAGGAACCTGCTCTAGGTCTATTAGGTGTCTGGGCTCCAAAACCATGCTCTGAGGGACCTTGGAAGACAAGGCTGGCTGGTAACTGGGAGGGGAGACTGGCAGTCCCAGGAAAGGGTCTGAGGAACAAGGATGGCCATGGGAGAGAATTCCTGCAGTCTCTTGGCTCCAGCTGAAAGCTCTCCAGGCTTTGCAGTGGGGCTCCTGCTCTGCCCCTGGGGTGTCTGCCAACTGACCCCTTCCAGAGGCTTCCGCCAAACTACTCCCTCAGGGCTGGTGTTGCTCAGAGCCATCTGCAGCACGTCCTTCTTGCCGAGCTGAGGCTGTGGGGTGAGATGCAGTGCAGGCTTCAGTCCCTTGCCTGGCAGGGGCAGAGCCTAGGGGAGACCCAGCAGGTGGTAAGTTCTGAGCAGTCAGACCCTAGCTTGGAGGCTCCACCCATGCACCTCCTTTCCATATCTGGGCCTGAGGCCTCTAGGCTCTTAGAGAAAAATTGCTAAAATCAAATTGCAATTAACAGAGGCAATTATCCGCCTATTAGAAAACGTCCCCTGAGCCAGGCCTGTGCTGTGAGCTGCCTGGGCCCCACGGAGCAGCTGGGCCCCAAGGGAGGCCCCAGAGCACGGCAGCAGCCAGGGGTCAGGGGGAGGCAGGCAGCAGCCTAGGCCTGGTGGGGGGTGGGAGGCTCTGAAGAGCCCTAAGGGGGTTCAATAGAAACATGGGTCTACACTGTGCCCTGGGAAGGCAGCCCCAGACTGAGCACAGACCCGGACACTACAGACCCTACTTTCCCAGCCCCTCTCTGGCCCCTCCCCTCCATTAAGCCTTCCTCGAGGGCAGACCCGGGGCAGTCTGTGTGTGCGGAAGAACAAAGGAAAGAAAAATCACGCAGCGGTAACCCTCCGGGAGCGATGATAACATTTTCACTTGAAAATTACCAGAGAACAGATTGTCTTATGCAAATTATATGCAAATCACGCTCCGGTTGGTCCTCTCCTAGCACTGCTCAGAGTTCTTCCAGCTCTCTCCCTGACTGGGTATGATGGGGGAGGGGGAGGGCCCTCATGGAAATTAGGATTTAGGTGGAATTCTGCCTAGAACCAAGCTGGATGAGGTGACCTCTTGGCTTTCCGTTCAGTCCAGCTCTCTGAGTCTTGCTGCATTTGCATGAACCCTGCAGAAACCCCACTGCCTCCCAGCTGGACTGCTTTTAGATCCCAAATCCAATGGGGGTTTCTCTGCTGTGTCACCAGGACCGTCCATTTTCAGAAGATATTTGACCTCGGTTGCACAGAATAGGAGGAGCATGAGACCAAGAATCAAGAAAGCAGCCAAGGGTTCTCAAATCTCTCTCCAGCCCAGACCTCACTGCTGGGCTCCAAATGTAGCCATTCCATACCTGGATGTCCTGAAACTCAATATGCCCTACATTTGCTCCTCCTCTGTGTTGCTTCCTGACTCAGGGCCTGGCAACCTCATCTAACAAGATGCCCAACCCAGAGCCTAGGAATCAGCCTTGACCTCCACCCATCCTCTGCCTTTAATCCTTCCTGTCCCATCTACCAACTACAATTCTTGGGAGATTTTTCCCCTCTTTGCTGTCCCCAGGGCCACAACTGTAGTTTATCTATCACCTTCCCTGACCTATTCCCAAGGTCTTCTGTCTGGGTTTCTGCCTTCAGTTCAGCCTCCTAGATCTGCACTCCACCCTGCTGTCAGAGTGGTCTTTCTACAAAGCAAACTGACCATGCACAAAATCCTCTGTGGCTCCCCAGGCCCATCAAGTTCAGTTCAGACACCTTGCACTGGCATACAAGACCTGTAAGATACAGGTTGCAGGTCCACCTCCTGCACTGTCTCCCATGTCCTCTACAGGCCCCACCACATACCATCCTGTCTCTCATCAGCCACAAAACACACTGCATTCTGACAGCCCCGCCCAAGCTATTCCCTCCCCTAAAACATCTTCCCCTTCTCCCTTCCCCACCCCCAGTGAAATTGTGTTTATTCTTCAATAAACGCTTTGTCTCAGAGACATTCACTATCTGCCAATGCTCCCCATAACACACACACACTTCACACACACACACACCCCTCCCAGCTGTCATTGGGTTTCTTCCTTCTCAGTTCTCCCCCAGTCTTGTTTCTATAACAGAAATTAATTTACATTGTGTCCTAAGTACCTAATTGGTGATTAATGAATGAAAGACTAAGAAATATGAATTAATAGAGTTGGTGAGCAAGTGGGGCCTGGGTTTGATTTCTTGCTCCAGATGGGTAAGTCACCTCTTTGAGCCTCAGGTCCCCTACCTATAAATTGGGGGAAGTAAAGCCTACCTCATTGTGATAATTCATTGAGATGAGGCATGTAAAGTCACCTAGAGTAGTCCCTGGTATCCAGTAAATGCTTTGGATGAGTCTTTAGCTATCTGAACTCAGAGTTGGCTTCAAGAACGTGTGCTTTCTCAGCTAGCATGACCCAATGGCCATTGACTCTATGGTCCTTGCTCTGGGATTGACTCTGAACCTGAGATCCAGCCTCCATTCTAAAGAGCTGGCTGGAGACTCCATGCCAGGCCAGTGTCAAGGCACATTTCCTAGAGGAAGGCCTATAACAACTCCTTGAACCTCACTGGCACTCAGGGGAAGCAGTGGTTGAGACTTCTGCCCTGAAGATGACCAGAAGTCCTTTGAATGGATCAAGGCATGTCAAAGCGGGAAGGGGCAGGAACTGAACGAGCCAATGTCAGCTCTGCCAGTAGAGACCTATATCAATGTGGGGTCTTTCTAGACTAAATTTCTGCATCCTTCATGTGAGGGCAGTAATACATGCTTGCCATGACATAATTGTGACGATTGGAATACGTGTGTAACATGACTAGCACAGTGCTTGGCACACAGTAATAATATAGCTGCCAGTATTTAATGAGCACTTACTGTAAACATACCATGAAATGATTCATGTGCACTTGTTCATTTAATTCTCACAGAAACCCTGTGAGATATGTTGTTTGGTTGTTTTTGTTTTTGTTTTTGTTTTGTTTTGAGACAGAGTCTCGCTCTGTTGCCCAGGCTGGAATGCAATAGCACGATCTTGGCTCACTGCAACCTCTGCCTCCTGGGTTCAAGTGATTCTCCTGTCTCAGCTGCCCAAGTAGCTGGGATTACAGGTGCCTGCCACCGTGCCCAGCTAATTTTTATATTTTAGTAGAGATGGGGTTTCACCATGTTGGCCAGGCTGGTATCAAACTCCTGACTTCTGGTGATCCACCCAAGTCAGCCTCCCAAAGTGCTGGGATTACAGGCATGAGCCACTGCACCCAGCCATATGTTTCTTTTTAGTGTGTGTGTGTATATATATATATATATATATATTTTTTTTTTTTTTTTTTTTTTTTTTTTGTGGAGACAGGGCTTCGCTTTGTTGCTTGGGCTGGAATGCAGTGACATGATCACAGCTCACTGCAGCTTCGATCTCCCAGGCTCAAGTAATACTCCTGCCTCAACCTCCCAAGTAGCTGGGACTATAGGTGTGTGCCACCATGCCCAACTAATCTTCACTTTCTATCTTGTAGAGATCAGGTTTTGTTGTGTTGCCCAGGCTGGTCTTGAACCCCTGGGCTCAAGTGATCCACCCACCTCAGCTTCCCAACAAAGTGCTGGGATTACAACTGTGAGCCACTGCATCTGGCGTAGCAGCCATATTTAAAAAGTAGAAGGAAGCTGAAGTTAATTTTAATTATATCTTTTAAAACCCAACATGCCTAAAATATTCTCATTTTAACATGTAATGAAGATCATAAAATTATGCAGATATCTGACATTCTTTTTTCATACTGAGTCTTCAAATTCTGGTGTGGATTTTACACTTACAGTGCATCTCAATTTGGACTAGTCACATTTCAAGTGCTTAATATCCATGTGCAGCTCGTACCCACCAGAATGGGCAGCACAAATGTAGCCATTCAGAGAAGCTAGAAGGAAGGGGAAGGGCAGTTTAGGTTGAGGAAACAGCATGGCCAAGGTTAGGTGTGTGACAGATGAGGAGACCTTGTTTTGTTTGTGTAAATAAAAATTGTCATTCACATTATTAGATTTTAAATAATGAAGTTTATATTTTTCACTACGTAATAAATTCACACAGTTCAAAAATTTAAAAATAGAAGAGACAAGTAGGTTAACATACACAGCAAATGCATTTTTAAATTATACTTTAAGTTCTGGGATACATGTGCAAAACATACAGGTTTGTTACATAGGTATACATGTGCCATGGTGGTTTGCTGCACCCATCAACCTGTCATCTACATTAGGTGTTTCTCCTAATGCTATCCCTCCCCTAACCTCCCATCCCTTGACAGGTCCTGGTGTGTGATATTTCCCTCCCTGTGTCCATGTGTTCTCATTGCTCAACTCCCACTTATGAGTGACAACATGTAGTGTTTGGTTTTCTGTTCCTGTGCAATTCGGCTGAGAATCATGGTTTCCAGCTTCATCCATGTCCTTGAAAGAAATATGAACTCATTCTTTTTTATGGTTGCATAATATTCCGTGGTGCATATGTGCCACATTTTCTTTATCCAGTCTAACATTCATGAGCATTTGGGTTGCTTCCAAGTCTTTGCCATTGTGAAGAGTACTGCAATAAACATACGTGTGCACGTGTCTTTATAGTAGAATGATTTATAATCCTTTGGGTATATACCCAGTAATGGAATTGCTGGGTCAAATGGTATTTCTAGTTCTAGATCTTTGAGGAATCACCACACTGTCTTCCACAATGGCTGAACTGATTTATACTCCCACCAACAGTGTAAAAGCATTTCTATTTCTCCACATCCTCTTCAGCATCTGTTGTTTCCTGACTTTTTAATGATCACCATTCTATCTGGCATGAGATGGTATCTCATTGTGGTTTTCATTTGTATTTCTCTAATGACCAGTGATGATGAGCTTTTTTTCATATGTTTGTTTGGCCACATACATGTCTTCTTTTGAAAGTGTCTGTTCCTATCCTTTGCCCACTTTCTGATGCGGTTGTTTGGTTTTTTTCTTGTAAATTTGTTTAAGTTCCTTGTAGATGCTGAATATTAGCCCTTTGTCAGATGGGTGGATTGCAAAAATTTTCTCCTATTCTGTAGGTTGCCTGTTCACTCTGATGATAGTTTCTTTTGCTGTGCAGAAGCTCTTTAGTTTAATTAGATCACATTTGTCAATTCTGGCTTTTGTTTGCCATTGCTTTTGGTGTTTTAGTCGTGAAATATTTGCCCATGCCTATGTCCTGAATGGTATTGCCTAGGTTTTCTTCCAGGGTTTTTATGGTTTTAGGTCTTAGTTTAAGTCTTTAATCCATCTTGAGTTAATTTTTGTATAAGGTGTAAGGAAGGGGTCCAGTTTCAGTTTTCTGCCTATGGCTAGCCAGTTTCCCCAGCACCATTTATTAAATAGGGAATCCTTTCCTCATTGCTTGTTTTTGTCAGGTTTGTCAAAGATCAGATGGTTGTAGATGTGTGGCATTATTTCTGAGGCCTCTGTTCTGTTCCATTGGTCTATATCTCTGTTTTGGTACCAGTACCGTGCTCTTTTGGTTACTGTAGCCTTGTAGTATGGTTTAAAGTCAGGTAGTGTGATGCCTCCAGCTTTGTTCTTTTTGCTTAGTATTGTCTTGGCTATAAAGGCTCTTTTTTGGTTCTACATGAAACTAAAAGTAATTTTTTCTAATTCTGTGAAGAAATTCAATGGTAGGTTGATGGAAATAGCATTGAATCTATAAATTATTTCGGGCACTATGGCCATTTTCAAGATATTGATTCTTCCTATTCATGAGCATGGAATGTTTTTCCATTTGTTTGTGTCCTCTCTTATTTCCTTGAGCAGTGGTTTGCAGTTCTCCTTGAAGAGGTCCTTCACATCCCTTGTAAGTTGTATTCCTAAGTATTTTATTCTCTTTGTAGCAGTTGTGAATGGGAGTTTCCTCATGATTTGGCTCTCTGTTTGTCTATTATTGGTGTATAAGAATGCTTGTGATTTTTGCACATTGATTTTTTATCCTGAGACTTTGCTGAAGTTGCTTATCAGCTTAAGGAGTTTTTGGGCTGAGACAATGGGGTTTTCTAAATATAAAATCATGTCATCTGCAAACAGAGATAATCTGACTTCCTCTCTTCCTATTTGAATACAATTTATTTCTTTCTCTTGCCTGATTGCCCTGGCCAGAACTTCCAATACTATGTTGAATAGGAATGGTGACAGAGGGCATCCTTGTCTTGTGCCGGTTTTCAAAGGCAATACTTCCAGGTTTTGCCCATTCAGTATGATATTGGCTGTGGGTTTGTCATAAATAGCTCTTATTATTTTGGGATATGTTCCTTCAATACCTAGTTTATTGAGTGTTTTTAGCATGAAGAGTTGTTAAATATTATTGAAGGCCTTTTCTGCATCTATTGAGATAATCATGTGGCTTTTGGTTCTGTTTAAGTGATGGATTACGTTTATTGATTTGCATATGTTGAACCAGCCTTGCATCCCAGGGATGAAGCCAACTTGCTCATGGTGGATAAGCTTTTTGATGTGTTGCTGGATTCGGTTTGCCAGTATTTTATCGAGGATTTTCGCACTGATGTTCATCAGGGATATTGGCCTGAAATTTTCTTTTTTTGTTGTGTCTCTGCCAGGTTTTGTTATCAGGATGATGCTGACTTCATAAAATGAGTCAGGGAGGAGTCCCTCTTTTTCTATTGTTTGGAATAGTTTCAGAAGGAATGGTACCAGCTCCTCTTTGTACCTCTGGTAGAATTTGGCTGTGAATCTGTCTATTCCTGGGCTTTTTTGGGTTGGTAGGCTATTAATTATTCCCTCAATTTCAGAACTTGTTCTTGGGCTATTCAGGGATTCAACTTCTTCCTGGTTTAGTCTTGGGAGGGTGTATGTGTCCAGGAATTTTTCATTTCTTCTAGATTTTCTAGTTTATTTGTGTAGAGCTGTTTATAGTATTCTCTGATGGTAGTGGTAGTTTGTATTTCTGTGGGATTGGGGGTGATCTCCCCTTTATTATTTTTTGTTGTGTCTATTTGATACTTCTCTTTTCTTTTCTTTTCTTTTCTTTTTTTTTTTGGCGGAGTTTCACTCTTGTTGCCCAGGCTGGAGTGCAATGGCACAAACTCAGCTCACTGCAACCTCTGCCTCCAAGGTTCAAGCAATTCTCCTGCCTCAGCTTCCTGAGTACCTGGAATTACAGGCATGCGCCACCACGCCTGACTAATTTTTTGTATTTTTAGTAGAGACAGGGTTTCACCATGTTGGCCCTGCTGGTTTTGAATTCCTGACCTCAGGTGATCAAGCCGCCTCAGCCTCCCAAAGTGCTGGGATTATAGGCGTAAGCCACTGTGCCCAGACCTCTATTTTCTTCTTTATTAGTCTGGTTAGCAGTCTCTCTATTTTGTTAATCTTTTCAAAAAACCAGCTCTGGGATTCATTGATTTTTTTGAAGGGTTTTTTGTGTCTCCATCTCCTTCAGTTCTGCTCTGATCTTAGTTATTTCTTGTCTTCTGCTAACTTTTGAATTTGTTTGCCCTTGCTTCTCTAGTTCTTTTAATTGTGATGTTAGGGTGTTGATTTTAGATCTTTCCTGCTTTCTCTTGTGGGCATTTAATGCTATAAGTTTTCCTCTAAACACTGCTTTAGCTATTTCCCAGAGATTCTGGTACATTGTGTCTTTGTTCTCATTGGTTTCAAAGAACTTATTTATTTCTATCTTAATTTCATTATTTACCCAGTAGTCATTCAGGAGCAGGTTGTTCAGTTTCCATGTAGTTGTGTGGATCTGAGTGAGGGTTTTAATCCTGAATTCTAATTTGATTGCACTGTGGTCTGAGAGACTGTTTGTTATGGTTTCTGTTCTTTTGCATTTGCTGAGGAGAGTTTTACTCCCAATTATGTGGTAGATTTTAGAATAAGTGTGATGTGGTGCCGAGAAGAATGTATATTCTGTTGATTTGGGGTGGAGAGCTCTGTAGATATCTATTAGGTTTGCTTGGTCCAGAGCTGAGTTCAAGTCCTGAATATCCTTGTTAATTTTCCATCTCATTCATCTGTCTAATACTGATAGTGGGGTGTTAAAGTCTCCCACTATTACTGTGTGGGAGTCTAAGTCTCTTTGTAGGTCTCTAAGAGCTTGCTTTATGAATCTGGGTGCTCCTGTATTGGGTGCATATACATTTAGGACAGTTAGCTCTTCTTGTTGCATTGATTCCTTTACCATTATGGAATGCCCTTCTTTGCCTTTTTTGATCCTTGTTGGTTTAAAGTCTAAAAACTAGGATTGCTACCCCTGCTTTTTTGTGCTTTTCATTTGCTTGGTAAATCTTCCTCCATCCCTTTATTTTGAATCTATGTGTGTCTTTGCACGTGAGATGGGTCTCCTGAATACAGCACACTGATGGATCTTGACTGTTTATCCAATTTCCCAGTCTGGGCCTTTTAATTTGGCCTTTTAGCCGATTTACATTTAAGGTTAATATTGTTATGTGTGAATTTGATCCTGTCATTATGATGCTAGCTGGTTATTTTGTCCTTTAGTTGATACAGTTTCTTCATTGTGTTGATGATCTTTATGTTTTGGTTTGTTTTTGCAGTGGCTCATACCAGTTTTTCCTTTCCATATTTAGTGCTTCCTTCAGGAGCTCTTGTAATGCAGGCCTGGTCATGACAAAATCCCTCAGTATTTGCTTGTCTGTAAAGGCTTTTATTTCTCCTTCACTTATGAAGCTTAGTTTAGCTGGACATGAAATTCTGGGTTGAAAATTCTTTTCTTTAAGAATGTTGAATATTGGCCCTCACTCTCTTCTGGCTTGTAGTGTTTCTGTGGAGAGATCCACTGTTAGTCTGATGAACTTCCCTTTGTGGGTAACCCGACCTTTCTCTCTGGCTGCCCTTAATATTTTTTCCTTCATTTCAATCTTGATGAATCTGATGTTTCTGTGTCTTGGGCTTCCTCTTCTTGAGGAGCATCTTTGTGGTGTTCTCTGTGTTTCCTGAATTTGAATGTTGGCCTGTCTTGTTAGGTTAGAGAAGTTCTCCTGGATAATATCCTGAAGTGTGTTTTCCAACTTATTTCCATTCTCCCCGTCACTTTCAGGTAAACCAATCAAATGCAGGTTTGGTCTTTTCACATAGTCCCATATTTCTTGGAAGCTTTATTTGTTCCTTTTCATTCTTTTTTCTCTAATCCTGTCTTCATGCTTTATTTCATTAAGTTGATCTTCAATATCTGATAACCTTTCTTCTGCTTGATTGATTTGGCTATTGATACTTGTGTATGCTTCATGAAGTTCTTGTGCTGTGTTTTTCAGCTCCATCAGGTCATTTATGTTCTTCTCTACACTGGTTATTCTAGTTAGCAATTCCTCCAACCTTTTATCAAGGTTCTTAGCTTCCTTGCATTGGGTTAGATCGTGCTCCTTTAGCTCAGAGGAGTTTGCTATTACCCACTTTCTGAAGCCTACTTCTGTCAATTTGTCAAACTCATTCTCCAGCCAGTTTTGTTCCCTTGCTGGTGAGGAGTTGTGATCCTTTGGAAGAGAAGAGGAATTCTGGTTTTTGGAATTTTCAGACTTTTTGTGCTGGCTTTTACTCATCTTCATGGATTTATCTACCTTTGGTCTTTGTTGTTAGTGACCTTCAAATGGAGTTTTTGCATGGTCATCCTTTTTGTTGATGTTGATGCTATTGCTTTTTGTTTGTTAGTTTTCTTTCTAACAGTCAGGCCTCTCTTCTGCAGATCTGCTGGAGTTTGCTGGGGTCCACTCCAGACCCTGTTTGCCTGGGTATCACCAGTGGAGGCTGCAGAACAGCAAAGGTTGCTGCCTGCTGCTTCCTCTGGAAGCTTCATCCCAGAGGGTCACCTGCCAGATGCCAGCCGGAGCTCTCCTGTATGGGGTGTTTGTTGACCCCTGCTAGGAGGTGCCTTTCAGTCAGGAGGCATAGGTGTCAAGGACTCACTTGAGGAGGCAGTCTGTGCCTTAGCAGAGCTCGAGCATTGTGCTGGGAGATCTGCTGCTCTCTTCAGAGCCAGCAGGCAGGAATGTTTAAGTCTGCCAAAGCTGCACCCACAGCTCCCCCTTCCCCCAGGTGCTCTGTCCCAGTGAGATGGGAGTTTTACCTATAAGTCCCTGACTGGGGCTGCTGCCTTTCTTTCAGAGATTCCCTGCCCAGAGAGGAGGAATATAGAGAGGCAGTCTGTCTACAGCGGCTTTGCAGTGCTGTGGTGGGCTCTGCCCAGTCTGAACTTCCTGGTGACTTTGTTTGCACTATGGGAGGAAAACTGTCTACTGAAGCCTTAGTAATGCTGGACACCCCTTACCCCACCAAGCTCAAGCGTCCCAGGTTGACTTCAGACTGCTGTGCTGGTAGGAAGAATTTCAAGCCAGTGGATCTCAGCTTGCTGGGCTCCATGCAGGTGGGATCCACTGAGCAAGACCACCTGGCTCCCTGGCTTTAGCCGCCTTTCCAGGGGAATGAACGGTTCTGTCTCACTGGCATTCTGGGTGCCACTGGGGTATGAAACAAAACTCCTGCAGCTAGCTTGGTGTCTGCCCAAATGGCTGCCCAGTTTTGTGCTTGAAACCCAGGGCCCTGGTGGCGTAGGTACCCGAGGGAATCTACTGGTCTATGGGCTGTGAAGACCATGGGGAAAGCGTAGTATCTGGGCTGGATAGCACTGTCCCTCACAGCATGGTCCCTCATGACTTCCCTTGGCTTGGGAGGGAGTTCCCTGATCCCTTGCACTTCCTGAGTGAGGCAATGCCCTACCCTGCTTCTGCTCCCCCTCCGTGGGCTGCACCCACTGTCTAACCAGTCCCAGTGAGATGAACTGGGTACCTCAGTTGGAAATGCAGAAATCACCTTCCTTCTGCATTGGTCTCACTGGGAGCTACAAATCGAAGCTGTCGCTATTTGGCCATCTTGCCTGGGAATCCCGCAAATGCATTTACATATACTTTTCCTACTTTATTTTATATAAATGCTATAGCCACTGTTCTGCACTTTGCTTTTTCACCAAATATTACATTTAGGGATTGTTCCATGTCAGTATATAAAGTGCTTCCTCATTCTTTTTTATATTATTATTATACTTTAACTTCTGGGATATATGTGCAGAATGTGCAGGTTTGTTACATAGGTATACACGTGCCGTGGTGGTTTGCTGCACCCATCAACCGGTCATCTATATTTGGTATTTCTCCTAATGCTATTTCTCCCCACCCCCCACCCCCTGACAGGCCCCAGTGTGTGATGTTTTCCTATGTCCATGTGCTCTCATTGTTCAACTCCCACTTGTGAGTGAGAATGTGTGGTGTTTGGTTTTCTGTTCCTGTGTTAGTTTTCTGAGAATGATGGTTTCCAGCTTCATCCGTGTCTGTGCAAAGGACGTGAACTCATCCTTTTTATGGCTTCATAGTATTCCATGGTGTATATGTGCCACATTTTCTCTACCCAGTCTATCATTGATGGGCATTTGGGTTGGTTCCAAGTCTTTGCCATTGCAAATAGCGCTGCAATAAACATACATGTGCACGTGTCTTTATAGTAGAATGATTTATAATCCTTTGGGTATATACCCAGTAATGGGATTGCTGGGTCAAATGGTATTTCTGGTTCTAGGGATGTGAAGGACCTCCTCAAGGAGAACTACAAACCACTGCTCAAGGAAATAAGAGAGGACACAAACAAATGAAAAAACATTCCATGTTCATGGATAGGAAGAATTAATATCATGAAAATGGCCATAATGTCTAAAGTAATTCATAGATTCAATGCTATTCCCATCAAGCTACCATTGACTTTCTTCACAGAAACTAAAACTACTTTTAGTTTCATATGGAACCAAAAAAGAGCCTTTATAGCCAAGACAATCCTAAGTTAAAAGAACAAAGGTTGAGGCATCACGCTACCTGACTTTAAACTATACTACAAGGCTACAGTAACCAAAAGAGCATGATACTGGTACCAAAACAGAGATATAGACCAATGGAACAGAACAGAGGCCTCAGAAATAATGCCACACATCTACAACCATCTGATCTTTGACAAACCTGACAAAAACAAGCAATGAGGAAAGGATTCCCTATTTAATAAATGGTGCTGGGGAAACTGGCTAGCCATAGGCAGAAAACTGAAACTGGACTCCTTCCTTACACCTTATACAAAAATTAACTCAAGATGGATTAAAGACTTAAACTAAGACCTAAAACCATAAAAACCCTAGAGGAAAACCTAGGCAATACCATTCAGGACATAGGCATGGGCAAATACTTCACGACTAAAACACCAAAGGCAATGGCAACAAAAGCCAGAACTGACAAATGTGATCTAATTAAACTAAAGAGCTTCTGCACAGCAAAAGAAACTATCATCAGTGTGAACAGGCAACCTACAGAATGGGAGAAAATTTTTGCAATCTACCCATCTGACGAAGGGCTAATATTCAGCATCTACAAGGAACTGAAAACAAATTTACAAGAAAAAAAACAAATGAACAACCCCATCAAAAAGTGGGCAAAGGATATGAACAGATACTTCTCAAAATAAGACATTTATGTGGCTCACAAACATATGAAGAAAAACTCATCATCACTGGTCATTAGAGAAATGCAAATAGAAACCGCAGTGAGATACCATCTTGTGCCAGTTAGAATGGTGATCATTAAAAAGTCAGGAAACAACAGATGCTGGAGAGGATGTGGAGAAATAGGAACACTTTCACTCTGTTGGTGGGAGTATAAATTAGTTCAAACATTGTGGATGACAGTGTGGTGATTCCTCAAAGATCTAGAACTTCATTCTCTTTTCATGTCCAAGAGGTAATCCATCTCCAACTGATGGACATTTAGGTTATTTCCAATCATTTGGGATTACAATGGGGGCAATAAATAATCTGTGCATACGGCATCTGTCTATTTGCATTTATAGCAATAGGATAAATTCCTAGAAGTAGAATCTGTGGGTCACATTTGTCAGTGATGGATCTCCAGCAAAGGAACGACGTGCTCAGGGCTACAGTTGGAAAGATCCCTTTGGCAATAGTGTGGTAAAGGTATTGGATGGGAGAAGACAGGAAACAGGGAGTCTGTTCTTCCATCTGTTGACTCAGTGAATTTTTATCCAGCTCATCTGTGTGATGGATATTTTGTTGGTGAACAGGACAGAGGCAGCCCTAGTTCTCAAGCAGCTGATAGTGGAATGCAAAAGTTGGAAGGCAAGAAATACTGGCAGCCTGGACAAGGGGCAATGGCAGTGAGCAGGGATGCACGGACACTCTAAGGAAATCTAGAACAGGGCACTGGGCCAGGAGTCCAACAGACATGATCAGAGCTGGGCTTTGGAGAAACCACCCTGGCAGCAGTAAGGAGGGAGGAGGAAAGGCAGTAAGACCAGTGTTCGGGGAGGGGCCACCAGAGCACCGTAACTTGATGTGTGGCTCTGGGATCAGACTGCCTGAGTTTGAATGCCCTTGCACAAGGGACTTCATTTATCTGGGCCTCAGTTGCCCTAATCTGTAAAATAGAGCCAATAAAGTAGTACAGCTCTCAGAGGGTTGTTGTAGGGGTGTTAAATGAGGCAAATATATGTAGATAGTTATCATTGAACCTGGCATATCTAAAGCACTTAGCAAAGGACAGATAGTGTTGTTGTTTTGAAGATTAGGTTAGTGATAGTGAAAGGTACAGAATGGGAAAGAAAGATGTGAGGTTTAGGAGTTGAAATGGGCAAAGTTTGGTGATTTTATGATTGATCGGTTGTGAGGGTGGGAAAGGGAGAGTGAGGAGTACAGCAGGGCTCTTAGATGGGCAGCTGGGGGGATTAGGATCAACAGACACAAAGATGGGGGAAAGCAGAGTGTTCTGGCAGTTACCCCCCAGTGCCCAGAGCTTCCCTGGACCTTGGGACCTGGGCCAGCAAGAGTTCTTTCATGGGAAGCTGGGGGTAGGGGGAGCTGTAGGGAAGGTGAATCCTGAGCCCATCTGCCTTCTGCCTGCCAGCCCATGCTTGGCAGCGCCCTGTTCTACGCTCACATGCTTTTCCAGCATGTGCTCCCGTAAGCCTGAGAGCCCTTGTTGCTAAGGCTGCTGAGAGTTGGGGTACAGCTGAGCAGCTCTATCCTGTTTCATTGGTCTCCTTCCTTCTCTGCCCTTTTTCTCCCCTTCAGTAGCCCAAGTTGGCATCTCTCTGCTAAAATGGAGAGACATAGAATATACCTGCCCTGTTCACACAGGGCTCAGAGGGACCCAGTTGGCTCTTGGCTGCCTACTTGGGATGTCAGAGCGTGGGGCAAGGATTGGAAATACACACGTCGATGTGGCTGATCCCAATGCTGGGATGTGAAGACAGTATGCAAGGAGGTAGCATGAGAAAATGGTAGAGTGGGGAGCGTTGGGGAGAATGAAGAGTCACCGAAGGAGTATAAGGAGAGTGGGTCATTGGTGGAGTTAGAGGAGTGAAATTAAAGGAGACAGGGACCCAGAAAATTCATCCCAAAGGCTTAGCGGCAACTAGATGACATTTCTGACACCTTGAATGTCACTCCAGTCCATTCTCCCAGCTCAGTAAGGCCCTGGATCTCCTTCTGCTGGCCACCTGCTTATTAAAGGCCATCAGAGGTGCTGTCAGGCCTGCATCAGGGGCCACAGGGTGCTGGTCCCATGACTGCTTGCAGGTCCCTGGGATCCTGAACCAGCTGAGGAGGTTAGAGGAATCCTAGGACAAAGCCCACTTTTACTTGGCACCTCTCTTAGTTCTCAGTGGCCTCTGGTGAGATGTCCCACAGTCTCCCTACTCAGTAGAACTCTTTGCAGTTCTAGATGGGTTCAGGCAGAAACTGAGCTTCTGCCCTTCTCCCCAGATCGATTCCCTGAGGTCAGCAGTTTGCCACTAACTTGCCAGCTAGTGCTGCCCCCTTTCCTCAAGGTGCCCTCAGCACCAGTTCTGAGCCAACTGCCTGAGGAGCTTAGCTGGACCTCCAGACCACGCAGCAGCCTCTCTCTTGCCCACTCCTCCCTGGGTTTCTAGGTCAAGAAACATTTACCGGATACAATTCTCCAGACCTCGTGGCAGTAGCAAAGGCAAGTCTTGTGCTTGCCTTTCTGCAGAGGAATTGTATGGATGGTGGGCACTGGCAGTAGGGCTGGGGCAGGGAGAGGGGACATCTTAGCCCTTAGCACCACTGAGTTCTCTCTAATTCCTTCTGGGTTGCTTTGGGAAATCCCAGAGAGGCTAAATGAGTCCTCAGGAGACATACAGCAAAGCGGAGTGTGGACGGGGTATCCTAACCAGCCAAGTGGCCTGGGTTCTAAAAGACCTTCAGCCCCCCTTTCCCATCTACCAGGCCAAGTCTCCATTTCCTCTCTCAGCCTTCTCTCCAGACGTTTGCTCCCTGGGTCTTGAGCCTCGAGGAGGACCACTTAGTGAGCAGGCTTTCCACTTGGGGCCAAGCAGTTCCTCCTCCCCACCTGACTCTATGTTTGTCCCATCAGCCCTGATCCTGCTGGCTGGCCACTTGCCACACCACTGCCTTGGGTTCTGGGCCTTCTCCATATCCTTCCCCACCTCAGTCTGCCCTGCCAATGTCCCTTAATGATTCCCAGCAGATCCCAGCCCATTCTTCTTCCCAGGGCCCTGGCACTGAGTGTAGGCCCTTCTTCAGTGCGCCCCTCCAAGAAGCAGCCAAAATAGGAAATCCAAGAAAAATGGAGTCAAGATCTGACAGAGTGGTCAGATTTCTCTGAGGGCAGCTTGAGCCGCCCCTGACCCCCTTCCCTGGGGTCAACACTCTGGAAAAGTACCCAAGGAAGGCTCTTTGGCTGGTGAACACCTTCTCGTGCCTGCCTGCCACGGTGGCCTTGGAAATCCTGCTCTATGTCTAGTCCTGAGCCTTCTTGCTGCCACATTCAGCTCTCTTCCTTGTATTCTTGATAATGTTGGATCAGAATTCTGGTTCTGAAAGCAGTATGCCTGGGTTCAAACCCCAAATTTGTCACTTGCTAGCTGTTTGATCCTGGACAAGATGCTTTTTTTTCTCAATGCCGCTGCTTCCTCATCTGTGAATAATAATAGTACCTATCACATAGCCTTGCTAAACGGATAATACAAATTAATCCACATGACAGGCACAGAAAGACACACATCGCATGTTCTCACTTATTTGTGAGATTTGAATATCAAAACAATTGAACTCATGGACATAGAGAATAGAAGGATGGTTATCAGAGGCTGGGAAGGGTAGTGAGGAGCTTAGGCAGGAGGTGGGATGGTTAATGGGTACAACAAAATAGAATGTATGAATGAATAAGGTCTACTATTTGATAGCACAACCACATGATATAGTCAATAATAACTTAATTATGCATTTTAAAATAACTAAAAGAGTATATAACTGGATTACCTGTAACACAAAACACAAACGCTTGAGGTGATAGATACCCCATTTACTCTGATGTGATTATTACACATTAGATATGTCTGTATCAAAATATCTCATGTACTCCATAAATATATACACCTACTATGTACCCACAAAAATTAAAAATAAAAAATTTTTTAAAACACATAACAAATTAATCTACACGAGCTGCTTAAAACAGCACCTAGCATTGACCAGTTAATGTTAGCCTTTGGTGTTTTATTATTGTGGACAGTGAGTCGGAGATTTGTGCGGGCAGGGACTGTGTCTTTTTCACCATCATCCTCCCAATGCCCAGCACAGTTCCAGGCATACAGAAGATGTTTGCTACATGTTTGGTACATGACAGAGTCAAGTATAGACAGATAAGAGTGTCAATTCTACATGCCCTATCTCAGCCAGGGACCTGGATGTTCTCATGACTAAAGAAGACAGGTAGATACAAGGAAGAGCTTCCATTCTTCTACTGGGGGCCTGAGTCCACTCTGACCTACCCCAGTCCTGTCAGTCCCTAGACCAGTGGTTCACTGGGAAATCCAGTAGAGTCTATAGGGACTCTGCTTAAAAAGACCATTAGAAGCTGGGCAAAGTGGTGTGCACCTGCAGTCCAGCTACTTGGTTATTTAGGAGGCTGAGGCAGGAGGATAGCTTGTGCACAGGAGTTCAAGACTGCAGTGAGCTATGATTGTACCATAGCCTGGGTGTCTACAAAAAAAAAAAAAAATGCCATCAGTAATCAATTCACAGGCTTAGTGGCTCCCACAGGCCGCTTCCTTGGTGGTGGCCGGGCCAGTGAGATCCAAGGACTCAAGATACAGAATATGGATGCAGGGGGCAAAACATGGGCTCAGGAGTCAGACTGACCTGGATTTGAATACCAACTGCAAGTTAAGTAATCTTTATTTACTTGCTTTATAGCCCCCAAAAGTCATACATCCTTCTTGGCCTCAGTTTGCTCACTTGTGAAATGGAGGTAATAATAACCCCTCTGCTCAGCTTGGCAAGGGCTTAATGAGAAAACTGTGTCAGGCATGCAGCATAGTGCCTGGCACAGAATTGGCACCAAGACAGTCACTAGTAGTTCCTGCCCCATCCTGCGGCCCTGAAATGGGAGGAGTGCTGGCTAGAGTGGGGGAAGGCATGCATGGGGCCCTTCTGCCCACAGGGGTTTCCAGATGGTGGTTTTCAGCAAGTTTCCAGGCCAAGGGGTCACAACTGGGGTTCCCAGCCACCCATCCCCTACGCCTTGGCATGGTGGGGTTCTTGGCCTCCCGCCATGGCCGACTATGTAAATAAACCAGCTTTTCGCTGGCTGGGAGCGAGACTGCCCTAAGTGACATTTCAAATTAGTTCTGCTATATTGGGCTTGAGCTCTGAAGGGTCTGGGCATTTTTCCTCCCTAGCTCATCCCTTTCTTGTGAAGTGAGAGCTCTTAAAGCACACCCGGTGTGGGCAGAGGGCCAGGGTGGGGTGGGGGCAGGCTTTCTGAGGTGACCTGCTAAAGCACTCCCTAGGCCCCGGGCCACAGCCCCCCTTCCCAGGGGGGTCAGGAGCCCTGCACCAGGGTGGCTCCCCTCCACACCAGCCCTCCACGGCTGCCATGGCAACCCAGCCTCCTCGTACACGGCACACACACCAGCTGGCAGGAATGCTGAACGGAAGGAGGGCTGCATCATTGGCCGAGGAGAGGGAGCTGGGCACTGGAGGGGGCACGCGAGGGGTGGGCCAGCTGCAGGCCTGGCAGAGCTGAAAGGGAGATGTGCTAGCCACATGGCCTGCCCGGCTCAGCCTGGGGTTGGGACTGTGCCAGGTGATGAGACCATGACAGGAGAAGAGAGCCAACATCGTGGACACATGCCACTATCTTTCTGGCAAGGCTTGGCAGCTTCCCTGCAGGGCTGAGGGCAGAGGGCACTGGATTCAAGTCCTTTCTTTCTGGGCAAGTCGCCTTACCCCATTTGGCTTCCGTTTCTTCAGGCTTTAGGTGTGAGAGTGTGAAAGAACTCAGGCTGTGGAGCTGGACAGATCTGAGGCAGACTCTTGGCTCTCGTGCTTAGGCCATTTTACATTTGTGAGCCTCAGTTGCCTCCTCCATGAGAGAAGAATAATAGTAGCACCCACTTCATAACTCATTGAGGGCAAATAATAAGAGAATGCATGCCAAATACACAGCACAGTGCCTGGTACAGAGTAAGAGCTCAATGCATGCTATCTGCTACCAGTATTACTGCTATTCTTTTAAATACATTATTCTAAGTGACAATTTCTGTGTCTGTGTCTTTCGTTAGACTGGGAGGCCCTTAGAGGGCAGGGACCAGGTTTATTACTCTCTCCAACTCAGCAGCTCCAGGATTGGGCCAGCCCAGGGCAGATTCTGGGGCAAGGGGGTAATGACAAATACACACCAATAATGCCTTGGGCTAAATGGCTTCCAAACTCCCTTGCAGCTTGGACATTTTGTACTTTTAACTCCGTAAGTTCCAAAGAAGGACAGCCCTTAGAGTGTTGTGGGCCTTGGGCCCATTTCTATATAAACAGTTCAAGTCACCCCAAACCAGCCTATTAGTATCATTCTGGCAGCCTAATCTTTCTCATGATCCGGCACAAAAAAGTACTGTGCCAGTGAGCAGGAGCTATCTGCCTGCCAGATCGTTCTCCTGGAACTGGGCCCAGCTGCAGAACCCCAGGAAGACACCATAGATGCGAGTCCTGGAGCTCCTCAGGGCATCTGATTGACTCCATGCATACCAGTCAGAGATTGCCCCAAAGAGGAGGCACAGAGACTGGGGTGTGCATGGGTTCACGTTTGGGCTTGAAGCACCCCATTTGAGAGGTGCTGCCGGCCCTGGCCTGTATTAGGCACCAGAAAATAAATGAGAACACAAGGAGGAAGGCCCTCCAAAGCACAAGGGCCCCTGAGTGGTGGGACCGGGGCAGGGGCCTTGTTTGCATGGGGCTATAGAATGTACTGCTCTAAGGTGACAGTCACTGAGCCAAACTGATTTGAACTCTGGCCAAAGGAGCCTTAGCTCTTCATGCTGTGGGTTGCCCATGCCCGGGATTCTAATTTTCTCTGTATCTTCTACCACACCTCAGCCCAGACCACTGGCCTGGGACTGCTTGTCTAAGCAAGGCTAAGTAAGAGACCTCCTTGGCTGGCTAGGAGGAAGGATGGCAGGGGAAGGGCTGGTAAGACTAGCACACCAGGCAGTGGAGAAGGGGCTGCTGCCACACCAGCAATGAGTTCCTGCAGGTCTAATGGTTTAGTCATCCACAGGCAGGCACTGGTGCCAACCATCCTGTGTCCTCCAAAGGACTGGAGGAGGTTCCTCTGAGGACTGCCTGTGGAAACCAAACCAAAGGGGGCCTGAGGACAAGGCTTTCCCAGGCTGCTAAATCACAGCCAGCCACTGAGGGCCACCCATAGCCCAGGAAAGCTGAACACAGCTACTTCCCATGGCAGTTGCCATGTAAGCCTTGGGAACTTGGCAGGAGTGAGGGAGGACAGGCTAACAAAAGGGCACAAAGTCGGATAGCGGATGATGGGAGCCAGGCTGCTCACTGTTGGAGCGAGAGTGTACAGATAAGCAAGAGAGAAGGCTGGAATGATCCATGTGGCAATGCATTAGAGTGGGAGACATCAGCATGAACTCATGTTTAGCTTAATGTAGGTACAGAAGGTTATGCAGAGAAATATTTGTAGATATGTGTATATACGCTAGTTAGTATATACACATATATCTCCTTATTCTCTTAGCCAAGCGGGCCCAGTAGCAACGAACACACCCAGTGCCCAGATCTTGGTTTCTAAAACCATTCTCCAATGAAAGGAACCAGAGCTCCTCACAAAAGTGGTTGATTCCAGATAACAGAAAATATACAAGATAAGCCTGGAGCATCTTGTAGTACTAGAAAGGAATTATTATACTAAAAACATAAAACCCACAATGTTGGGATTATGTCAAAGGGATATAGGAGCCAGCTAAAAGAGCTTCCAATGGCCAAAACTGGAACAATTTGAGCAACAAAATAAATAATGTAGAATTGGATTATAACCTGAAGTATAAAACAAATATCCATGAGTCTATAGTGATATAAATAAATGATCAAATAAATAAATACATGGAGAAGTGGTGAATCTCCCGTGTAGACGAATTACAAATAATTTATGTGGATCCTGCTCCCACAAGGAGAAGGAGCATATCTTCCCATTCCACATTCCTTATGAGTGGGCTGCACATAGTGACTTCCCTCCAAAGAGTACAATATGGAAAGAGGAAAAACAAAGAGTAATTTTACAGTAGAGAAACCTGTCAAACACTACCTCTTCCAGGTGATCAAGGTCAACAACAGTGATAAGTCATATTGATCATAAGTACCCTTGATATGATGTGATGAGAATGGCACTTCACCTCTGTGGTCTTCCTCTCTAAAACCCAAAACCCCAGTCTGATCATGAGAAAAACATCAGACAAATCCCAGTTGAGGGATGTTCTTAAATACCTGACTAGTACTCCCCCAAAATTGTCCAGATCATCAAAAACAAGGGAAGTCTGAGAAACTGTCACAGCCAAGAGGAGAATAAGGAGACATGATGACTAAATGTAATTTGGTATCTTGGGACAGAGAAAAAAAATAAGTAAAAATGAAGAAAATCTGACTTTAATAATAACAATGTATCAATATTGGCTCATTAATTGTGACAAATATATCATCCTAATGGAAGATGCTAAGAACAGAAGAAACTGGGTACAGGGTATATGGGAACTCCCTGTATTCTCTGTTTTTTTTTTTTTTTTTTGTAATAAATCTTAAGCTGTTCTAAAATAAAATGTTTGTTTGAACAAGAAGAGCATGAAGTCTTGGGTTTGAATCCCATTTCTGCCCCTCCTGACCGTGTGGCTTTAAGAAAGTTATAAGCCTGTCTGAGAGTGTTTCCACTTCTATAAAATGAGAAAAATCATTTTTCCCTCTAGGCTTCCAGGAGAACCAGACGAGGTAATTTAAAGCAATGTGCCTGGACACATGTAGGCATCCAGTAAATGCTAATCTCCTTCTTCTCTCAATCCTCACAGACCCCAGCATGAAATAGATGAGACAACTGAGGCTCAGAGAGGCAGAGGGGCTTGCCCAAGGTCACATAGCTAGGACATGGAGAAACCAATATATACTGTTTCCTCTAAGGCCTATTGGTAAAGCTTGGGCTATATTGGGACCTATTGAAACATAATGGGAAAGCTACCTGTCTGCCTGGGGGCCTCAGGGCCTCTGAGAGGCAGCCACTTCCTCTGAGAAACTGTAAAAGGTAGTACACCATAGTGGTTATGTGTGTGGGGCTTAGGATCAGGCTGCCTAGTTCAAGCCTACTTCCCCGCTGTGTGACTCGAACAAGTTGTTTCACTTCTTTGATCCTTAGTGTTTCCTCATCTGTAAAATGATACTGTTAATAGCATCTACATTTTAGCATTGTTGTTGTGGAGGTTAAATTAGTTAGTCCATGTAAATAAGGTATTTAGAGTTGTACCTGGCACATAATAAATGCTTAGTAAATCGTAGTAAATTATCTGCAGAACGGAGGTCATAGGTGGGTTTAAGCTTCCCTAACGGTCCTTCCAAGTCTTCTATTGTAGTGGATGGGGTGGGAGAGATGCCACTTTCTTTGAAAATACCTTGGCTGGGCACGGTTGCTCACACCTGTAATCCCAGTACTTTGGGAGGCTGAGGCCCCCGGATCACCTGAGGTCAGGAGTTCGAGACCAGCCTGGCCAACATGGTGAAACTCCGTCTCCACTAAAAATACAAAAATTAGCCGGGTGTGGTGGCACATGCCTGTAGTTCCCAGCTACTCAGGAGGCTGAGGCAGGAGAATCACTTGAACCCGGGAGACAGAGTTTGCAGTGAGCCGAGATTGTGCCACTGCACTCCAGCCTGGGAGACAGAGCGAGATTCCATCTCGGAAAAAAAGAAAAAGAAAAAGAAAAGAAAAGAAAATACCTGACTTTTCCCATAAAAATAATAAACACTTGTCAGCATATCAGTCAATGAATAAACCCTTTGTAGCCTGAAATTTGAAGGAAGTTTTGAAATCATCAATATCCGTTTAGATGGGTCAACTGAGGCCCAGAAAGGGAAAGGGACTGACCTCAGGTCCCTCCGCAAGTCAGTGGTTGAGTTGAGCCAAAATGCAAAGCTCCTGTTACCCTGTCCTAGATTCCTGCCACTCTACCAAGTTGCTGCTGTGAGTCTTTACAGAATACTTCTACAGTTCCCAGTCTTGTGCTAGGCACCATGGAAGAAAAGAAGAAAAAATATATAGACCATGCTGCTAATTTCACAGTTTTAAAAGAACTTTGGGGACTAGATTCTCATGTTTACTTGGAGAAAAAGATGACAAAAATCAATACATAGAAATGCTGGCTTAGGTACTCTAGCCTGGTCACACTGAGGATATCAGCAGGAGTGAGATCAGAGAGGGTTACACAGCTTTCTGGGGGACTCTTGTGCTAGATGTGGACCTTGAAGGCTGGCAGGCTGGATGCAGGCAGAGAACATGGGGTAGGGTATTTTGCTAGGGTGGACAGCAGAGGTGAAGCCTAGTGGTGGTGTACTGGGAAACTGGCTCTTTGCAGGTGGCAAATAGTACGGGTTTGTACTATTTGCCAATTTCTGTGATATAAATACTACCACCATGGCCACTCTTAAGCTACCAATAGCTTAACAAACTGCATGTAAAGTTCTTGAATATTTAATAGCCAGCTCTCAACTCCAGCACACCACTGCCTATGGAGAAGAACTGGTTGTTTCCAGGGCAGTAGGAGCTGGGCTTTGAACAAAGCAGAGCGTTGGGATGGACTAGTTGGCTAGGGTAAGACCAGCTCAGGAAGCAGTTGGGCGTCCGGCAGCAGGTCACATGCAGGTTCAACTATTAGCTATTGAGCTATGTTCTTTGCTGGGCTCTGTGCCAGACATTTAACATGCATTATCTCATTTAATCCTCATGACAGCTTTAAGAAGTGTTAATTCATTCACTACTCCAACCGTCAACCTATCCATCTGTCTATCTAACACATCCCTATTGAGCACAGCACCTACTATGTGCTGAACACTATCTGTGGCACAGCGGTGATGAAAAGAGAGTCATTATCCTCCCTCGAGTGGAAGGAAACAGACAATAAACACATTTTTTAAGGAATAAAAAATAATGACCAATTGTCATGTTTGGAAGGAGACAAAAGAAGTACTGAATACAGAACAAAAGTGATACTGCTGTTATGTCTCTGAGGAGGTGACATTTCAGAATGAAAAGAAGCCAACAATGCACATGTGGCTGGGGTGAGAACATTGAAGTGGCAGAAACAGCAAGAAAAAAGGCCCTGAGGTAGAAAGGAGGTTTAGTTTGTTTCAAACAACATTGAGACCAACATGGTGGAGTTTGGTGAGAGAGTGGACTGAAAGGAGGCCAGGGAGGTAGACAGGATAGACAAGGGTTCAATTATGCAGTTTTTCAGGCCATGGTGAGGACTTTGAAGGACTTAGAGAGGGCTATCGCATGAGCTGTCTCATGTTTATCCAGCTGATTCTGGCTACAGCATAAAGAATGGATTATAGAGAAGCAGGAAGCAGACAGGAAAACCAGTTAAGAGATTGGGTTTCCAGGTGAGAGTTGGGATGCTAGGTCCAGAATGGTGGGAGTAATGGCAGACAGAGATAAAGAGGGACATGACCAAGATCATATACCTAATAAATGGCAGAACCTAGATTCAGATTGAGGCTCCACAGTTTATGTTCCTTCCCATACCCCAAGCAGTCTCATGGAAATCTAAATGTGCTGATTTAGGGCCTCAAAACCTAGGAAAAATGTCCGAGCAGAGTAATACCATGATAGAAGACAGATATATTTCTTTATATAAGCTTTGTACTTCAATGACTTGCTCCAATGACCATAGACCTCCACTGGAACATGAGCTCCCTGAGGGCAGGAGTCTGAGTCATCCAGGATTTCCAGCCCAGAGCCTTGACTCATGGGGGAGGAGTCCCTGAATCAAAACATGAGCAAATCAGGTACTGTGCAAGCTCTGGCTGTGCCCAGTTGGGCCCATCCTGGAAAAGCTGCACCACAGCAAAGGCAAGCCACTGCCTATCCAAAAGCCCCTCTCTGCGCAGCACAAACTTCCTGTTAGGGGCAGCAGTAGCCAAAGACAGCAGCCCTGGCCTTGGAATCAGATCCAGGTCCAGCTCCTCTGCTTCTTGGTGGTATGAACTCAGACAAGGAGCTTAACTTCTGTGCATCTCCTTTTCCTCATCTATGAAAGGGGCAATGAATACTTCCTACCTCTGAAGGTTATTGTGAAGATCGAATGAAATCACGCAGAGAACATGCTTAATGTACCACCCAGCACATAGTAGGTTCTCAAGAGTCTTCCTCCCTTCATCCAAGATGGGTGAGGAGTTAAGAACCAGGTACCTAAGGTGTCACTAAGCTTGAGGTTCCTGAGGTGTCCCAAGCCCAGTTATGGGAGGTTATCAGCTGAGAGAGGTGAATAAGGAAACAAGCACCTTTTCCTCCCCTTCTCCACCTGTCTTCCACTCACCCAAACTCCCCCAATCCCCCTGTCTTAAGCATCTGGGAGTCACCTAATTAGAGCTAATTAGCTTCTCTGGCAATAAAACCCCAATGATGGAAAGGCTCTAGAGCTCAGGCCTCTGACAGTAATCATGTTAAGTAGATATTTATTTATCCCTTTATTAAGCAAGCCAACTAGCATGTAATATCTGAGAAGCTGATTTTCAGGACTGGGAGCTGAGTATGTGCTGTCAAGAGTCGAAAGCCCCAGTTGCGGCCAGCCTACTTGGAGCTCTTCCTCTTCGGTGTCTTGTCCTCCCTGACTCCCAAAGGAGCCGGATCACAGGGTGGCAGGGTTGCAAGAGTCACTGGACACATCTGTACAGATTGGAGACTGAAGCCCAGAACAGGAGTAGGAGCATGCCCAAGGTCACAGAGCAGGATGCAAATGATACCTGAGAAGATAGAAGATATGAAGGAGCCCTCTAAAGGGCATCTGCCCTGCACAATGGAGATTCATGGGAAAATGAGATTACCTTTAGCTTTGGAGAGGGTGGATGGTTAGGGAAAGCTTCACAAAGAAGCCAGAACATGCATGTCGACAAGAGGTCATTGGGTGAGAAGGACATTCCTGTAGAGAGAGTGGTGAGGCAGAGAAGTAGGGAAATGTCCAGCATGTTTGAGAAACTGAGTCTGGCCATTTGGTCAGTACCCTGGCAGTGTGAGGGCAGTAGAGTGGGTGGAAAGGTCTCAAAGAGAATGGGGCTGGGGCCAGATGCTGAGGACTGAATGCCAGCTGGCTGAGGTTAGCATGTGACCACAGGATTGGTCCACAGCAGGCTAGCAGTAGGCAGTTCAGTCAGAAAGCTGGGCTCTAGTCTAGGGAGGGAGGATAGGAGTCTGGACCATCGACAGGGAGGGAGGATAGGAGTCTGGACCATCGACAGAGAACGGATTATGGCAGGAACTCTGACAGAGAAGGAGCAGGTTTGTGGAGGAAAGTCGCTACATTATTTATTCATTCATGCCACACTCCCCGGGTGCTCCTATGTGGCAAGCACTGGGCCCTGGAGATGCTCACAGTTGAATTAGGCAGGCCAACATGCATGCTAAGGAGAAAATGACAGCTCAGTGAGATAAGAGCTGTGATGGAAGAGAGGTCCGTAGGAAGGAAGGGAGAGATTCACTTTGCCTGCCGCCCTCAGAAACTGCTTCTCAAAGGTGTGGGCAGAAGCCCAGAGAATTGACCAGGGCTTCAGAAGGTATAATTATCTAGTGTCTGCTCAGCACTTTTTGAACTTATACATCACTTCACACACAGTATATTTGTTTTTTAATCGTCCCAATGGCTGTGGGGCAGAGTGTATTAGCCCCATTTTACAGATGGCAGAAACAGAGGTTGAGTTAGTGAAGGAAGAGGTAACATAACAGAGTGGAGACGGCACAGCCTTTGCAATCTGTCAGATCTGAGTTCCAGTCCTAGCTCTACCACTTACTAGTTGGGTGTCAGTGAGCAAGAGACTTAACCTCTTGGAGGCTCACTCAGTGTCCTTGCCCATAAAATGGGGATAATGCATACAACTGGATTTATTCAACAAGTTGTCACTAAGCACACGGTAAGTGTCCTTAAACAACTTGCCCAAGGTCACACAGCCAGTCTCAATTCAAACCCAGGCCTTTGACTCTAAAATCTATTGTATGTGGGAGGTCCTCCCTATCTCTTCAAAGGTGAGAGGAAGGCTAGTGATAAGACTGAACAGGAAGGGTCTTGGCTATACAAGGTGAATAGCCTGCCTTTTCTTACCTCCAAGGGAAGCTAGGAAGAGAAAGGCTCAGCTTACTCAAGTTGACAGCAAGGAGGATGGAGGCTAGACATTTGGGATGATCTTGCTGACAAAGCTGTGAGTCACCAACTGGAAGAACTGTGGCTTTGGGGGCCTGGGAGATCTCTAGCAACAGGAGTAATCCCCATGAGTCTGAGCTGGGGTGAAGAAGCCTCGTCCAGAGGAAGATGGAAAGATGAGATCATCAAGGCTGCAGACTGGAAAGAACCCAAATAGGTCATCTGGTCCACCCCCTGCCTCTGGGCAGAATTGTTCTGGAACCAGACAGATGAGAATCTCTCCTGCTTTTCAAGGTCTCCAGGTGAAGAGAATATTCAGCCTTCCTTGGACATTCTAGAATAGGTTCTCATAGTTCGCTTCCAGAAAGTTCTTTCTTTTGGCTGACTACCATTTCTCCTGCTACCATTTCAGCTTTTTGTGGTAACATAGGAAGGCTGCTGACCCACTTTGGGTCAGTTGCCCAAATAAGCATGGGGGAATGATGGCATCCCCTGTTTGCTGATGGACAGCCACCAACTCCTACGGGAAGACGAGGTCAGCAGCTAAAACCCCCAACAATGGGTCCCGCTCAGCTCTCTGGGCTCCTCTGCCGTGCATTCCCCCAGGTACCTTATGCCTTGAGCAACACAGTCCATTCCTATTTCCCAGACAAGCTCTGCATGACCCCCCCTCCATGTCTTTGTCATGCTCTCCCTTCCTCCTAGACTGCAAGGGCTTTCTCACTGGTTTTCAGCCTATTGGAGTCCAACCCATCCTTCAAGACTCAGTCAAAGCTCACTTCCTCAAGGGAAACCTTCCCTCCTTTTTCCAGCTAGAGAAAATCATTCCCTCCTTCGTTTCTATTTTGTGTTTATTTCACTTTGCCTGATATCAGAAGTAGTACTGGTTTGTGGGCCAAAAATGGCTGAATGTTGGCAATTTCATATGGTTCAACCCAAATTGTTTGTCTGTCTGCTTCCGTTTGTAGACAGCAGGGACTGCATTGTACTCATCTCTGTGTACCCCTCCACACCCGTCTCTTTTCCTCCCTCATGCCTAAGTGCCTGGAATGCTGCCTTGTGCACCAAAGGAGCCAAAGCATGTTTATTGAATTTGTTGAATAGTGATTATAATAAAATGATAATATTTAGATGGGCCTTTACAGAAGTCCACTCACACATTTTGTCTGTTAATCCTCATAACCACTCTGAAAAGAAAGCCCTTTTATTTCCCCATTTAAAAAATGGGGACACTGAGATGTGATGAAGTTAGTTGTCTAGGGTCACACAGCCACTGTGGCTGAGGATCCCTGCCCTTATCAAATATGGGTGAGCTTGGCCTGAACCTTGAGAGAATCCAAAGGCTTCCCCAGGATTTCCATACCACACAGACAGTTTGCTGCCTGGGATTCTGCCTTCTTCAGTCTGCCCAGAGGCCCACAACCTTCACTACTTGCCTCAAGCCTTCCTTGAGGAGAATGACTAACTGGTGATTGGGGGAGTGGGGGTTATAAGGCGGGGGTCATTTGGCAGTATGAAGGCTCTTCCACCATTTTGTCAACTGCATTTCCTCTTGCTTCCCTCCTGGCCTCTCTAGAATAACAAATAAGCCTTCAATCAGGGCACCTCTGGGCTCTGAAGGCTCGGGGTCTAGCCCAAAGTAGGGTTACCAAAGCCACTTCCCAACGAAGGTGGTCTCCACACAAGTTCCCCTCCAAGCAGCTAAGGGAGTCATATTTTCTTTCTATCCCAGTGTTTCCCCAAAGTATAGTGCTTATATTGCTGGTGTTGAGGGAATTTTAAGTGGCACATAAATAAAGATTTGTATGTTGATAGTGAGAAATTCATTTAAAGGTTTATTAGGAAAGGAATACAACCAGCACACCAACAAATGATTTCATAGATATCATTGCTTAGTATGACACTAAGGTAAGTATGTATGAAAGGTCTTTTTTTCAGAAATGAGTCCATTTAAAGAGAAACAACAGCTGAATGATGGAACAGTGGTGCGACTCTGGCAAAAATCATGCTGATGGGATGTGAACAACTAACATTTGGGAGCACTGTGCTCCTCTCATGTTCCTGGACCAACGCAGCCACAGGGCAGCCCTGGGAGGGCTTCTGGGAGCTTTGTGTGGAGGGGATCTACACATGTAGTAGAGGTGGGGCAGCCTGGGGGAGGAGGACTTGTGGACTCAAGTGGAACTTGCTAGCTATCTCAACCCAACCTCTTTCTAGAAAGCTCCTTTCCTGTTTGAAGACCGAATGTATTCTCTAAGAGGGGCTAGACTTTACTCACATCTGTATTCCCAGCACCTAGCAGAGGGCCTGGCACATAGTAAGTGCTCAACAAATATTCATGAAGTGAATATACGAGTTTTGACTTCCTCATTCCTCAGGTACAGTGAGAAGAGTAATTCCTACCGAAAAAGTTGTGAGGATTAATTGAAGTGAAATACCTCAAAGCTTGCTTCATTGGGCCAAGCAGATAGTCAGTCCTCAATCAGTGGGCGGTGTTATTATTGTTGCAGCGATTGTGAGGAAAGAGTATGAGCTGAGCCTCAGAAAAGGCAAGGCTCAAGGCTCATAAGGAGTTCTTGGTAAGGCCCTAAAACCTTGGCTTGCAGCGGAGACTACAGCCTTGCTAGGCCTGTACACACACTCCTGTCCTCATTCACACTGAAGGGGACCAGAAGCACTCATCTGCTTGCACCTCCTGCTGAAGGTGGGGCCTGGATTTCCTCCCCAAGAGCTCCCTCCTCAGAGTCCGATCCAAGCACCAGAGCCAAGCTGGCCCAGGCCTGCGGTTTCCCAGGCACCTGAGGGTCATCCCTGTGGCCCCCTCCCCCGCCAGATCCTCCAGCAGGGTTTGAGTTCCTCCACCACATGGCCTGCTGGGCAGGCCTGGTATTGGTATGGAGCAAAGGGCAATGGATCTCAGGCTCCACTGAGGGAGACCCTGGAGGAAGGAGGAGGGGGAGGAGTGAAAGGGCCCCCCACACCCGGGGAGGGGGGGCAATGCCAGCAGACCTGCCTCAGAGGTCGGAAAACCCCCTGCAGCCTCAGGAGCACAAGAGGGGTCTGTTTCTGTGGCTAATGCAACAGATCCTTCTTGGGGTGTGAGGTCTGGCTGTTTCAGGGCACACAGAACCTGAGAGGGGGCAGCTCCCACAGAGAAAGGGGCTGTGTGCAACTGTTTACAGGTACCTCTCATTACAGACACAGGCAGGGACCCAGAATGTTAGAGCTGGTCCAGTGGTTCCCAACCCTGGCTGCATCTGAACCACCCCAGGGGCATGTTAAAGATACAGACTTACAGGCCCAGAATCCCCAGGAGGAGGGGTAGTTCTGGAGTAGTTGTGATTCTGCCAAATTTGTAAATTACTGCTACAGTTCACTCTTTCTAAAAAAGATTGAGATATAATTCACATACTATAAAATTCATACTTTTGAAGTGTACAATTCCAGAGTTTTAGTATGTGCAAGCATTATCACTATCTGATTCCAGAGCATTTCATCACCCTAAAAAGAAACCCCATATCCATTAGCAGTCACTCTCCAGCCCCCTTTTCCCCCAACCCATACCAACCACTGATCTGTTTTCTGTCTCAATGGATTTGCCTATTCTGGACACTTCATATAAATGGAATCATAAAATATGTGCCCTTTTGTATCTGGCTTCTTTCAGTTAGCATAAAGTTTTCAAGGTTCATCCATGTTATAGCCTGGATCAGTACTTCATTCCTTTTTATTGTTGAGTGGTATTCCATTGTATGGATATACAGCATTTTGTCTATTCATTAACCAGTTGCTGGCCTTTTGGGTCATTTCCACCTTTTGACTATTATGAACAATGCTGCTGTGAACCTTCATGTACAAGTTTTAGCATGAACTTGTGCTTTCATTTCTCTTGGGTATATACCTAGAAGTGAAATTGCTTGGTCGTATTGCCATTCTATGTTTAATATTTTGAGGAAATGACAGATCATTTTCTACAGTGGCTGCATCATTTTTATATTTCCACCAGCAATGCAGGAGGGTTCCCATTTCTCTACATCCTTACCAACACTTGTTACTTTCTGAGTTAAAAAAAAATTTATTCTAGCCATGGTAGTGGGTGTGATGTGGTACCTCCTTGTGGTTTTGATTCGCGTTTCCTTAATGACTATGATGTTGAGCATCTTCTCGTGTGCTAATGGAAATTTGCATATCTTCTTTGGAGAAATTATTTGTCCAAATTTCTCTTGTGCATTTAAAAACATTTGGGTTGTCTTTTTATTCTTGGGTTGTATGAGTCCTTTATACATTCTGAACACTAAATCCTTATTAGATATATGATTGGCAAATATTTTCACCCATTCTGTGGATTATCTGTTAACTTTTCTTGATTTATAGTTCACTCTTCACCCCCTTTTTGCAGATGAAGAAACTGAGGCTTAGAGAAAAATGTGGCTTGCCTGAAGTCACATTCAGTGAGAGTCAGTGGCAGAAAGCTCTTTCTACTTAGCCATACTGGGGGTATAGGGAAGTGGGCTGGGAGGGTGGAGCAAATCAGCAGCATGGATAAGTCAAACCAGGGCCTAGTCTACCAACTATTTCTCTTTGCTTTTGGTATGCATGATCCCATTTTGGTAGATGGCTTCTCTTGACCATTATGTCCTACTCAAGCCACTCCTAACATTACATTCCTTTCCTGATAGTCCATCAACAGTTGGTTAGAGAAAGTAGCCCAGGATTAAACCCTTCCTGGGCATAATCTACATGAGGATGATGAAAAAATCATGCCAGTGTGCATTCACAAGTTGTTCTGTGGTGCACGATGGTCCATGGAGGGCTGAGAAAGGAACTAGAGTACTGGAACCCTTGCCTGGGTTCAGGGACAATGAGGAGCCCCATGTATCAAACCACCCTTTTGCGGTGTGAATATGTCTTTGTGTTCAGGACTACATCTTTCACATTTCAACCTCAAAGCGAGAGAAGTCTTTTCCTTTTTGGCTTCTTCATGTCAAACATCAGCCAAGCTAATGTTAAACCCATGATGAAAATTAGCCAAAATTTACACACGAATATATATACATCTTGGCTTGGACAGCAGGCAAGGACAATTAGGCAATTTTAGAAATTATCTCTTTGCTTACACCTCAATTATGAGAGTTCACTCCAATTTTAGGTAATTCCCAACATTTGAACAAATTATCAAGTTTCTTTGTTGTTGCTTGTATGATAACTTACTTAGATAGCTTAAGAAGGTGGCAGGTCTTGTGGTGTGTTCATATATAAATTGAAAGTGAATTCAGTTATGCTTTAAATTTACTTGAAAATTTCATGGCATTCAATTGCTCCTTCTACAAGTGTTGATTGAGGAGTTCGTGGGTGCAGTGCCTTATGCTAGATGCCAGGACCACCTTAATTTACCTTTTTAGGCCTTAGTTTCTCCCTTTGTAAAATGTAGGGATGGGTGAAATCAGGGTTTGTTAAACTATTTTTTGGTGACATATTTTCTCTAGGCAAAATCTCATCTGGAACTCTAATAAAAATGACAGACTGAGTAGAGCTGTTTTGGGATGGGGGGCCTCCCCTTAAATACGCCACACCCATACCTAGCTGTCCCAGGACCTCTCTGATTTTTTTTCAGAGCAGAGATAGAGAGGGACTGAAGGCCAGCAGGGCCCTACCCTTGATGCTGCAGAAAGCAGCATCCATGTTGCTGGGCCTGTTCTCAGCTCTTTTTCACTGCTACCTCCTGCTGGATTGGGGGAAAGTCTGGGTTGGAGCCTGCTTAGAGGTGACACTACATCATAGAGCTGAGCATCTTCTGCTTCCTCCTCCCACACTGAGCCTCCTCCCCCACTGAGCCTCCTCCTCTCTCCTACTCTCTCCATCAGTCCAGTATTTCTGGAGGCCTAAGCAGATTTCAGACAAAAGAAGCTCTAGGCCCAGTCTACCTCCTCCGTCTCCCCAAGCCAGAGGGAGCTTGGAGCCCTTTTGCCCTCTCCTACACAGAGGGAGACTCCACCAGAGAAGGCCAGGAGCTTCGGGAGGATGTAGGCTGAGTACTCCAGATTTCTGGGGCCTACTGTTGGTTCCCTCTCTCCTCATTGCCTGTGAAGGAGCACAAGGAATTTCACCCCAAAATATGGCTCCCTGGTATAAGGAGTATTTTGAATTAAAGGTCTTTAGACATCAACAGGCACTGGATGAGACGTTTCCCCCATCTACATAAAAACCGGACAGACCCTCCAAGGAGAACAATCTTTTCCCCTTCCCTGTTATCTCATTATCTATGGCAGAAAAGAAAACAAAAGATGTAACCACACCTGAACAGACCCTTTCACAGAATAATGTGTCTCTCAGGATCGTTCAAATTCCAAAGAGAACTGTTTACACGTTAATCTCTGTTCCCTGATTCAGTCATTCTCATTGGTAATCATTTATTGCTCCTCAGCAGAATTCCTCTTCTCCCCCTTCCCATAACCTGTTTGCCACGATCCAAGTCCCCATTCTTTGTGTAACCTCAAGATGGTATCTAAGCTTCTGCCCCCGACTGGGGGCGTGGGTAATCACTCCACGATTCTCCCTGTGCACATGTTAATACATTTGTATGCCTTTTCTCTGATTAATCTGCCTTTTGTGAGTTGATTTTTAAGCGAAACTTCCGAGGGCGAAAGGGAAATTTTCCCTTGGTCCCTACACTTGCTTCAGCCAGAGCGGGTTCAAAAGGGGCTCCAGAAGGGAACCGGGTATGGAGGGGACTTTAATTGGAGACAGAGGTCACCTGCCTCATATTGCTCCCTACGAGGCTTGAAGAGAAATGCCCACAGCCTGCAGCATACGGCTGAACAGGCGGGGTTGGGGGTAGGAAGCAGGAAGAGGCTAGAAGCAGGGGGTAAGAACTAAAGAAAGAAAGCAGGCATGGGGGAGGGGTGGATCCCATTTTCCCGGTATTCAGAGGGGCTAGTCAGCAGCTGATGGGTCTCCAGGCAGTGGTGTACGGATGGGGCCAGAGCCTATTCTCAGGGTCCAGGTGGCCAACTGACTTGGAGGACTGCCTGGCCCTCATATCCACACCCTCCCTTCACCCCACAAAAAGGGAACTCCCGAGCTAGTGCCCATTTCCCCAGCCCACCAGGAGGAGGGGGTGGCTGGGGAATATTCTACCATTTTCCAGATGGAGAAAAGTGAGGCCCAGGGAGGGGAAAAGTCTGGCCGTTGGCAACAAAGTCTGCAGCAAGAGCCATTGCCAGCCTCACGGACTGAGCCCCAGGGCAGGGGTGGTGAGGGCGGTCAGGGGGTGGGAGGGGTGGGGTGGGGTGTGAGGTTGAGCTGAGCCGGCTGGGATTCTAACCACCAGCTCTTTATTTAGCTTTGGGTCTGAAGCAGCTAAACGAATGCAAATGAAATTCCGCCAAGTGAAAAGGGTTTCTCTGGTGAGACTCCTCCGTTGCCAGCCCAGAAGCCAGGTATGCGAGGACCCACCCCAGGGAACATTGGCATAGAGCCCAGGCAGCCACTGGGTGGCGCTGTCTCTCCATCCAAGTGTTTAAGCGGGTTTCAGATGCCAGGGCAAAGAAGTCACCCCCATTCATGCCCCATCCTGCCAGGCCCTTAACAAAGGCGCCTGGGTTAGGGCAGGGAAAACCAGTTTTGACAAAACTCCATGTCTCCTCTGGCACGTGGGTGGGAAATGGAGGGTCCAGACTGGCAGGGCTTAAGAAACCCAGAGGAAGGGACAGGCAGTTGATTGGGGCCCCTGGGGGCCGCCCCGTTTCTCAACCACTCTTGGAGTTGAGAAGCTCCAGGTGTTTGACCCTAGAGATGAGGGAGAACAATTCTCCCCATTTCATCGGCGAACACACTGAGGCCCGGAGTTAAAGGACCCAAAGATAAGCTTTTGAGCAGCCTAGGAAGCACCCTTTCCCAAAACTTACGTTTCAAAGTGAGTCCCTTTTTGCCTGGGCCACAGCGGCGACACGGAGAGGGGGCTTTAGAAATGCTAATACCATGCGTGAGTGACAGTGCGAGGACAATGGAGAAGGGCGCTGTGAATGAGGCCGCCGAGGCCTGGGAGCCGGGCTCCCCACGTGGGAGCCTGGTGGGGGAGGGGCGGGAGGGGAGAAACCGGTCCCAGCCAAGGAGCTCCGAGTCTGGGCTAATTGGAAGGGGCTGCAGCTCTGGGGGCAGGAAGAGGGAGGGGATTACCTGGGGGTCGGCCGCGGAGGGGCGGGGCTCCCAGGAGGTAAGGGGGCCCTGCTGGCATTGGGAGTGGGCGCCGGAAGAACCTTGGACCTGCTGACCTGAAGACTCTGAGAAAAAAAGGCGGGGAAGCTGAGGGGTCTGGATAAGCCCAGAATTAAGGAAGGCAACAGCAGGTGACTTGGAATAGTGTGAAGGGGGCCCGAGAGCCCGTTCCCTCATTCGTTCATGCCGCATCAAAAGGTGGTTAAGAGGCTGCTCTTCAGTCACACTGCTGGAAGTCTTTTCGGGCTCCCTCGCTTATTCACCATGTGCTCTCCAGCATCAGTCACATTGGAATAAGAGCACCTGCCTCACGGGATCCTTGGGACGATGGAAAGAAACAGCGCGGGTAAAGTACTTAAGAAAGTGCATAACAAGCGGTCAGTAATGGTGAGGGTTTTTGTTGTTGTTGTTGTTTGTTTTTGTTTTTGTTTTGTTTTGTTTTGTTTTTTTGAGGTGGAGTCTCTCTCTGTCGCTCAGGCTGAAGTGCAGTGGTGCGATCTCTGCTCACTGCAACCTCTGCCTCCTGGGTTCAAGCAATTCTCCTGCGTCAGCCTCCCGAGTAGCTGGGATTACAGGCATGCACCACCACGCTCTGCTAAGTTTTTTGTATTTTTAGTAGAGACGGGGTGTCAACATTTGGTCAGGCTGGTCTTGAACTCCTGACCTCATGATCCGCCCACCTCGGCCTCCCAAAGTGCTGGGATTACAGGCGTGAGCCACCGTGCCCGGCCGTTTTTGTTTTTGTTTTTTTTTTTGAGACAGAGTCTTGCTCTGTCAACCAGGCTGGAAGTGCAGTGGCGGGATCTCAGCTCACTGCAACCTCTGCCTTCTGGGTTCAGGCGATTCTCCTGCCTCAGCCTCCCGAGTAACTGGGATTACAGGTGCCTGCCACCATGCCCAGTTAATTTTTGTATTTTTAGTAGAGACAGGGTTTCATCATGTTGGCCAACTTGGTCTCGAACCCCTGACCTAAAGCGATCCACCTGCCTTGGACTCCCAAAGTGCTGGGATTACAATTGTGAGCCACTGCACCCGGCCAGTGGTGAGCTCTTTTCTTTCTTTTTCTTTTTTCTTTTTCTTTCTCTCTTTCTCTCTTTCTTTCTTTCTTTCTTTCTTGATGGAGTCTCACTCTGTCGCCCAGGCTGGAGTGCAGTGGCACGGTCTCGGCTCACTGCAAGCTCCACCTCCCGGGTTAATGCTCTTCTCCCACCTCAGCCTCCCGAGTAGCTGGGACTACAGGCACCTGCCACCTCACTTGGCTAATTTTTTGGATATTTAGTAGAGACGGGGTTTCACCGTGTTAGCCAGGATGGTCTTGATCTCTGACCTCGTGATCCACCCATGTCGGCCTCCCAAAGTGCTGGGATTACAGGTGTGAACCACCGCGCCTGGCCAGTGGTGAGCTCTTACTATGAATTTGGTAAATAGTGATTCATGCCAACTGTGAGCCCTGGGCTTGGCTTGCTCATCTGTGGTTCAGAGGTTGGTGCCCTACCCTGTGAGGCCGGCTACGCTGAGGGAAAGAAGAAGGGGCTCCACCTGGACACTAGGCTCTGGTCTGTGGAAAAACCAGAGGCCTGATGTGTGGGCCGCAGAGCCTGGGGGCCTGTGTGGGAGGGTTCCTGGGATGGTGCTGGCCCTTGGGGTCTAGGGAAGTAGGGCTCCCTTTGGGCCTCCTGGAAAGATGCAACAGCCCCAGGAGTGGTTGTATAGTGAGGGGCATACCAGTCAGCCCCTGGGGGCCCACCGTCAAACTCAAGCTCCTCTAGTAGAGTCAGTCAGAAGGCGAGAGAAGAGGTCCCATCCAAACTCTACAACAGTCACCTCCAACTCCAACTGTACCTGGCAACCCATTTGGGGAATGAGAGAAAAATATCACAATATATGTTTTATTTATTTTTACCTCATCTTTTAACAGTTTTGACGTTCAGCATGCCATTTGTGATATACCTAATCAATTAGTAAAGTAATGCATGTATAATAATAGCAACCCATGTACAGTTACTGTGTCCCAGATACCACATGCATTAACTCACAAGATCCTCACAACACCTTATGGCCGTAAGTAGTATTACCAGCTCCTCTTTCCATAGCATGGGAAAGAGATGGAGTCACCTGCCCAAGCAAAAAGCCAGCATGCAAACTCACACAGGCCAGGCCCAAAGTCTGTGTTCTTAACCACTATTATGTATAAACAAATTTCTGTGAATGTGTTGAGTTGGTGTGCTCAAAATGCTCTAATGACAAGAGTTCATGATTTTAAAAGTTTGGTGACTGTTGCCCTGTCACCAAACTCGAGGGCAGCAGCTCCAGAAGGATCCTTAAAGATGCTCTTGGCGTGGACAGAAACACTAAAGCATGGGGAAGGACAGGACTTTGTCCTAGATCACACAGCAAGTACATGACAACACCGGGCCACTAATCTGGATGTTCTGCCTCCCATAATGAAAATTAACAAGTGCTCAATTGCTCCCACATTCCTTGTCTCCTCCCCTCCCCTCCCCACACTTCCCCTCCCCGACACTTCCCCAGAATTCTCTTCCCGCTTCTCCTGTCTTCCTGACCCCCAAATGCAGGCAGAGGGTGCATTCTGGCTTACAAGGGTGGCTTTCCGAACTTTGGCCAGGATCCTCCCAGTAAACCCTTGGCCCAAGCCCAGGATGGCCACTGTCCTGTGGGAAAGGAGGCCGGGAGGGCAGGCCTTGAACAACTGGCATGAAAGTGGGCAATGACCATGGACAGAGGCAGCTGAGGAAGCAGGAGGCTCTAAACCTCCAGGATCTCCATCAGCCGCATTCAGAAGTGGAGAGAGAGATGCATAAAGAATAGATATAGAGCAAAGAGATGCATAAATAGACCTATAGTTACTTAGATATAGAGGCGTTTAGATATATAGATAGATATAGAGATACAGAGCTATGGAAATTTATAAATGCATAGATAGATAGTTACATAGTCATAGAGATTACAACATAGACACATGCAAATTCATCAGATTGGAAACATTCTTATGTAAAAGCCTTGTTAGAAAGCTTGGCTATGTAAAGTAAGGCAGGATTCTCTCCTTTGGGCTGGAAAGGTGTGTCACCCAGTACATAGGGAATCAGAATCAGCTCCTCTCTTAGGCTCTGAAGCTGTCTAGTCTCATTTCCATGCAATCCTGGGCCCTCCGGCTCCACCACCAGGCTGTCAGCCAGCCTCTCTTGCCTCTCTTACTCCATCCCTCTGTGAAGAGCCCTGATGACTATCAAGTCCTTCCCTGGATTGAGCTGAGTGCTACCTCTGTGTGGCTGCCACCTGTGGATCACACCTCTGTACCCTGGGGCCACCAGACCCTAGTCTGCCCTGTCTACCCGGTGGCAACTCTTTAGACGTATGAGGTCAGAGACCATCTCCCCCAGAGCCCTCTCTTGGCTTTTCCCACCTGGGTGCCTCTGGGGCCCCATTGAAAGCTCTCTCTGACCAAAGGCACAACCGAGGAGAAGCGTGGTGGCCTGAGCCAGGCATGTTCCAAGGCCTTGACCAATGCAACTGACACAGCTGCCCTTGGGGGCCACTCCTTCGCTTTTGAAGCAACACATAGGGTTAGGGGTCAGATACGCTCCTCAGAAACCTCAACACTGCTGGGCTGGAGACAAAGGAGAATGAAGTCCAGGGAACAGTTCTCTGTCTCCAACTTTGTCCCTGCCTCTGGTTTGATGTCTCTGGCACTTTTTCTATGTATCTATCTCTCTTTCTCTGTCATTGCTCTTGTGCTGCCTCCCACACCCCCACTTTTCTTTTCTCCTTGTATCTTTCCTCCTCTCTTTCCCTCCACCCCAAAGCCATGTCTTGAATTTGCTCTTGGCCTTTTTGTTTGTCTTTAACTTCAAGAACTTGCATAGGTATTCTGTTGAAGAGAGCTGACCAGAGGTCAACATCGCATGGGGCTGTAGCAATTGCAACAAAGAAACACAGAGAAGGACATGGGGATAGAATTGTCCCACCCTCCTTTCACTGGCCCTGTTACAGCATCCCTCATGGTTGTCCATCCAGCCTCCACTTCCAAACCTCTGGAAACGGGGGTATCAATAGGCCCTGACTCAGCCGCCCCCTTGCAGAACAGCTCAAACTGACAGGAGGTCCTTTCTGGAAGTGAACTAAAATTGCTATTTCTGAGACTTCCACCCACAAGTCTTAACTGTGGTCCTTGGGATCATCCAGGTCACCCTAGCTCCCTCTGCCCTTTGGCAATCCTTCAGAGATCTCCCCAAAGACTTAAGGTCCTTTTCTGCCTGCATTCTCTCAATGTGGGCTCTCAGGAGAGAATGAGAGGCCCTCCAACCCATCGTAGTTGCACTGCATCCTGAAGAGGGCATCCCCATGCTAAACCAAATTGGGGAGGGAGTTGGCAGGAGCATCAGAAATATTCCAGGGAGGGGCTACTGGTCAGAAATGATGTCCCACCAGGTCACGTTCGTGGACCTCAGTCTGAGATAAGGTGAGGGAATGGAAACTGGCCCAGCCTGAGGACATAGGGAAAGTAGGCAGGCAGCTGGAAAGAAGGCCAGGGCAGGAGGCAGGCTGGCCCATCCCTGCCTGAGACCCAAACCCATGACAGGAGACCTCAGGTGCCCAGGGAACTGGGCAGCCAAGAGACAGAGAGCAGAGAGGCCTGCTCTGGGGGCACATTCAGGACTGGATGCCCTCTAAGAAGAGAGGCACAGAGCATTGAGTCAGCCCTTTCAGCCCAGCGCCCAGGAGTAGCAAGAGTGCTTTTCAGCCACACACTCCCTAGAGAGCAGGCACGAAGTCTTGAGATCCTGCCAGCCTGGGCTCTTCAGCTTGCACCAAACTAGGACGGCCCAGCCTAGCCTGGCCAGACCAGTTCTGCATCTGCCCCTCAACTTCCATCAGAGCTAGCACCCTTGCAACTCCCAGCAGATTCCACCCAGGCACTGGCCTCAGGTGCTCCCAAACTCCTTGGGGTGGCAGGGGTCTCTCTATGCTTCAAGCCCTTAAGGGGAGATTTCTGGTCTCCCTGGAATGATTCCCAGAAGCCAACCAGGATCCTTCATGCTGCAGCTGTTGCTCTGGCCCTACCGTCAGTGGATTTTGCTGTTTACTGTACATTTAGTGAGTGTCTTACTTCTCCGTGCCAGGCCCTGTGCTAAGCTTTTTGCATACATATCACAGATGAAAGAGTTAACACCATGTGCCCCACCAGAAGTCCTGCCCCCTCTCTGGCATCCTTCTATACCTCTCAGGCAGCAGGAATCATATTCCCTAAGGCAGCACTTGGCAAAAAGGGGCCTGCTCTGCCCAGCTGGCCACATGTCCCTTTACTTTCCCTCCCCTCTCGGTTCCTCAAGCAAGTGTCGGGAAACAGGATCCAAGGAGAAAACAGGCACCTGTTCCTGACAGGACCCCTCTTCCCTGCCCCAGCCTCTGGGCCTCCTGGTGCCCCTAGGGACTAATGGGAAAGAAAAGCCTCAAAGGCACTGGGAACCTCCTCCTAGTTTCTATTTGGCCTGCCGCATTTGGTCAACCCTGTCAAAGAGAGGAGATGCAGTAGAATGTAGCAGTTAATAGCACAGACACCAGGCCAGATGGCCCAGGCTGGGCCACATAATAGATTTGCAAGTCTGTTTATCCCATCTATAAAATGGGCATCATAATTGTATCTACTTCACTGGGTTGTTTTGAGGGTTGAGTTAATATATGTAAAATATTCAGAATAGCATCTGAGGTGTAGTAAATAAACAAATAATTGTTAAATAAATTCAGCCCCTGTCCCCTAGGATCTCCCCAACTCCTACCCTCCGAGTTGCCCCAGTTTTTGCTGTATCTCATTAATCTCCTTGGACAAATATATGAACTCTGCCGTTGCTTCCTACCCTGGCCCCCTCTATCATTGTCCCTTAGTCCTCTGAGGCTAGACCCTAGCCCAGGTGCTCAGCTACCCTCTGAAGATGCTGAAAGGCCTGCATGGGAATGGGTCTTCCTCTACCTGCAGCTCAGTGGGGGCCTCCCCTGGGAGGCCTCTTGCCTCTGTCTCCCCAGAGTGGGGCAGCTGCTCTGCCTCTTTAAGGCCCTAACTAGGTCATCGCCCAGCTGAACACCCCCTCACATTCCCCTCACACTAAACAATCTGATCTGATCGCTGGTGATGAGGTCAATTTCACATGGCTTTGTTCCTGCAGTGAGCTTGTCACGACCAATCATTTCCAAGCGAGGAGCCCATAATCCCGTGCTGGCTCTCTCACCCCCAGAGGCCATGGCCCCTTTCTTGCTCACCAATGTGAGGTCCCCAAGGGCCGGCTCAGCACGAGTTTCCTCATGGCCTTTGCATGCCCTCCCGCTCTTCCTGGCTTGAGTGGGAGAGAGTCTGGGTTGGGGTCAATGATGGGGCTGCCAAGAGGGGGCATAGTGGGTGTCAGGTAATCTGGGGAGAAGCCAGTCTCCAGGGATGGAGGTGGGTGGCTGAGGCAAGGGAACAGTGGTGGCATCCATTCTTGGGCCTTTGATCCACGCAGCTTGGGGAATGAGTCCTTACTCTGGGGTGACCCAGAATGGAACCTCTGTCCTGGGGACAGGGAGAAAGGGTCAGGGGCTTGTAAGAGATTCTGAACATAGACACCCCCCCACCAATCCCCCTTGCATGGCCCTTGCATAGAATAGTGGAAGCCAGTGGGGGGCACATGGGCTCACATGCCAGGTACCTGCGGGCTGTCGTGTGGTCACGACGAGAGGCAAAGGCATACTTCTGGGAATGAAGACGAGGATTTCATTTCTGGTGCCACTGTTAAGTAGCTGTGTCCAAGTCCCTTTTTCCTGAGCCTGAGATTCTCCGGATGCACCGTAAGAGTGCTGCGCCGAGAGCAAGCCATTGTTTCCTTTTGGTTTGAAGTATTCTTGAAGCTTTGTGGCAGGAGAGTTGGAATGTGGAGACGAAAGGCATGGGATGGACATTTTGCTCCCTCTCTGTTTCCCCAGAGGGGCTTGGGCCCCACAGAGTCAGTGTCAGTTATGTTTGTTTTTGGTGGGGATAAAAAACATCATGCCAGAGGAAAGAGCTTTTCTTCCTGCTTCTGCATCCTTCTTGCATGACAGGACTCATCCCATCTGCCTAAGCCCTGAGGAATGGACGGTGAGAACAAGGGAGAGCCTGTGCCTGACTGGGCCCTGCCTAGGGATGCTGGCTTCTGAGTGGGGAACTGGGTGGGGAAGGGAGCACCAAAGCAGTGGGGGCAGCTTGCTGGACATCTGGGCCCCAGGTGAATCCTGCAGCTAAGAGGGAAGAGGGAAGGGAGTGTGCCAGACTCTAGACAGGGAGCTTTTGCTATTTCATCCCATCTCATTTAGCCCTCACATTGCCATAGTGACAATGGGCTGTCCCTGCATTTTATAGATGAAGACATGAAGGCTGGTCTCAGGAGTGAGGGAGGAAAATCAGGTGGGCTGAACAGGGCTCCAGGTCAGGTTTAGAACATAGCAGTGGCAAGACCTTCTCTTCAGAGAGCTGATGTCTGGGAAAGCAGGGCCTCCAGTCACGGTGTCATGGAAAGCATATAAGCTTTGGAATCACACAGACCTGGGTCCTAGTCCTAGTCTTCCACTTTGCTGTGTGACTTTGGGCAAGCCACTTGCCTGTCTGAGCCTAAATTTCCTCCTCAGTTCAGTGGAGGTAAATGAGCTTGACTTCACAGGGCAGTCGGGAGGATTCAGTGAGATGACGGATGCACATATAATAGATGCCAAGTAAGCATTCTTTGTTCTTTGTTCTTTTTTTTTTTTTTTTTTTTTTTTTTTTTTTTTTTTTTGAGACAGGGCCTCAGTCTGTCACCCAGACTGGAGTGCAGTGGCGCCATCTCGGCTCACTGTGACCTCTGCTGCTCAGGTGATCCTCCCATCTAAGCCTCCCGAGTAGCTGGGACTACAGGCACACACCACCACACCCACTAATGTTTGTATTTTTGGTAGAGACAGGATTTCACCATGTTGTCTGGGCTGGTCTGAACTCCTGACCTTAAGTGATCCACCCACTTCAGTCTCCCAAAGTGCTGGGACTACAGGTGTGAGCCACCGTGCCCAGTGTAAGTATTCTTTCTTTACCTCTAAATAAATCACAGACCCAATCTCTTCCCCACACCTCCACTGCAGCCATCCTTGTCCAGGTCACTCTCACCTCTCGCCTGGATCAGCACCCTTTTCTCAGCTTCCCTGCTTCTAGGCTTGTCCCTTCCCAACTGTTAGTCACACAAAAGCTGAATGATTTGTGGCAGTCGTAAGTCAGTCATGTTACTCCCCTCCTCACAACCCTCCCAAGGCTTCTGATGTCACTCAGAGGAAAATGTGAAGGCCTTACCCATGGTCTACAAGGCTCTCCACAGTGGTCCCTGCTGACACCGCTGGCCTCATCTGGGATCACTTTCCCCTTACTCACTCTGTTCCAATTACACTCATCTCTTCTGTGCCCTGAACCTACAAGCTGGTTCCTGCCTCAGGGCCTTTGCATTGCTGTTCTTTCTGTCTGGAACATACTTGCTCCACTTCTCATGGCCAGGTCCTTCATGTCATACAGATTTGAGCTCAGATGTCAATTCCTTACAGGATCTTTCCTTTCCAAAAGTTTTTTGGTTCCAAGTCCTCGTCATCTGAGAATTCTTCCTGTTGTCTTACGTGCATCTGTGCTATAGTCATTTAACCTCACTCCCATGACCCCTGTCCTCATAAAATGTCCCTTTAAGAACTCATTACTCGGCCGAGTGTGCTGGCTCATGCCTGTAATTCCTGCACTTTGGGAGGCTGAGGTGGGTGGATCACCTGAGGTCAGGAGTTCGAGACCAGCCTGGCCAATATGGTGAAACCCTGTCTCTACAAAAAATTAGCCAGGTGTGGTGGCAGGTGTCTGTAATCTCAGCTATTCGGGAGGCTGAGGCAGGAGAATTACTTGAACCTGGGAGGCAGAGGTTGCAGTGAGCTGAGATCACGCCACTACATTCCAGCCTGGGCGACAGAGCAAGACCCTGTCACAAAAAACAAACAACAACAAAAACAGAACTCATTACTCAATTTTTGAGGCCCTCAAAACTTAGGAATCTACTTGGGCTCTACTGGATAAGGCCCCCAGATACACTGTGAGCTCCCTGGGGGGCCTGGTAGGGAAGGGAAATGGTGGTTTATTGGGGTCCCGACTAGTGTTCACATGCTATCATTTACTTCTTGAGACAGCCATGTAAGGTAGGGATTCCTACCCCATCATACAATGAAGAAACTGAGAATCAGAACAGTTGACTTGACCAAGATCACATAGCTGGTTGCATGGTGGTCTTGTGATTCCAGGGCCAGTTTTCTGTCCACCACATTAAAACAGACCCCTTGCCACTTACACAGCAGAAGTATTTCCAGGGGTCCCACAATAACCTTCTTTGAGTGCTTACTGAATACCTTTAAAGTCACATCTTAGCTCTAAGAGGCTCCACCCTCCCTCAGCCCCTCACTTTCATTTCTTCCACTGAAAGGAGCCCCCAGCTGTGCTGGCCCGTTTCTGTGTGGCCTTGGGGGAAGAGATTCCACCTGCCTCACTGTCCCCCGTACTGACCACCCTGATGCTACTGCCCAAAATGCCCCAGGGCATCTCCTCTGAGCTAGGTGCTCCAGGCTAGCCATAGAGGACCACAGAGAGCATAGACCCACAGCATACCCTGATACCAGGAGAGGGTGACACACTAAGCCCCTGGGAGTGCAGATCTTGGAGATTGTTGCCTTCACAGAGTAGGTCAGTATTTGGACTGGGACCTGTATGATGAGTGGGGACCTATTACATGGAGATGGAGCAGAGGCTGAGGGACAAGTACAGGCAAAGGCCTGGAGGTGGGAAGAACAGAGTAAGCAACTGAGTGTGGCAGGAGCTCAGGGTGCTTGAAGAGAACAACCAGAGCTGAGGAAGGAGAGGACAATTAGGGTCAGGCCTCCTCTCAGCATCCCAGCCACCTTGGGCTGCTGCCAGCCAGCCATTCTGCCCAGTTCCCCATGGACAAAGTGGGCAGGCAGGCCTACTGGGCCACTGTGTGCCGAGTCATGACAGCTAAACTCATGAGAGCCAGGACCCAGGGGCTACTGGCTGTAAGGCTTTGGGGGACTTGGACCTGCATATTTTGACAAACAAAAGATCCTGCTGTGTTGAGAAGGGCCAGCACCTGAGGATCAGCTTGAGTCTGGACACTTGGGCCAAGAAGAAGTGGAGGCACGACCCTTGTTGAAAGTAGACAGCTCTCACCCTTAGCAAGAGACAATTCCCACTGTTCAGGCTCACCGCAGCCTGATAAATGAGAAAGCAGCGTCTGCACTTGGGGAGAAGTGAGTGGCATAGGAGAAAGGTGGGTCCAGGGAGGGTAGGCCAGATGAACTAGGAGCCAAACTCCTTACTGACCGTCCTCTCTGCCCATGGTGGACCAGAGAGAGGAAAGGGACCCTAGGATTCAGAATGTCTTGAGAACCTACCATAGGCCAGGCTGGGAGCTTTACATGTACATTCTCACAGAATTCTCATGACAGCACTATGATCTAGGTGTTGTTCTCCCCATTGTACAGATGGAAAACCGAGGTACAGAATGAGCAAGGGTCCTGCCTGAGGCCACTCAGCAAGTCAGTGTGGCAGTAAGGCTTCAGTTCAGGCTTGCTCTTCTTCCCGTAGCCCCTGGCATGGGGAGTCCTCAAATCTCCCAACATCCTTCAAGACGCCAGCTTGTCTAGCCCTGTATTTGTACAGAGAGGGGCAGAAGTTTGGCCAGGAACATACAGCTGGCTGAGAAGAAGAGGCCCCGAGGTTCCCTACCCAGCCTGTGGCAGCTGGAGGGAGACGGTGAGTCGTGGAGCAGGGAGGGAGGGTGGGCTTGCTCACCTGAAACGTTTCAATTACATTCTCATAAAGTATAAATGTATGACTATAAAGAAAGACTTGCTCGCACATGCTTTTGGCAGCCTCCGTGCAAAGAGATAACAGAGAGCTCAAAAGATCTAATTGCTTATGTAATCTCCGTTGAATTTGGTTTATCGGGAAATATCTCTTGGAAGTGTTTATTGCATCCCATGTTATAAATAGCCAAGCTCGACTCTCCTCCATGCCTTCCTGAGGCTGCCTGGGGGCTGGGCTGGCAGACGTCAGGAGGGAGGAGCCAGATCCTCTGGAGAGGAAGGGGCACCTGCCCTGGCAGGTGGCTCTTGGAGGCAAGCAGGGAGGGTACTGACCTTCAGTGTGCACAGAATCAGAGCCGGCTACTATTTTGCCCAATCCCCACCTCATCCCAAGGAGGGGGGTCTTGGCATTTCCATGCCCCCCCTGGCATCCCTTCATTTAAAAGCAGCAGCCCTCCTCTTGTCTATGAACTAGCTTAAAGAAGAAATGCGACAAGGGAAAGCTGGAAAATGAGAAAATATCCTTGGAAATTACACCAATATTATCATCCCCATTTTGCTGATGGGGAGACTGAGGCTCAGGGAGGCAGCAGGCACCAGTATGTGGTGGTGCTAGAACCAGGTCTGTCTGACCTCACATCTTGGCTTTTTGCAGCATGACCAAGGGCCACCCTGCTGGCGATGCAGGGTTTTGCTAACTTTCCCCTGGGAGGAACGTAAAGTGGCAACTTGGCAGGATGTGGCCTTTTCACATACACACCACCACCCTTCACTTCTGCAGTCTCAGTGATCTCTGGCCACACCAGGCCTGATCTGCTCAGTTGTCACAACCCAGGGAGCCCTGTCTCTTCTCTCTGCCAAGCCCCCTCCTCTACCACTCTTGAGGTCCCAGCTCCAGGCCTGCCTCTTCCAGGAAGCCTTGCCTGAGATTTATGGCCATCAGTTGCCTGGCCCACCTTGGTTGTGGTCTAGGCCCCTCACCTGCCTGTGGAGCTCCCTCATTACCTATCTCAGTTTCCTGTGGCTTCTGTAACAATGACCACAAACTTAGTGGCTGAAGACAACAAAAATGTATTCTCTCACGGATCTGGAGGCTAGACGTCTAAAGCCAGTATCACTGGGCCAAAATCAAGGTGTTGATGGGGCCATGCTCCTTCCAGAGGCTGTAGGGGAGAACCTGGTCCTTGTCTTTCCAGCTTCTGTGGCTGCCGGCATTCCTTGGCTTGTAGCCACTTCACTCCAATCTCTGCCTTTAGGGTCACGTGGTATTTTCTTTTTCTGTCTATGTCAAGTCTCCTCTGCCTCCCTCTTACGTGATTGCATTTAGAAACCCTTAACTTGATCACATCTGCCAAGATCATTTTTCCTAATCAGGTAACTTTTACAGGTTCCAGGGATTAGGACCTGATATCTTTGGGGGATATTATTCAGCCTACTACATTGTCTTAAGGGTCTCCCTGGTCTTCCTTTTTGTGAGACTAGAAACTTCCAGAAGGCAGAGGCAGTAGATGATGTCTCTGAATGTTCTTCGCATGATCCCCTATGTCACTTGGAGCCTCCAACAATCTTCAGGAAAGGTTGACTGACTGAGTGATTGGCATCTTGCCCCTTCTCCCATCAGTCAACCATCAACTTCTAGATGTACTTGGTGTTTTCTTCAGGCTCCTGGGGCCACATGGTAGCATAGAGGAGGCTGATTTCTGGCCTCCAGGCATCTGTCAAGGTCTCCGGATGAATTTGCAGACAAGTGCCTCATGGCACATGTGCGGACATGGCTATTCACTGATCAAATTTGGAGCCTGGGTCCAACTGTGGGCAGGAGGAGCACATCTCATTGGCTTTCAGAGTCTGTTTTCAAAAGCATTCCCATTCCTGACAGACTAGAAGGAGGGGCTGAAGCTTACAAAGGAAATATGACAGGGAGAAATGTTAGGTCTTGCTCTTGAATCCAGTCCTCAAATGTAGGCTGGCAAGGGGGAACGAGGTGAGAGGGCAAGGAGCAGAGCTGAGGAGGTGACTGTCATATGCATGGTCTGACCAAATACATCCATGGAACCTTCAGCTGCATCTGTAGGCAGTATAGAAGTGAAGTTTCAAGAACAAGGTGGTGACAGACTGCCCTGGAATATGGTGTCAGCTCTGTGTGCCACGTATTAAGGGTACCAGAGTCACACTGGAGCATGACCAGGGAGGCAAAAGCATGCCGTGGAGAAAGCGGGGGCCCTGGTCTCAGGAGGAACAGTTGAAGGAAGTAGAGTTGTTTTGCTTGGAGAAGACTCGGGGGTTATGGCTATGGTGATGCTTCAGACCTCTAAGAGGCTGCTGGAGGGCAGAGGGAGAAGGCAGAGCTTAGGTGGCCCCCAGAGGCAGCACTGTGACCAATGGATGGAAACCACAAAGAGACAGAGTTCAGCTAAGTTGAATAAAGCAACTTTTGGGCCGGGCACTGTGGCTCATGCCTGTAATCCCAGCACTTTGAGAGGCCGAGGCAGGTGGATCACCTGAGGTCAGGAGTTTGAGACCAGCCTGACCAACATGGTGAAACCCCGTCTGTACTAAAAATACAAAAATTAGCTGGGCGTGGTGGCGGGCGTCTGTAGTCCCAGCTACTCAGGAGGCTGAGACAGGAGAATGGCCTGAACCCAGGTGGCAGAGGTTGCAGTGAGCCGAGATTGTGCCATGCACTCCAGCCTGGGCAACAGAGCAAGACTCCATCTCAAAGAGAAAGAAAAACAAAAACAAAAACAAAAACAAAAAAAAAAAAAAAAAAAAAAGGGAAGCAACTTTCTTAGAGTTAGGCCTGTCCTGAAATGATCTCTGTCCTGAGAGGGAATAAGCTCCCTGCTTCGGGAAGTGGGAAAGGAGAGGCTGGGCAAGCATTTGGCTGAAACATGGTAGACGGGACTTGAACATCTGAATGAGGATTTGATCAGAGTAGGCAGCTCTCTGGAAGCTTGGGATGGCCTTCTGTCCATAGAGCCTCTCACTTCTTGAGGCCTCATCTGGGAGGCCTTTCCTTACTCTCCCTGCTGGTCCCCTCACCCCACCCTCCACAGACATAATTTTCCCTCCTCAGAAGACCCAAAGCACTGACCACATTGTATCCAAGCAAATTCTTTAGGCTTTGTCTCCTGCATGAGACTGAAGTCCTCTAGAACAGAGAGAAGACTTCTTCAGCTGTGGATCCACTCTTTACCTTTCCCCACACATTGCCCGGTGTCTGGGCCACAGGAGCCAGAAGAGAAGAAAGAGAAGAGTGCTAAGGCACAGTGGGCGGGGAGAGGGCTCACTTGCCAGCCAGGAGTCTTTAGAAACTGCACGTTGACACAGATTCAGATACAGTGGAAGTGCGTCCTAGATGAAGGTGGGGTGAGTGAAGGTGACCTCTCAGAGTTCTTTCAGGCCTCAGAACGCTCTCATGAATGCCAACCCAGGTTTCTGGCCTTTCCTTTTCTTCTTTGCATCATTCTGAGAGAGTTCCCCTAGCCCAGGCTTCTGTTCCCAAGGGGCTTTTCCTCTCTACTGGCCCCTCTGACTCACTCCAAGCTCCCTCCAGATGGGCTCCATCGTCCTTGAAATCCCCAGCTGGGCCCACCAGCTGGACCTTCTCAGGAGTGAGGCCCGAGGAAGGTGCAGAGCCCACCCAGCAGGCTAGAGGGAGAACAGCTGCCTTTGGGGTAAGAGGGGTAGGGGGTGAGGTTCCCCCATAAGCAATCTGTGTTGGAAACAGAGAAACTCAGTATAGGAATGGAGGTGGGGGTGGCTTTTTTGGTTACTGAAAAACATGCCAGGCCCAAGGTGGTCATTCTCTGCTGCAGCTCTGTTGATTAGCTCCATGCCCACTTAAACGCTTCATGTATGTCATGGTCCACATGCATGACCGGAAGCCCGAGGGTCTGTTTTGGGGGTATGACCTTTGGCAGGCCCTGCCCCTCCCTCACCCTGGCCCTCACTCAGGCATCACTTCAAAAATGTTAGCAGTGCCTGTTTATGTAGCGAATGACACTGGACTGAACAGAACCCAGCATCACTATCTGTCCTTATGTGTATTATTGGTTTGTTTACTTGTTCACTGACTGGCCCCTGGACTGGCAGCTTCCTGGAGGCATGGATCTCTGTTTCGCTCATCACTGCACTCCTAGTGCCCAATTCAGTGCCCCACACAGAGTAAGCATTCAATCAATATTTGCTAAACCAGTAGATGAATGGTAAAAGCTACGAATAGCCCCTTCAGAAAATGTCACATCGCCCTACGGTTTTGCCTACAAATCTAGGGGAATCTCAGACCCCAGAAACCTGTCTCTCAGATACCCAACAGATCCATGGTCCCGTTAGGAGACCCAGAAAGACCCAAGAGAGTAGCACATGTTTATTGTCTTATGCACTGTGTGAAAACAGGTTGTTATGGGCCTAGTCAGGAATAGGAATGGGCATAATCATGGAGTCAGAGGTGTGAGGATGTCTCTAGGCTTGGCTGGGACACAGCAGCCCTGAACCACAGAGCTGCCAGAAGCAACAGGCTCTCTCTGCTGAGGCTGTGGGCTTACCTCATGGTAAGAAGCCAGTGAGAATACAAGGGCTTCTCGCTGGCTTGCTGTCCCGCCCCCAGTGCATAAAATGGGTCCTTTGGTTGAGACCTCAGCATCTTGGGCTTTGGGCCAGTGACATTCAGTGGCCCTGAGTCTGCAACCTTGGAGGATTCCTGAGCACACAGAGATGAAGAATAGCTCCTGGGTCATGGGCCATCCCTTGGTGAATCCAGGCCAGCGTCTTCCTCTACCCTCTGCCTGCCCTCACACCCACCCCAATAGCTCTTAGTCCTCACCAGCTTCAACAGGGATCCAGGTCCTTGCCCTGCCTGTTTACCAGGCCTGTGGTGGGCAGGCAAGCGCTTTGGATATGTTAAAGAGCTGTGCCTAGAGAGTGATTTTTGCTATCACTTCAGGTGAGGTGTTGCAGTCCTCTCTCTGTGGGGGGACAGACATCCTCTGGGGTATGCCACGCCACAGGGAGGCTCTTTGCAAGAATGGAAAAAAATAGGAGTTGGGAGTCAGCCTGGTCTGAGTTCAAACCCTGTCTCTGCCACTTTCAAGCTGTGTAACTTTGGGAAAGTCACTTGATTTATCTGAGCCTCTGTTTTCTCATCTGTAAAATTGGGATGAAAATACATACTCTTCAGGGCTGATGCAAGGATTCAAGGAGATAATGTATACGGAGCACTTCCACAGGGTCTGTCACTTACTGGGTTTTCAATAGACAGTAGTTCTCTTTGGTAGTTAATATTGGCAAGGGCTACTATAGAAAGTATGGTCCCTGGACCAGCAGTGTCAGTACTACCTGGGAGCTTGTTAGAAGTGCAGGGTCTCTAGCCCCACCCTAGATTTGCTGAATCATAAACTGCATTTTAATGAGATCCCCAGGTGAGTCCTAGGCACGAGAAAATTGGAGAAGAGGAGGCTAGTTCACAGCCTTTAGGCTGGCAATCATATATGAGGAATATCCACCTCTGGAAGCCTATCCAGGAAATAGCTTCATACATCCTTAAGTTAAAATGGTAGTAGTAGTGAGTGCAGTAGTAGGATTGGGAGCAGTAGTAATAGTGGTAATAAATACTGAACATTTACTATGTACCAGACACTATTTGGGGTGCATCACAGCAACCCCATGAATCAGTACTGTAATTGCTGTTATTTTACCAGTAGGAAAGCAAGGCACAGCACAGAAAGGTTAAGTTACTGTCAAAGTTGGGGTTAGTGAAAGAACCACAGCACAAATCCAGGGCACCTTCCTCCAGAGCTCACTCACTGAGGGCAGGCACAGAAGAAACTACATTTCGGGGGCTGGGTGCAGTGGCTCATGCCTGTAATCTCAGCACTTTGGGAGGCTGAGGCAGGTAGATCACTTGAGGCCAGGAGTTCAAGACCAGCCTGGGCAACATGGTAAAACCCCGTCTACTAAAAATACAAAAAGTTACCTGGCTGTGTTGGTGTGTGCCTGTTGTCCCAATAATTGGGAGGCTGAGGTGGGAGGATAACTTGAGCTCAGGAGGTCAAGGATGCAGTGAGCCAAGATAGCACCATTACACTCCACTCTGGGTAATAGAGCAAGACCCTGTCTCAAAAAAGGAAGGAAGGAAGGAAGGAAGGAAGGAAGGAAGGAAGGAAGGAAGGAAGGAAGGAAGGAAGGAAGGAAGGAGAGAAAGAGAGGGAAAGACAAAAAAAGAAAGAGAAAGAGAAAAGAAAAGAAGGAAAGAAGGAAGGAAGGAAGGAAGGAAGGAAGGAAGGAAGGAAGGAAAAGAAACTGCGTTTCAGGAGCAACATGGCCAATTCCATGCCACAGGCACCCACTGAATTGCTTCCTCATGTCTGCCTGGCCCAGGCCTGGGAGATACGGAGATGGAGGAGACACAGGCTCTGCTCAGTGCCAGAGACAAGCATGTGAGTAAATGATGAAAGGGGGCAACCTGCACCACTGCTGTGCCTACATGGGGAAACAAAATACTGTGGGGGCACGGAGGAGTGAAGCCACGTGTCTTGCTTGTGGGTACCTGGTAGAAGCAGCTTCCCAGCAGGCCGGATTGTTCCCAGTTACAGCTTCCTTTATAAATCTCCAGGCTCTTAGGCATGATTAAAGTGCCTTCCGGATCAGATAGTGAGTCTAGGATTCTAGGGAGAAAAATTTTGACAAGGTGTGGGGAGGTGGTGGTGATTAGGAGATGAGAATTTGAGCCCAGTTTTCGGTTTTAATTCTTTGTGTGGCCTTGGATGATCAGGCCCCACATTTCTCCTAGTCTGTAGGGAAGAGAAGTAGAAGCTGTGGCTGGAATTGTAAGACCAAAGTAAGGAACCAAGGGTTTGTTGCAATTTTTAGCAGTTGCACCATGTCCACTTTGCTCACTGCTGTACCCTAGGCACCTAACTCATTGCCTGGTCCAGAGCTGCTGCTCCATAGTGACTTGTTGAATGCATGTTGAGGGAGCGGTCACAGGAAAAGGGGCCCAGGGTGAGCAGATCCCAACCTCTTTATGCCCTTATGCCTGAATCAGCCCTCCATTTTGAACACAGTCCAGTTGGCCTCCTCTCTGCCTCCAGGTCTGCTCTTGACCTCGAGCTGTAGTTCATTCTGCTTCTCTCCATTAGGGCAATAAGTCTCTGCTGCCTGGTGAGAAACCCAAGGCTGACAGGGCCCTTGGAGATTGGTCCATTGCACAGATAGGGAAAGAGGCCAGAAAAGAGAAGGGACTGACCCAATGGCATGCAGGGAATCTGTGGTAGAGTCAGGACTGGGAGCCACATGTTCTTGTGTCCCCACCCCATCACTCTCCCTTCCTGGCCTGGGGCTCCCAGGAGTCAGGGAAAGACAGAGATAATGAGTGAATGAAGGACGAGGCTCTGTCATGAAGAAAGATTGGCCTTCAAGGCCTCTGAAAACAAATTGGAGGTGTGGGGAGAGCCAGAGGTGGCAGCACCAAGGACAAGGCTGCTCACGGGCAGGGGCTGGTGGGGAAGTGAGGGAGAGGCGCAGGGGAGTGGGCAGGCAGGAAGCTGTAGTTGGAATGCTGAGGACACGTGTTTCTTTTTAGGCACTCCTCTTCCACTGCTCACTGTCTCCTCTCAGGAGTAAAGGGAGAAAAAAGAGGATGTGATGCCTAGGTGAGCCCCATTATGTGGGACGTGTTGGTAGGGGCTCCCCAGACAGCCCCTTCTGCAGTTGGCAGCACCAGGCCCAAGGCCTTCCTCCAGGCCAGAGCCCAGCCTGCTCGCCCAGCTACTCTGTCTCCTTGAGGCTGGGTCGGAACCCTCAAGGTCTCACAAGATGCCCTCAACCCACTGGCTTTAAGTTAAACACACCTAGGTTTGAATCTCTCCTCCAGCACTTTCTAGGCTATGTGAACTTGACCTTACTTCTCCAAACCTAGGTTCATGCAACTGTAAATTGAAGAAAATGGTCCCTGCCCTGCCTCCCTCCCCAAGTGGAGTGCTCTGCACTCCTTCCTGTGCAAGCGCTGTGGCAGGGGTCTTGAGTTCCTCGCCTCTTTCTTTCCCTCAATACATCCTGGTCCAGCCTGGTGGGGAGGGTACTGAAGACCTTCCTGTGGCAGCTCACATTCCAGGCCCTCTCAGCAATGGAAGTGCCTCTGGTCCCTCAAAACTCACCCCAATCATCCCCAAAGCAATCTCGGCAGTCATTTCACAGCACAACACACAATCAAACGTGTGCTGTGTTTCCCCCACACACATGCACGAACTATACCTGCTGCTCGCCAAATGCACAGGCCAAGGGCGGAGAAGGCACCTGGGGTGCCCTTGAGCAGACCCTCCAGACCAGGGCCTCCACTAAGTGCTTGCTGTGGATCATCTTGCTAACTCTTTGCTACATATGTAGGAGGGCTTGCCACTATCTGTTTCACAGATACAAAGACAGAAGGGAACATCCTGTTCAGAGAAGAGGACTCCACATCCCTGATCTCAGTGGTGGCTGGGCCCACATCAGAGCTCATAGCTGCTCATGCTGTGTTACAAAGCCCTGAGGAGGAGACAGACAGGGAAACATCACTAACATGGAAGGTACCAGGAAAGAGTCATATAATGGAATACCATACAGCAGTGAAAAAGAACATGGCCACATGTAACGTGTAACAACATGGGTGACTCTCCTAGATGTGATGTTGAGTGAGGGAAATACAGCACAAAGAAAGAACATACTATGGCATGCTATATTTATATTCCATGAATATGAACTTCAAAAACATGTGGAACCAACCTACAGGGAGAGAAGTCAAAATAGTAGTTTCCCTTGGGGCAGGGATTACTGATTGGGAAGAGGCACACAAGAGCCTTCTGGAGTGCTGAAAATGATCTATATCTCGACCTAGGTGGAGGTTACAGAGGCTGATACATATGTAAGTATTCATGGAGCTGTATGCTTAAGATTAGTGCACTTTAATGTATGGAAATTATGCCTCAATAGAAAAAGTATTTTTAAAAACCAAAAGTGCCAAGAGCTTTCCCCAGATCTTTGCATAACTGGCTTCTTGTCATTCAGGCCATCCCCTAAATATCACCTCTTCAAAGAGGCCTTCCCTGGTCCCCCCTGCACCTAATCGAATTTAGCAACACTCCCCACCTCTGTGCCTCAGTTGCTCTCTATTCTATTAACTGGTTTTCTTTTCCTTTTAGTATGTACCAGTGTGCTACAGCTGGCTTTCACTGGCTCTTCCCAACTCAGTATTCAATGACTTCACACTGCCAGCTTGAGATCAGCCGTGATGGGAATGTCGGCACCACAGAAGTCAGCAGGTGCTGCAGATGCCCTCCTCCAAGCAGATCACTCAGCATTTTCCAGTACACCCTGTACACAACACTATTTGAAATCATCTTATGTATTTGTCAGCATACTGATCTGCTGTATGTCTCCTCCACATGAAGTTTCATGAGGGCAGGGTCTATGGCTTGTCATTCTGGCCACTGTATCCCTGGTTCCTAGAACAATGCTTGTTGTATAGTAGGTATTCGATACATGCTGCTTGAATGAATAAAAGTCTGACAGAAACACTGGAAGCACAAGAGAGGAAACTGTTACCTTTGTACAAGAATAGGGAATATTTGAGCTGAGGCTTCAACCATAAAAAAGAGTTTGCTAAGGAGCCAAGGGAGAAAGGACTTCCCAGGCAGAAGGAATAAAATGGAGGCGTGAAAGAGCATGGGAGGTCTAGGGGAAAGCCAGCCACCAGAGTGGCTGTATTGTAGGGTTTGTGGGGTAGGAAAGGCCTTGAGAGTGGTGCAGAAAGGTAGGCTGGGGCCACATTGTGAAGGGCCTTAGCTCCTTGAATGGAAGGCTGGATTTTCCCCTGTAGGCGATAGGGAACCATTGAAATGTTTTAATTAAAGAAATAATCCGATCAAGTCTTTGCTGGCAAGGTACCTCTGATGGCAGCCTGGAGGGTGGATTGAAGGGGGATGACTGGAGGTCCAGTCACCTCTCCACAGTATGCCTAGGATAGAAGGCTTGCCTTTTGAAACCAGCAGTTCTTCTTACTGTTTTTCCTGCCTGTTTCTATTCCCTCAGTCCTCAGTGAAGATGGAAAACAGCTGGCTCTTCCCTCAAAGCCCAGTGGCCCTCTAGGTCCTAGGCCTTAGTTTCCATTGGCCAGATTTCTCCATCTGGCCTAGCTCTGTGGGGGCAGCCCACGTGGCCCTGCCAAGACGCCCAAAGGGTGAGTCTCCTGTGTGGGCACAGGAACTGTCTGTACCTTCCTAGTGTTTTGATTTAGCCAGCCCATTCCCCGTTCTGTGCCTCATCCTGCTGAGTCCCAGGCAGCAGCAGCCACTACTATAGTCACCGCTAGAAGAGGAGGGTTAAGGGGCCTTTGTTGTCTGTGGTGTTGCTATGCAGGGACAGCCACAGACAGCTCTGAGGTTGGGTTGTGGTCGAGAGTGGGGTTCATGCTTGGCAGCTGAGGCATGCCACTCCAGCCCAGGCTCCTGCTCCGGGCAGGGAGTGGTAAATTAGAACCTCCAGCCTTCTAATTTAAAGGACCAAAATAAGCCCAGGAACATTCCTGCTGGGACCCCAGGAGCCCAGCCTTCAGGCAGCAGCTAGGCTCTGTCTTCAAGCCCTGAGTTGCAGAGGTTGGGGAGCTGGGCAGCCAAGGATGGCTAAAGCCTGGGTGACAGGACATACAGGAGGTATGGGAGGGAATGGGTGGAGGCATTTGTCTCTGGTTCTACAATCAGTCCACTTTAGTTCAGCCTGAGTTCCCATCAAACGTTTAACATCAGGCACTGGACTAGCTTAGCCCTGGGATGACAGTGGCGAGTAATACTAGGATTTACCCATCTGGGAGAAACCTTAAAGACCATTTGGGTCAAAATTCTCATGTTATAGATGAAAAAGTGAGGCCCAGAAAGGAAAAGACACTGACCCCAAGTCACACAGAAAGTCAGGGGCAGAGCCAGGACTAGAATTGAGGGCTGTAGTGCAGAACTAAGTCCACCCCAAGCAGACCTGGGGGAGCATCGGATGGAGCTTCAGATGACCTGTTGGGTGTGTCCTACAAGAACCTGGAATTCGGTCAACATGCAGGAGCTGCGGGAGGCATCCCAAAGGTGAGGCCTTGGAACTGGGCCTGGGGACAGGGCAACTTAGGCATAGAGAACGGGCCACATGAAGTCACAGAGGTGGGGAATCTCACAAGCCAGAACCAGGAACCTGATGTGGTCTAAGAGTTGCATGGGTGCATGGGTGTCTCTCCCTAGCTCATGTTCCAGTGAACACGTTCCCCAAGAGTACCTGCTGCCTCTCTTTCTCAAGAGGAAAGGAAGCTGAAATGTTGACGAGCTTCCTTATCATCACAGCTAACATTTTTTGAGGGCTTACTATGTGTCAGGCTCTGTGCAAAGTGTTATCTCATTTGATCCTCATAACAACCTTATGAGGCGGGGCTATTATTAACCACCTTTCAAAGATGAGAAAACTGAAGCACATAGAGGTCAAGTAGTTGGTTGAGGTGGCACAGGGGATTTGTACAGAGGAAGTCTGATTCTAAGGTCTGTGCACTTAACCATCACACTATAATAGTGTTAATGATAACTGTAATAATAAGCTAGTGTCTGTTGAATATTTACTATGGGCCAACCACTGTTCAAAGGATTTCATAGGGAGTAGCTTGTTTGATCTTCCCAATGACTTTATGGGGTAGGTATTACCACTATTATTGTAATCTCTAATTTACAGATGAGAAAACCAAGGCAGAGAGAAGTAAAGAGCTAGTATTGCTTCTGCAAGACCTTGCCAAGTAGACAAGGGAGAAAGGATTTCCAAGGCAGAGGGAACAAAATGGAAGCATGAAAACAGCATGGCAGTGTCTGGGAGAGCCCAGCAGTCAGACTGTACTGTAGGGTGGGTAGGATGGCAAGAGACATTGGGTGGTCCTGGAGATTGCCCCCCTGCCCACTGAAGGAATGCTCTGCAATGGCCCTGATGAGAGGGAATGAGGGAGTTCTCCCGGTTGCTCAGGATTTGAGAGCTGGGTTGGGAAGCCTGAAGCATCCTAAGAACCCTCCCTGCCTCAATGGGCCAGGTGAGGCCAGGGCAGGCATGAGTCGAGGGAACAAAAAGTACAGGACTCAAGCCACATCCCCCAAGGAAAGCAGGGACAGAAGGTGTCTCTGTGGGGTCTCTTTCCTCATCACCAGGAGCTTGGCACCCCTGGGAATTGGATAATTCTCAGAGACCCTGGGAATGTCAGGGTCTTTAGTGTGACCATCCAGTCCTACCCTCTTATAGCAGCAATGTAAAAGCTGAGGTTGGGAATGGTGAAGGGACTCATGCAATGTCACGTTGATAGGAAGTGGTGGAGCTGTGGCTCAACTCCCAGTCCTCAAGAGTTCTTTCTGCTACCCTGCCTGGCCTCCTTTGGAGCAGACCCTTGGAGTCAGAAGAGACCTGAGTATGAATGATGGTGGATTTCTTGCCTGAAACCATGGAGACCAGAGGAAGTGCCACAGTATTTTTTAAATTCCAGAAGAAAAGAACTGTCAACCCAGAGAGTTCAATATCCAGTGAAAATATCATTCAGGAAGGAAGCAGAAGTAAAGACATTCTCAGATGAAGAAAAACTAAGAGAATGTGTTTCCAGCAGATCTGCTCTAAAAGAAAAGCTAAAGAAGGTTCTTCAGTCAAGAGGGCAATGAGGGAAAGTTGGGACAGGGGTAGACTTGCTTTTTTCTGTCATACCGGTCCTCAGTGCCCTCCCCCATCTTAAAGTCTCTTCTATTACAGTCCCTTCCAGCCCAGGTGCCCTATCCCCTTTGCCCTCTGGCTGGGGCAGAGATCCAGGAGCCCAAGGCCTGGGTTTGTAAGCCAGGTGAAAGCTAAGGGGAATATGCATGGGACGTGGATTCCTGGACTGCAAATTGTGCTTAATACCACCACCAACTAGCTGTGCAACCTCAGGCAGGTTTCTTATCTTCTCTGAGCCTCCATCTGGCTGCTGGGGATAATTACCAAGTGTTTTGTGTGGCTAGGACAAGGGAAGGGGAGGGAAGCCTATTAGTGGTGTGTGAAAGGGCTGTCCAGATGGGAGGGATGGTTATCATCATTCCTCTGCTAGTCCCCTCCTCTCCAGCCAGCCAGGCATCCCCAGGGGCATAGAGGCTGGGGGCAGGCCACTTAGCAACTCAGCTTCCTTTTACTTCCTCCCTGGGGCCTTTGCAGTTCTGGATTCCAGGGCTTTGATGGAAGGGTAGGAGCTGCCTCTTTGCATTAGCAGCCTGGGCTGCCTGGCCTGGACCTACCTATTTTCTTGGAATCTTTTTGGCACCAACAGCTTCTTCTTCACACATACTGCTAAAAGAGAAGGAAGTAGGCCAGAAGTGGGGTGGCTCTTCCACCAGGGGTAGCTGTGGGGGTACCAGCTGATCCATGGGTGCTCAGGTGGAGGGCGGGGACTTCTCCAGCAGTAGGTTCGGCCCGGAATGCACAGCTCGAGGACAGGGTGAAAAGAGGACAGGTAGGAATAGCTGCTGCAGCTAGGTTGTAAGATAAGGACAGGAATGTAGCTGGGCCTGTACACAGAACCATGGCTGCCAGAGGAGCCCAGGGATCTGGCTTCTAGATCCATCAACTCGCTTGCCGATCTTTGGCATTCTCCTTTCCCTCCCCAAGCCTGAATTTTCCAGCTGTACTTTGTGTACTTGTGTGTGTGTGCATACGTGTGTGTGAGGGGAGGGCTAGGCTACTGACCTCTGAGGTCTCTTCAAGCTTCAACACTGTGGTTCTAATGAAGTAGTTAAGGCCTGAGGCAGGAGGCTGGCTGGGGAGCTGGGGGCTCCTGAAAGCTATCTGGGGGAGTTGGTACAATGTGGTCTTCGCTAGAGTGCTTTGTTGCTGACTAAGGACCGGGGAGTTCCAGCTCTCCTCATTATCATCTACATAACCTTCAGCAAGTCACATAATGTCTCTAATGTCCCAAGGCCAGTTTTACCCCCACCTTGGTAGGACGTTGCCCTTGTGGAGAACAGAAGATCCCCTTTGTATCATATAAGAGGGCTTGTAGCATAGCTATGAGAGGGATCCACACCAATAAGTCTCCAGTGTGGTTCCCACATCCAGTCTGGCCAGCCCTCTGCATGGTTGGTTCCTTGACAGGCTGCCACCAGACCTCTCAGCCTCCAGGGCTTTGAGCAGATCAGCTCGCCTCTGGCTGATTCTCCTGGGGTAATCATGGGTCTGGACTGTACCATTCCTCCAGCAAGAGCCCTGCCCCCACCCCTCAGCAGACGGCAGGGGGTTTCACCTGTACCCTGAGGTCATGACATGTACTAGTTTACAGGGCTTTAAATTAGGCTGGGACCAGGCACAAAATGATCAAGACCAGTGAGGGAGAGGTCTGTGTGGGCCCCTTTAGTTGTGGCCCTAAAGGACATACGTGGAGGGGGAAAAGAAGTTATTTGGAGATATAGTGAGTTCAGAAAGCTCAGGGCTTGCTGGGGCATTTGGAGAAGCCAAAGAGCTTGGTCAGTCAGAAAACAGTATTAGCTTGGGCATCGGCTGCAGTAGCTGGAGAGAGTTCAGAGAGGAAGGGGAGAAGGCCAGAAGCTCAAAGAGCTCCTCCTCAAGTCCCCTGACAGACAGCCAGATACTCCTTATGAAAAGAAGCATTTTAGAAATGATTCCCAACGTCAGGGTCCATTGGCAGAGGTCAGGTGAGGAGAAGCAGTACTGGAAGTAGTGTATGAGCCCGACTGTCCCTTGGTTCTGTAACATACTTCCCTACCTCGTTGGGTGCCTGCCCTTTCTCTGAGGTTGGTTCTCCCCCTTCCCCAACAAGACTGTGAGCCATCCCAAAGCTTTCCAGTAAATCTATTTTTGGTTTAACTTAGCTGGACTCAGATTCAACCAAAACCCTTGCTGGATATGGCCCCTGATGACTAAAAGTCACGAACCAGTGTGCCCATCCTAACTCTAGAACAGAGGCAATGCACGGTGAGGGGAGGAGCCAGTTCAGAATCTATTAATAGGTCCCTTGAGTAGTATATCAGCATGGTAGGGTGCCCGATTTCCAAGTCCTTGGGCTAAGGAATGCAGTAGGTGCTCCATGGATGGATGAATGAATAAATGAATGAATAAATAGCCCCTACCCCTAGCTATCCCACACACCCTGTCCTTGGTGCCAGACTACCTCTATTCCTGCCCATAAACCTTTTCTGGGCCACCCTACCCACCTGGCCTCTGAGAGAAGAAAGAGAAAGTCACAGAGTCATGGGATGGCAAGCTGGCCTGGCCTTTACTCTGCGGAATCCAGTGCCCTCCTGGCCCAGTTGGAAAGGGCAAGGCTCAGAGAGGTGAAAGGTCTGGTCAAAGGTGTCAGGACTCGGCTCTCCTGCTTCCATCATAACACATGTCAGGAATTTTTGTTAAGTTTGTGTTCCAGAGGTCTCAGTCCACAGCAAGTTCTATCCCAGAATGCATTGGGACTTCAAAGCATGACAGGATGGCATCTGAGCTCTCCCACTCCCCTTCGGCCCCGGCACTCCTGGGGCCAGAGGGTGGGAGTGCCTTTGATCAGTCAGGAGTGTTGACTGTCCTTCACCAGGTCTGACAGCAGAGATGAGCCAGAGGCTGGCCCATGCCCTCTGGATGCCGGGAGAGCACACAACGTCACAAGAGAGAAAGTCCAGCCTCCAGCCTGGGGCCTCCTGCATCTGGGGCACGCCACCCAAAGCCTGCACAGCTGGCCAGCAGGGAGGGCCACAGCTGGGGGATGTTTGTGCTAATCTTCAGCAAAGGAAGCAGTGTGATAGCTAAGCTGATGTCTCCAGGGTGGGCTGCCACTCAATGCTGGGGGCTTTGCTTCCCCTCCACCTTCCAGTCCCACATTCCTCCCCTCAAGTTCCTGCCTCCTGCAGCCCTCACCCCTGGCTTCTCCTACCAGTTACCATCACTTTCTCAGACAGAGTCCTGGGTGTGGGAAAAATGGCCTTGGACTGGGAGTCTGGAGGTCTGGGTTCCACCGCTGTCTTGCTGTGTGATCTGAATCAGTCCCTCACCCTCACTGGACCTCAGTCTGCCCAGGTGCAATGCAAGGAGAAAGGTCTATGGAACTGCCCTAGCACTGCTACTCTGAGAGTCTCTGAATCAGAGAATGTGATTTGTGACTGATGACTCAATCACATATAAGGGAATGCTTATTCTCTGTCCTGTTGGGCTCAGCTGGATTGCTGGGCACTCTAGGCACCATGATCATGCTCCTGAACTTGCTGTTAAAGAAACAGGGGAGTAAGGTCCAAGAGTGAGCTTTGATCAGGATGGGGGGAAGAACAGAGGGACATACAGATTGTTCAAACCCAGAAATGCTCCATTGGTTCTTGGACCCATGGCCCAGGGGAGAAAAGCTAAGAAACCTGATAGTTGATAAATCCAGGAACAAGGTGTCCAGGTCTCCTCTAAGAACAGGTTTTCTGTGACCATAACTCACATACCTTGTTCCCAGAGCCCAGTACTGCTCAGGCCAAGTTTCCTTTCTTAGGGGAGATGACCATGTCATGACAGCCTCTCCAGCCAACAAAGGATAGGGGCTTGAGCTTGGCCTCCCGAGCCAGTCAGTGTTACTCCTGGAGTCCTCAGTGCTCAGTGGAACCAGAAACAACCCATCTTGACCTGTACAATACAATGATGCAGGTCTCACTTGTTAAGACTGGGGAAAATCTCTACCATCAGTCCTCAAACTGAGGCTGCCCAGCAAGGTGGTTTCCTGCCGGGACTTTCCTCCCTCAGGGATTTCTGAGGACCACTGCATGCTGGGCTAGGAAGAAAGCAAAGAGAGAGAAACAATCTCAGGGGTCGGGGGTGGTAGAACAGTCCTTGGCAGTGTGCTGTGGCACAGAGGGCTGTGGACATGGAGTGCCCCTGGGAAGAGGTGATGGGCTCTCCCATGGCCTGTTCACTGTGTGTTAAGCTTTGCCTGCTGCCTCTTATTCCACCCTCACAACAACCCAGAGGAGAGGTCTTCATGGTTGCATTTTATAAGGAAGGACACTGAGGTAGAGTGATTAAAGGGCCTTCTCAGATGTCCCATGGCTCAGTTTTGTCTCCAAATCCCGTGGTCTGTCCGATCTCCATATTGCAGTGCTGCAGTCTCAAAACAGCCAAGAGTACTTTCAACAGGAAAGGACAGGAAGGCTTCACCGAGGAGGTGGTGTTTGGGATGGACATTCAGGACAGGTGGATGGGAAGAAGGAGAGCTTTCCAAGGGTGTGGAGGAATGTGGGGATGGGATGGAGTACACTCAAGGCATTGAAAGGTACCTTGGAAGGACAGCAAGGAGGCCAGATTGGCTAGAGAGAGTGGCCAGGAAAGTAAATGGTGAAGCTCAGCAGATAGTTGTTCCCACTGTGGGGGCCCCTGCATGTTAGGATCAGGAATTTGGCCTTGGTCCTGTAGGCTATGGGAAACCACAGAAGGATTTTGAGCAGGGGCTGGGCCATGGGCTCTCCCCATGGCACTATGGAAGATAAATGTGAGGGGAGAAAACAAAAGTAGAAATATGAGATGACAAATCAAAAAAAGTTGATTTTATAGAAGTAGAGAGTAGAACAATGGCTCCCACAGGCTGGGGAGGGAGGATGGGGAGAGGTTGTTCCAACTGTAACTATGTTACAATTAGACAGGAGGAGTAAGTTCTGGTGTGCTACTGTACAGCAAGGCCATGCAGTTAACAATCATGTAGTGTATCTTGCAAAATATCTAGAAGAGAGGATTTTGAATGTCTCCACCACAGAGAAATGATAAATGCTTCAATGATGGTTATGTCAATTACCCTGATTTGAAGACTGCACAATGTATACATGTATGGAAACATCACTACACCCCACAAATATGCAAAATTATTATGTATTAATTAAAATAAAACCAAAGAAGAAGGAGAAGGAGAAGACCCCAGGGGGAAGGATCACTGAGGAAGGAGAAAAACAGGAGGGAGATTGAAGAAATGTGAATGGGTAGGACTGAAGACCCTTGAGGTGTTGCAGGGGGAGGAGAAAGGAATGCAAGATATACCACCCAGGGATGTAATAGATGGGAAAGTCACTGTGGGGGATGAGGCTTCTGGGAGAAGGAGGATTTTGAGATGGGGTGTGGGTACAGGAGAAATGCCAGTGCAGTTTTGGCTGTGGTGGGTTTGAGGAGCTTGTGGGACATTCCAGCCTAGGTGTGCCATGAGCAATAGGAAGAAAGGAGATGAGAAGAGAAACCATCTGGAAAGAGAGCAGTTTGGGAGTCATCAGCCTCTTCCTAGCGAGTTCCATAGCCTCCCAGACCTCATTGTCTTCTTCATCTGTGTGATGGCGTAAGGTCAGCCTCATTAGGTTTCTGTGAAGATTAAATGAATTGACACAAGCACAATGTTTAGATCAGTGCCTGGCACAGAGTTAGCACTCACTTCATCTGAACTCTTATTAGGACAGAGGTGGTAGCTGCAATCTGAGGGGTGGATGAGGTCACACCAGAGGCATGTGAAGGATGGAAGAGAGGTGAGGCTGGTACAGAGCTTGAGGAGCACTAACCTGCCAGTGATGGGCAGAGAGCACCTTAGGAGTGTGCCAGTGACCAGACTGGAAGGGTCTGGGTCTTCAGTTCTAATCTCATGACGTTCCAGTGCCATTTCCCTGTGACAGAGTCTTTCTGCCTATCTTGAGATCCACGTCATTAGCTGTGAGAGCTGCAGGCATTTGGGACTCCGAGTATCCCTGCCTCACCTCTGCTCACCAGCACCCCATTCCCTCACACTGAGCCCACAACCAGACACCTTTATGTGCCACAGCACTGTGCGAAGGAAGAACCTCACATGGCCAGAGTTTCCATCCCAGGCCACCGTAGGCCTGAGACTGGTCTCCTTAGCTTCCCATCTGGGGAGTGATTGCAATATGACTCCCTTGCCCCTCTCCCCCAGGCTGAAGCAGGCAGATGGGCTTGTGACTTTGAAGTGTTTTGGGGTACCCTTGGGAATTCCCAAGGCAGGCCCAAGCCCTAATTGCCTCCCAGAGGCTGTGCAGGCTCTGCCAGAGGAGGAAGGGCCAATTCTTGCTTTTTGTGATCTTCCAACAGGCTGCTGGCAGTGCCTCCAAGACAGCAGGGGAGACTTGCTTGAGGGCTACAGGTCTAGGCAATGGGCAGGCCGGAAGCCCCGTCAGCAGCCACCATTCCACAGTAATCTCAAACTTCCAGTCCTCTCAGTGTGTAGCATCTTGCAGAGTCATGCATCCAGGCTCACACCTGTGATGGGGTCCAGGGACACATGTGGAGCTTTCAGGGCCCATGCTCATGTCAGGCAGCCCAGCAGAAGCTGTGGGAGCATGCACAGAGACCAGAGCTTCAGCTCCTTGGGATGGTTCTTTCTTTTTGGCAGGAGGGAACAGGACAATGAGACAAATAGCTGAAGGAGGCCCAGACAGTTGCATTGGGAAGAACACTGAGTGTGGAGTCAGGACAGGGTGTGGCCTCAGCTGATTGGCTGAGCAGACTTAGCTATGCGACCTTTCACCCTTGTCAGAAACAGGCTTCATTTGAATCTCTACTATGTGCCAGGCACATGGGTCTTTCTTTCATCTTAACAATGCCTCTCCAAGAGAAGCCTTATTACCCTACTTTACAGATGTGGAAACTGAGACCCACAGAGGTGAAGTGGCTTGCCCAAGGTCAAGCAGCAGGAAAGTGGTAGAGATGGTTTTTAACTGAATCCAGAGCCTGTGTGCTTTCACTATACCTGGCTATCTCCAACTGAAAAATGAGAGGATAAGGAGGAGCTCATCATTACTTAACTACAGAGGGGCTGAGCCTGAGTTGCAAAGCCAGCACTTGTCCCACACACAGTGGAGGCTGCCCCAGTGTGCCCAAACCCAGACAATTAGGAGTTGCCCACAATCGTTGTACCACGGTCTCATGGAGGCAGCCAGATTCCTAAACATATGGATCAGTGAAGGCCAGAAAGACTCCCTTCTGCAGCTCAGTGGACTGGGGAGCACCCCACCTTTCTCCTCAACTTCATGTGGACTCCTCTTCCTATCAGTAAAAGCTTAGGAGGTCGTCTTAGCTCTCTGAGCCTTGGCTTCCTCCTCTGCAAAATGAGATTTCCCTATCCTGTAGGGATGTCACGAAGATTAAATGAAATAACCCATGAGAAGGATCTGGGGCTCCAAAAGAGATGGGAACAGGGAAGAAGTTGTCTAAGAATGCCTCACCTGTGTACACCAAGTTAGACTTTACAACAGTACGGTCTCATTTATTTCCAGGATTTCCCTTGTTCAATACCCAGATGCCAGTGATGGTGTATTGGTGGTGGTGGTGATGGTTGGGGTAGTACATACAAAATGAAATGTGTATCAAAAGGAAACATGGCTACCCTTTGATCTCACAACTTCGCATCAGGGATTAGACAAGTACATTAAGGATGTTTATTGCCTTCTTATTTGTACTAGCCCCAAATGGCAAACAACATAAAAGTGTAACAATGGGGGATTGGTTAAATCATTTCTGGTTATGGTACATACAGTACACAATTAGAGTACATTTCCAGTTAAGATGGCAACAGAGCCCCTCTGTACCAAACATGGAGTGATGGAAGATCGATACACTGTAAAAAGAGAAAACCCCAAAGACAGAGTCAGGCTGAAAAAATGAGATATAGAGCACATACAGAAATGCAAAGCAACCAGCACAGCTGTAACTTGCCAACCTCTGGGTCAGAACACGGGCACCGTGGCAGGGGGTGGGCAGGAGTGGCCGAGACTCAGCTCCTGTGAGTACTACAAGTGCTCCATTGTGGGATGGGAGGCAGAAACCAGGGGGAGGAGGGGCAAGGTTCTCCCCTTATGAGCTGGAAAAGACAGCTTCCAGCTGCTTCTGGGAGTTCTGACTACAAGGCAGCCTGGGCCATGAGGAGCTGGGCGGAGGGAGACTCGGCCTCATGACAAGGAAGTGAACCGAGCCCCAAGGTTCTACACTGAAGCAGGAGAATGTTCCCAACATCTCCTATAGGGCAAGAGCCCTGAGTGTCATAAAATCGGATTCTGGGCTAAGGGGTTTGGAGGGGCCAATGGAGGCCACCATGAAACCACGAGACAGGGAGGGGTAAGCACTGAGAGAGAAAGACAATAAGACACAAACACAAACAAAACAACACCAACACTGCCTCTCCAAACCAAAATTCCAAAACACATAAAGAAATCAAATGCTCAGGGAGAGCCAGCAAAATCTACAATCAGCACATAAATTTATTCCAGATGAGTTTTAGAGAATAGGCTGACAGATTTTGAAAATAAGCATGCCTAGGATGCTCACAGAGAGAAATGAAGGAATGACATTCCTTAAAAGGACAAAATAGGATTGCACAAAACCAGGAAGAGAGATAAAAAAAAGAAAATCAAGTAGAAACTTTGGAAGTCAAAAATATAGTCATTGAAATAAAAAGAAAGCAAACTTCAATGAATGGGATAGCTCTAGCCTGGGCATAATCATGGAAAGAATTAGAGAATTGTAAGCTAGTGCTGATGGATTCACACCAGCATAGAAACAAACTTTGAAAGAGCAGTTAGTAGGCATGAAGGGTTTGCATGGAGGGGCTTTGGCCTAAGTCTAACAGAAACTCCAAACAGATAATGGTGAGGAGGCAATCATTGAGAGATAATAGCTGAGAATTTTTCAGAAAGGAAAAGAGGTATGAGTTTCAGGGAGAAAGGGCAGGCCAAGGACTAAGCAAAATAAATAAAAATAAGTCTATACCTAGACACTTTGTGGGAAATTCACAGACCATCAAAGATAAGGAAAAAAACCTCACAGGCTACAGCAGAAAAGAGACCCATTCTATACAAAGAACAAGTTCACAATATGAGACAGAGCCATGCACAGAGGATGACTGCTATGACCTGATGACGGGGAAGGGTCTTGTTGCAGCTTCTCTGGTAAGCCGCCTCTCAAGATGGCCAAAGACATGGTTTTTCCTAGGTTTGAGGTGCACTACTTCAGTGTTTCTGCTTACCTCCTGCTCGCTCTCTGGCCCTCATTGTGACCATGCTTGACTCTCCCATCCTGTGCTGGGACAACCATTTTCCTTTCCTCATTGCTGCTACTGCAGAGTGAGGTGTGCCATGGCCTGGAGGAGATCCTCTCAGTGCACCACTGAGTCTTGCTTTGGAGGAGAGGATCAGGAGAACCAGCCCTTTACAAGACCAGTACTCTCACCACCAGACTTGATATAGGAGTGTAAAGGAGTGCTCGGAAGGTGAAGGGGGCTCCCCACACATTCGGGTGTCACATGCATCTAGCTTAGAATGTCTGCCTTGCGACTTCCAAACTGCATGCCTTTGGTTAACAAGTCACTTCCAAGCCCCAGTGTTCTCATTTACAAAAGAGGGACCATAACTTTACCCAATGGAATGGTGATACAGAAAAAAAGGGGAGCCTAGAAATTAATGGAAACGTGCTGTGTAAGCTGTAATGTGGTGGACTATTGTGACTGCCTCCTCCTGTCTCCAGCTCACCTGGAATCCAGTTCCTTCCCCTGAGTGATTTCAGTTAGTCCCCACAACCCCATGACATGGGTGATATTATCCCATACGTACAGAGGAGGACACTGAGGCTCAGCAAGGTAGTTCTTCCTCTCTGAGGTATTAAGTGGAAGAACCAGGACTTAAACTCAGATCTGTCTCACTCCAGGTCTGTTCTTTACTGCTGGTCCTGGCTTTGCCCTGACCTCAGACCTCCAGGGTACATGGAGGGAGGAAAGGAGGGAGGGAGGGAAAAGCTGCTGCATTGGAGTCTCCCCTCTTTAGGGAGACTGAAGAGGTAGGGTCCAGCTCCCAGGCTGAGGTTTGGAGACAGCTGCAGAGCAAAGGAGCTTGGGAGGTTGGAATGCGGGATGGTAGATAGCAGAGGGGAGAGAGTTTCTGACTGCACCCCAGTCAGGACCACATGAAGCAATTGGCCTGCCTTGCCAATCCCAGTTTAAACCCAGTTCCACCCCATAATGCTTGTGTGATCCATGGCAAGTCATTTAGCCTCTCTATGCCTCAGTCTCCTCATCTTTCTATGAGGTAGCAATCTCTATCTCCCAAGGCTGTGGGAAGGATGATATGAGGAAGCACACATAAAGCACTCAGAACTGTGTTCACAAAGGGTGGCCTCTCTGCACCCATCACTGTCCCAGTCCTCAGCTCTGGGCTCTGTCCTGGCTCCTGACCCCAGCAGCATCTCCCTTGCTCCTAGTTCTGCTATGCCTTCTTTCTTTGCCTCACGTTCTCAGGGAAACACAAGTCCAGATGCCCTGGTTGTTTGGAAAGAAGGCAGTGTCTATGGCTGGGCCCACCTTCGATAAGTGAGAGTGAATTATTGATTCATTCTTGTATTCGTTCATTTACTCCAATATTTATTGATCACTGACAAAGTGTCAGGCACTGGTGATAGAGCACCAGACCAGACAGACAAGGCTTAGTGTTCATGGAGCTCACATTCCAGAGAAGATGAAGTCTACCGCTTCCATAGAGGCCTCAGACACAATCCTACCCCGAGGTTGGCTGCCATGTTAGACATCCCTTTCAACTGCCTCTGAGCTGCCTGGCCCTTATGACCACAGCAGAGAACCCAAGAGATCATCTCATCTACCCTCTGCCTCTAGACAACCGTTCCAGCCCAGATGCCTAAAACCTGCTTCTGTCTATAAAACGGGCTCTGGAGTCCAAAGACCTAGGATCAAAGCACGACTCTACTGTTCATTAGCTTTGTGACCTTGGGCAAGTTCTGTAACCACACTGAGACTTTGTTTTCTCATCTATGAAATGGGCATTAGAACAGCGCTATTTTCATAGGGTCATTGTGTGAATGCAATAAGATAGATAACACAAGTAGCATGCTAGAAACAGTGCCTGGCTTATGGTATGTGCTCAATGCAGATAAAATGGTGCTATTATTATTATTACTACTGTCGTTATTAATATTACCTGACCCAGGGTGTCATAGGCCTTTGGTTCTGTGTCCAGTCTCAGTTTCAGAAGATATGCTTATTCCTGTCCCTGTGGCCAGGCCAAAATCCATAGGCAAACCTCCCAGGAGGCCCTCTGACCATGGCCCTGTTGGGGGCAGTCTGGAGGTTTGAGCTCTGTCTCAGGTGTCCTCACAGTACACTGTAGAGAGAGTAAGTGCACCCACTCACCTCCCTCAGGCTTTGCTCCAGTGCTCCCTTGTTAAGGAGGCCTCCCCTGACAACGCCATCTAAAATCACAAACCCTAGCACCCTCATTTCCCCTCCACTACTTTCTTCTTTTCCATAACCCTTGCCACCATCTTTCATGCTACATATTTTACTTGCATATTCTTTTTAAAATTGTGGTCTGTCTCTTCCCTCTAAAATGTAAGCAGGAAGAAACTATCAAGTCTGTAGGGCCAAGCAGGCTAAAGGCTAAGAGATAAGCCAGATGCCCTGGCTTGCTAGTTACCAACTACAGGACAGTCTCTGCCTGAACCTAAATCTCAGCTTTTCCATCGGAATCATGAGGTGGGTAGAACTGGGGTTCAAAGGGCCTCCTCAGCTCTGACTTAGAACAGTCTGTACTTTTGTGTCAGTTCTCATGGCAGACCGGGCAGGACCTGGCCTGAGTTCAGAACAGCCTGTTGTAGGAGGCTGTGCCACAGGCAATGTGTCAGGGCTATAAGCAGAATTCCTCTGCCCACTCAACCTGGCTTTCCTCCACCCTTGACCTTTGTTGGAAAGGCCCTGGGTTTGCAAGCAGGGTGGTCTGGCTCCCCTCTCCAGTGGGGCAGGAGGATTCAACCTCATCTCCATATCCTGGCAGGTGCAGCCTCAACCTAGTGCCCTCCTCCCCTCTGACAACATTGCCACACACGGTGGCCAGCTATTTGCTCCCCTTAAAGGCTACTTGGCTGGACATGATGCTAGCACATGTTCTGTTGAGCTGCCTTCTCTCTCAAAGGCTACCTTATGGTTTGCAAATGGAGTGAAACAATCCCATAGGACAGTTTGCTGATTCAGAGACTTCTGGCTCCGGGGTGCAAATCCTGCTTGGAATTTCATCTTTCACCCTGATTGTGGGTGTGAGATATCTGCTAAGACCCAGCATGAGAAAAGCCAGGACATGACATTTAGCCCCTAGCCTCTTTCTCTGCCCCACTGCCTTGCCAACAAAAAGGCTGCCTCTGGGGAAGGCAGCTGTCTCCATGCTAACATGGGCCCTGCCATTTATGTATTTGACAATATGTATTTATTGGGCGACTACTATGTGCCAAGCACTGCTTCAGGGGCTGGGGACACTGTAATAAGCAAACACAGACACAATCTCTGCTCTCTTGCTCCACTTACATTCTAGAGGCAGAGGCTGGCATTTAATATGGGGGCTTGAGGCATATTACAAAAACCTGAGTGGGAGACTCAAAGTTTGCACATATGTGGTGATGGACGCTATGAGCATAAATGAGATGGCTCAAAAGAGAGTGTATAGAATGAGAGGAGAAGGGGTTTGAGATAAAACCTGAGGAATCCCAACATCTCAGGGGTAGGCAGAGGAAGAGAAAGTAGAGAGGAAGCCGCCATGGGTAAGGGGATTCCAGGGCATCAAGCCAAGTCAAGAGAGGATTTTCAGGAGGAATAAATGATCAGCCATTCAATGAGTCATATCAAGAAAGGAGAAGTCCAAGCAAAGGCCACAGGCTGAGTGTTTAGAGAGCAGTGTTTTTGAGTAGCGCACATGGAAGGCAACCCGTTACAGGCTCCAGAGCAAAGACAGACAGTGAATGCAAGAAAGAGGAAAGCAACATTTCTTGAGCACCTACTATGTGTCAGGTTCTCTGCTGGGACCCTTATATGCCTCATCCTTTCATTCATTTGGTCAACAATTCTCTAGATGCAGGGCCTTTATGGAAAGCAAAGATAGGTAAGGCCTCTGCCCTCATGGACCTCATAGTCCACAAGGGAATAGGAGCCAGACATTTATCAAAGTGTCCCCCAAATGAATGTGAACTTAAAACTGGGACTAGGGTTATGCAGGAGAAGCATGTGGTACTAATGAGATCCTTTAATTTGGGGCTTTGACCTAGCAAGGAGCTCAGGGAAGGCTTCCTGAGGAGTGGACAAAGAAGCTGAGATCTGAAGGACACATAGAAAGGAACTCGGTGAGTGGAGCAGAGTGGAGTGTTTTACGCAGAAGGAACAACATATGCAAAGAACTAAAAGGTGGCCACTGGGAGTGGAGTGGAGAAGGAGAGGGGCAGAGAGGGGCAGAGAGGGTCAGGGGAGCAGGGAGAGGTGGGTGAGGCAGAGCCAGACTCAATGAGGCTTCACAGGCCATAAGGAGGAGTTTTGTCTTTACCCTGAAACCACAAGAAAGCTGCAGCAGGTCGTTAATCAAGGCAAGGATATGATCAAAGTCCTGTTTTGAAAATACCAGTCCAGCCACTACATGAAGATAGAGCAAGAGATGATTTGGGCAGAGTATTTAGAAAGTGATACTGCTGAGTCCAGGAAAGGATGGTGGTAGCTTGCATTAGAGGGGAGACAAAGGAGACTGAAACAAGTGGATGGGTTGAAAAGATGTTTAGAAATTGCTTAGAATAGCAGATTACCTATAACTGGCACTTGTAAATAAGGGAATGGTAAAATAAATGTTATTAGGTCCACCCAGTAGAATACTATTTGTAAAAACAGAGCTAAAGATTTCTAATACTGAACAGAAAGATTGACAAAATATATTTTTAGGTGAAAAATGCAAGGTACAAAACAGCATGTACAGTATTGTATTTTGTGGAAGAAAGGGAGCAATATCTATTGTTTGTCTTTCCATAAAGATGCACTAGAAGGATACCTACCCCCCCAAATAAAGGTGGTTTATCTGTGTGTATTTTAGGGGGAGTACTGAAGTTGATGGAGTTGGGTGAGACTCCTTACTAAATCTTGTTTTATATTTATTTTGATTTTTCAATGTATTTCCTATTTAGAGATAAATAACCTTGAAAGTCAAAGCAACATAGGAAGTAAAATGAGCAGGATTGGCTATGAGGTTGGTAATGTGGGAGATGTTGAAAATGACTCCTAGGCTTGTGGCTTGTGTAACTAGATGTAAGAGGGTCCCTTTGTTATGATAAGGGACAGGAAAAGACAGTAGGTTGGGGGAGGAAGATCATGAGATCAGTTTAGGACACATTGAGTGTGAAATGCCTTCAAAGAGTGAGATGACTCTTCGAAGAAGTTTGTATGTGAAGAAGAGAGAGGCAAGGCAGTAGCTGCAGAAGGAAGTAAGGTCCAGGAAGGTGGGTTGGTTTGTTGGTTTCAGTGGGAGACACCTGGGCACCTGAAAAGCAGTAGGGAAAGATCCAGTTGAAAGGGAGAACCTGGTTGTCCTTGAGCCACGTCATTGTTAATTATTCCATTTTAGGGATGAGGAAATGAGGCTCTGGAAGGCCCAAGATCACATTGCTAGTAAGTGGCAGAACCGAAACTGGAAGTTACATCTTCTGACTACCAGACCAATGGAGTCATGGAAAGGTGTTGGCAGGGAGCCATTAGGAGATAGGATTAATGAGGTCACCAGGCTTAGAGGCTCAGAAGACGCCCACATATTCTGAATAATCCCTCTAGAGCAGTCGCCTCAACTGGGGGTGATTTTGCCCCCCAGGAGACATTTGGCAATGTCTGGAGACAGTTTGGTTGTCAGAACTCAGGGTGGGGATATGCTATTGGCATCTGGTGGGCAGAGGCCAGGGATACTGCTAACAGTCTGCCTCACCCACCCCAGCAATGCACAGGATAGCCCTTGCAACAAGTCAATAGTGGCCAGGTTGAGAAACCCTGCTCTGGAAGCTCCAGGGGTTCAGGGAGCTTGTCAGCATCTCCACCCTCTCCACAAATGCAAGTATCTTTATTGCTTTTACTATCTTTTTATTTCTGTGATTTGGGCACATTGTAAAACATTCAAACAATGCGAAAGTTGTTAAAATATTAAGTAAAAGTCTTGCCTCTTTCAATCAGAATTCCCCAGAAGTAATGGTTGTTATTGTAACTTTAGTAAACGGGTTGAAATCCACAAGCAGAAAACTTATTTTCTCTCTCCTATTTCTTCCTAAACACTCTCTGTGACCTATTTCTCCCCTGCTTCTTGGATGAAATCTCCTGAAGAGCCAGAACTTTTTGAGATGCTTTCAGATAATTAAAAAAATCCTCCGATTACTTCCAGGAATTAACATGTCCAGTCTAGTGGAACAGACAAAACCCAAACTTCACTAAAAGTGAAAGCTTTACCCCTCTCCTCCACTGAGGCCTGTCAGGCTGCAGAGGCCAGGGATGTGGTCAGTGTCTTCTCTCTTTTCTGTCCCTACTGGCTTATTATTTAGCCAGTTTCCCTGCTGATGCATATTGAGGTAGTTTCCAGTTTTTTACTCTTATAAACACTGTTGAGCCATCCTTGTACCTATGTTTATCTGTACACACTTGTTATTTTGTAAGGACAAATTTCTAGAAATCAATGTGCAGAGGTATGCATATTTAAAACAGTAAAAAATACTTCCAGATTGTTCTCCAGAGTAACTGCATCAGTATATGTTCCCACTAGCAGAGTATGAGAGGGTCCATTAAGAGTTCTCACTCTTGGCTGGGCACGGGTGGCTCATGCCTGTAATCCCAGCACTTTGGGAGGCTGAGGCGGGTGGGTAATTTGAGGTCACAAGTTGGACAGCTTGGCCAACATGGTGAAACCCCGTCTCTACTAAAAAAAAAAAAATTAGCTGGGCGTGGCAGCATGCGCCCATAATCCTAGCTACTCGGGAGGCTGAGGCACGAGAGTCACTTGAACCCGAGAGGTGGAGGTTGTAGTGAGCCGAGTGAAGTTGCACTGCACTCTAGCCTGGGCGACAGAATGAGACTCTATCTCAAAAAAAAAAAAAAAAAAAAAAAAGTTCTCACTCTCTCTCCCCACCTTTTTCAATACAGTACATACTAGTGGGGCCAGGCTGACATTAACTACTGATTGAATGAGTGCTGAGAGAACACCCATTCTTTGTGGGCTTCTTGAAGTCCATGAAGAAAGCACAAACTCTCCCAAACTCACTCCTCCCTCTTGACACACAGTCATTTCTTACTCCTCTCCCTCCTCCACCCTCTCAAACTTCAGGATTCTAGGTCCTGAATTGCTCTTGAATCCATTGTCTTCTCTCCGTTTCATGGCCAATGTTGGAATTCAGGCCTCATCATCTCTTGCCTACAAGAGTTCCTTGCAGGTCTCCCCATCTCCAACTTTGCCATCTCTGATCCATTCTTGACACCCCCAGAGTGAAGCTTCTAAAATGCCAATGTGGTCACCTCCCCCACCACCCCTAGAGACTAGCTCCCTAGGGCCCACTCCACAGAACACACTGTGATCTGTCTTCTCCCTGTTCTCATCTCATCTGTAGCTCTTTGCCTTCCTCTTCTTACACCCCAGTCACACATTGCTGCCTGCCTGCCATGAGCACAGCAGGCTTCAGCTCTTTCTTTGTCCATTCAGTTCTCTCTGGCTAGAATGCCCTCTTCCTCTTTTTTTGCTACCATCAAGCAGAGAGTGGACATTTGTTGGTTTGTGGCTTCCCAGTCTTCATTCCTCCCCTTTCCTTAGGCTCCTGTTTAGTGAATTGTCTCTGCCTGATTGTGGGTGATGTTGGTGAAACAATAAATCTATGCATGCCTCCTTTCATAGAAGCCAAAGGGAAGTTGCCTTCCCCTCCCCAGCCCAGTATAGCCAGGAGGAGAGCATGTGACTAAGCTTGGTGACTGGACACTCTCGTTGGACTTTGAATCTGGAACAAGGAATATAAGAATAGAGGAAACATATTTCATTCATTTTATTGGCAGCATCCTGATCAAACCATTCCTGCTTCCTATTCCTTCCCAACCCCTCCCCAAGAAGTGCCTTTGCTTATGTCAATTTCCATACCTGGTTCTCTAGCTTTTCTCTTGATTCTGTAAGCTCCCTATAGCTTACCCCTCCAACCCCACAAATTCCCTTCTCTCCTAAGTTAATGAGAGATGCTTTCTGTTGCTTGCAACCAACAATTTCTGATAGGAAGTCCAGCTCAAATGTTTCTTCCTCTGGTTCTGCACAAACATACTTCCCTGTACATTCCCATAGCACCCTCTACAAAGTGCAGATCACGTCTCAGTTTTTTCTTTTTTTTTTCTTCTGTTCCTTCCATTAGGGTAAAAACTCATATTGGTCCCATCCTTGTGAGCTCTGGACTCACCAGCTTATGCGTGGTCCAAAGCCAAACATTTAACGAAACAAACATTTAAAGACCAAGTTAATGGACTAGTAGCTCTGCCTGCTCCCCCTCTAGGCACTTCGGTGACTTACACAGACTCTGTCATGTCACAAAAATAGTAAAAAATGCACCTGCCTCCCTCGTGAGTCTGGCTAGGAATAACATGGTATGATTTCTGTTTGGGACACTCCTTCTGTCTGTGCCACGGAAGATGGGGTGAGGGAGGGCAGGAGGGGGAAGAGAAGAGGACAGAAGTGGGACAGAGAGGCAGCTGTTGGAGCAGCTCAGGTGGAAGATGGTGGTGAGTGGGATTAACATGATGGCAATGGGAACAGAGTAAAGGGGCTGACTGGTGAGATTGTGAACAGAGCATTAGAATTGGATAGGCTGCTCAATTGTTTCTGGTAATTCTTAAAACAAAAACTGGCCATTTGAGATGGTTTCCATCAGAAGGAGGTGGTGAGGGAGTTCGAGTGTGCCTGTGCATGGTGGAGCAGGGGTGGGGGGATTGGTAGGGGAGGGTGTCACACCATCTCCAGCATCCCCCTCCTGCCAGCAGCCATGACCGTGCAGGCTGTCTTGCCTGTTTTCTAAAGAGCTTCCTCAGGCAGCAGGGGAGAAAGGAGAAGGGGGGCTGGCCACCCACGCCACTAAGCAGAGGTGAGCCAGGAGCACTGAGTCCTCAAATTCGCCCTCCCCCCAGCCACTACAGGCTGCCAGGTGCCTTGTTTTTGATGAAAACTTGTAAAAACCCATGTGCATGGATGGTCATGCATTCATTTTTGTTCATTTAACTAATACTCACTGAGTCTGGAGCCACGCAATGGTGAGCAAAGCCTGCCATGGACCCTGCTCTCAAGAAGCTCCCGAGCTGGCGAGCTGGTGGGGGAGAAGATGCGTAATCAGGCAATTAGGAACCAGTGTGAGCGGGAGGTAAGCATTGGTTGCTATGGGAACACGAGGAGCGGCCACAGCTGCTGCTCCTCTCCAAAGAGTGGTGGCAAGCAAATAAAGGAGGCGCAAAACAGGCAGACCTGCTTGCCAGGCCCAGCTCTGCGCATCCCAGCCAACTGGTCCAGGACAAAGATCTTCTGAAAGGACAAAACCCATCAGCTCTCTGCCACACTATCTCTGCACCTAAGAAATAAGTAGGGAGGGCATGATCCAAGGATCCAATGAGATGTTGTATGTCTGTGCCTGGCGCCCAGTAAGTCTATAGCACATGGCAGCTTCTAGGGGTTTTGTTTTCAAGAAATAGTTGTTGGTTAAAAGTTTCCTGGGTTATTGGACACCAAGGGTAGAGCTGTGAATGAGATAAACAAGGATCTTGCTATCAGGGAGCTGATAGTAATTGAGGAGGGGAGACAGATACAAACATACTTGTATGGTACAAGTAATTACTACGGTGATCTTATCATGATGCTATGAGTGTGTTTCAGAGTGGGAGCTGGCCTAGGCTAGGGACCCAGGAAGACTTCCTGGAAGAGAGGCCATTTCAGCTAAGATCAAAAGGAAGAGAATTACCAAAGAGGTGGGGATCCTGCATTCCAAGTACAGTGAACAGTGTATGTGAAGGTGCCAAAGCAAGAACGAGTCTGATATGTCCCAGGCAAGGAAAGGAGGTCAGGGGAAACTGGAGAGGGAGAGGGGAGGCTGGAAAGATGGGCAGGGCATTAATCCACTCAAGCCTCTAGGCTGTGGTGAGGAGTTCATGTTGGATCCTAGGATGACCCCAACGCACACCACCCCTACGTCACAATGTTACTGTGACTTCCACTACTGATCAGCACATTAAAACAACCATCAGTGCCTGAGGCACAGCCATGCTCAAGGGGCTTGACTCAGAGCAGGTTTGGAGAAGATTCTGGAATTTGAGAGCTGACAGAGCTCTTGGAGAACATTTGGGTCCAAATTCTCACTGTGCAGATGGAAACACTGAGACCCGGAGAGGAAAAAAAGACCTGCTCAGGGTTGCACAGCAAGCAGGGGTATCAGATCTGTAACTAGAACGCTGCTTAATCAGCCACACAGTGCCCCTTGCCTCTGTGGAGATCTAAAGGCAAGCTTTTTCTTACAGGTGTAATTTCCTCTCCCTCTCAGGACAACCAGGAGAGTGTTTCCAGCCCTTTCTTACTTTCTTGTACTTCCTGTAGTGTTCCTCTTTTCAAAAAGTCCCCATTTCTATTAACCACAGATTCTCATTTGCTTATCCTCCACCTTTCTGTCATGATGGGGCAGCCAGAGGCAGGGCTTGGACCCCAGGCAGGGCCTAACAGAGCTCTTGTACCAGCTATTGATGTGTCTTCCTGGCTTACCCTAGCTCCTGCCCTTGCTATCCCCTGAATCATGTTCTGTGGGCAAAGCCATCTCCACTGACATGGTCACAGTGCTTACCTGCCCAGGCAGTCCTCACCACACACACACTGGTGGAGTTGACATGGTCTCAGCCATCGTCTTATACACCCCCCCCCCACCATGCCCCATTGCCCTGATGGGAACAGTGAAGCAGGAGCAGCCCAGAGTTCTTGCCTGTGAATGAACTGTGTCTGGTCTTCTGACTCTGCTTACCCTACTCTCAGCACTGTCCGCTGGCTCTCTTCTCTCCCTGTTGATGGAAGCACAGAGGAATAAGGGGAGTGGGGAGACACTATGGGAGGAGGGAGGCCAGCACTGCCTGAGTGGAGCCTGCAGGGGTTGGGGTGAGAGAAACCTGCTTCTCTGCCCCTCTAGTACAGCTCTTACCCAGCTAGCCCTCCCTACAGAGTGGGCCCAGGGTCCAGGAAGGTGCTCTAGGCCTCCACCAGGGAACTCTCTACCTGGTAGGGCCTCCCTTTTAGGCAGAAATTGAGGCCACTACATTCCTCTTGTTTAAGTCCTGGAAGGAGCTGGCTTTGGATTCAACAGTCCTGAGTCCAAATCCCAGCTCTGCCACCTCTAGCTGAGTAGCCTTGGACAAATCTTTGAACATACCTGGGTCTCAGCTTCCCTATCTGACCATAAAAATTGCTATCTCATTGACTTGCTGTGGAGATTAAATAGGGGAGCTAAGTACTAACTCCCTACCTGGTATATAATAATAGGTGTTTGACAAATGGTAGTTCCCTCCCCACACTCTTGACTTGTCTCTCCAGTCACACACCCAGCAAGTTCTGCCTAATTCCTTCTAGAGATCCTTGGGGTGAGGCTGGGGCCAGATTTGGCAAGAACCTCCTGGCTCCAGGGAGAAGAGAAGGGAGCTGTGTCCCATGGTAGACAGTCCTAATCTCTGAAATTCAGCAGGAGGCATGCAGTGAGAAGATACACCAGGGGAAAAGATGATGGGAGGGAAATTGGAAGGAAGGAGAAAGTGGCAGGTGGCTTTGGGGCCTGTGTCAGAACAGTGGGGAAAGGGGCCTGAGCCTCATGGGGGCCCATTGGGCCAGTTGAGGCAGTGCCAGAATGTTGAGAGAGACAAAGAAGGAAGACTGTGGGCCACAGGCTGCCTGGACCTCTTGGTGACAATTCCTCTGAGCTTATCCTGGGAGCGCGCGGGATCTCTCTCATAGAGACCCATGTAGGCTCCAGCAGGGGATTCAGCCCAGCCCCATTCAGCTCCAGACACTTGGCTCCCTCATATCCCTATTATCTGCCTCCACAAACTAAACCTTCACCCCAGAACCGTGTTCCCTTTTGATCTTTTATTTCCTGCAACCCAGATGTCCCCAAAATATCTCTTAGATTTTACAATTTTTTCTTCACAAGAAATTCTCCCGTCTCCAGAAGTAATCAGCACTGGTTGCCACAAAGAAGCCTTAACTTTGGGTCCCAGGCTATGGATACGTTTGGCCTAAATGTTTCCACTGAAACGTATCCACTGACAGCCAGGAACATCCCTTGGAGAGGAGTTCTTGGCAGGCAGTGTACAGTGAAGTCTGGGGCCAGGAATGACCCTCAGTTTCCAACCTGGGTGAGGATTAAGTCTATGGCATGGATTAGAGTTGAATTCGTAGTTGGGATCAGGGCTGGATTTGTGACCAGGTTGAGGTCTCAGTCCATGACTACGGTTTATTAGTGTCTTTTGGTTGCAAGCAACAGAATTCAACTCTGGCTAACTTGGGCAAAAACTAAGACTGTATTTTCAAAATATTGGGCTTGTTTTCAGAATTGATTGATATGAATATGACACAGCTCCAATCTTCTCAATCTCTGTGTGTCTCCTTTTGAATTTCAAATTCTTTGGAGAGGAATCTCTGCCAAGAATAAGTCAAGTTAGCCAGGCTGCTGGGCCACACATTGTTGAGGAAGTGAGAAGGCTCTAAGCTTTGGGGAAAGCAGTCTGACACCATTTATTAAAATAAAAAAGATGTACATCATTTGACCTAGCAATCCTACTTCTGGGACATCATCCCATAAGAATGGAAACTCCAGTACTTAAGGTCCTATATGGACAAAGATGTCTTAGTTCATTTTCTGCTGATGTATCAGAATACCACAGACTGGGTAATTTGTAAAGAACAGAAGTTTATTTGGCTCATGGTTCTGGAGGTTGGGAAGTCCAAGGACATGGCACTGGCATCTGGTGAGGGTAATCCCATGGTGGAAGGCAAAAGGTGGAAGTGAGCATGCAAAGCACAGAGTAAGAAGAAGTCAAGCTTATCATTTTATCAGGAACCCATTCCCTCTGTAACTAACTCACTGCCACAATAATGGCATTAATTCATTCAAGAGGGTGGAGCCCTCATGACTTAATCACCTCTTAAAGGCCCCATCTCCCAATTCCATTACATTGGCAATTAAAGTTCAACATGAGTTTTGGAGGAGACATTCAAACCATAACAGATGTGTATTGCATAATTACTTACAGCTTTTTTAAACCCTAAAAATCATAGTAACCTATCAATAGGTTAATAGCTGAGTAGATTATGACACATCCACACTATGAAATACTAGGCAACCATTGAAGATTAGTAATTAGAGCCATATGATTGATTTCCAGGGAGTGTTGTTGAGTGAGAAGAATATGAACTGGAAGAGTATGTATATAATCTCATTTTAATAAAAAAGGACAAATAAAAACTTGTGCATGTATTGCATATGTGTATATGTATATACACACAAAAGTATACATATATGTGTATGCATATGTCTGTATGTGATTACACAAGTATGAAGAAAAATATGGAATAATGAATACTAGTTTATTGACATAGGTTGTGGAGGGAGTACTGATATAGGCCGAGGTGGGAGGCAAGTAAAAATAGAAAGGACTATAATTTTTTTCTTTCATAATTGAGATTTTATTGGTTAAGGATCAGTACAGACATTTCAGTTTGTACACAATTCTTAACATATGTAACAAAAATCTAAAAAGCTATGTATTGTAATTCTTTTTTAAAGTTATTCCAGTGACTTTCCTGCTTAAAATTTGGAAGCAAATTTTCCTTAAGAGGCTATCAAGGCCGGGCGCGGTGGCTCAAGCCTGTAATCCCAGCACTTTGGGAGGCCAAGACGGGCGGATCACGAGGTCAGGAGATCGAGACCATCCTGGCTAACACAGTGAAACCCCGTCTCTACTAAAAAAAATACAAAAAACTAGCTGGGCGAGGTGGCGGGCGCCTGTAGTCCCAGCTACTGGGGTGGGGGCGGCTGAGGCAGGAGAATGGCGTAAACCCGGGAGGCGGAGCTTGCAGTGAGCCGAGATCTGGCCACTGCACTCCAGCCTGGGCGACAGAGCAAGACTCCGCCTCAAAAAAAAAAAAAAAAAAGAGGCTATCAGGTACCAGGACCTTCACATGTTGATAAGCTATTATATATGTCCTACCAATTCACAACTGAATAGCATGTACACTACATATTCAAATTTTTAATCTTTCACAGCACAGTAACAAAGTTATCAGGAAAACAGGACTACCACAACCAAAGATGTTATAGAGTGCATACAATTCTGACAGGGAGAGCCATGATCAAAGAGTGGTTTTCTCTAGGAAACAATTCTACTAAAAAAAAAAACCAAAAAAAAAAAAAAAAAAAAAAAAAAAAAACATGGGAATAGAAGTAATTTAAAATATTCAAGACATTAAATGCAGGACTGACTCCATATTGCCATTTAATATGCTTTGTATTACAGGATATAAAAACTAAACCCCATCTATGGAATGTTAGGCTGACACCTGAGACAGTCAAAGCATCCCATAATTCAACATCCCACACTATTTTCTGGTTGTACCAAAAAATAAACAACCAGCAAATGATTTCACCTCAAAAAAAAAAAAAAAAAAAGCATTTACACTTAAAAAATGGGATGAGGTGTGATTCCCTCTTTCTTAAAAATGTTTCTAGAGCTACTAAAAAACTTGCATTTACATTTGCAATTTTGTAAATTTACCAACTATTTAGTTGATAAAAATATTCCTCTGGATGGTACAAGAAGTGAGACAGGGACCACTGATAAGACATGGTATATGGTACTAACCAGATTTGGCTCCTGCTTCATCAGAGGCTGGACTCTCTTCAGTTTTCCTTTCACCGTTTTCTGCAGGTAAATCTTTAGTTTCTTGGTTAGCCACTTTGGCCTGTTTTCCCTTTGCTCCCCTTTTCCCTTTTGTTTGCACATTTTTGTCTAAAGATTTGTCTTTTGCTGCTGCCTTTTTCGGTTTTGCTTCCACTTTTGCAGGAGGTTTAGCTGACAACCGCTCCGATCTCCTCTTGGGCTCTTCCTTGGCGGCCCCTTAGGCGGAGCAGACCTTCCTCTTGGGAATCCTGGCGGCGGGCAGGGCGCGTGCCTCCCGTGCCGGGTGCCTGTGGGCTGCGGCGCATGGAGAGCCTTCGCGAAGCTGGGCTGGCTGGCTGCTGCCAGCCCTCCCGCCGCCCAAGCTGAGAAAGGACTATAGTTTTAATAAAGCATGCACATAGGGTTTCTTTTATGACTGGGTCTAAAATTACATAAATATTTGTGTGTAATTATAAAGATATTACCTTAAAAATATTTTTAGAAGATGAGTAAAAATATGCCAGAAAAAAATCTTAACAAAAGAAAACTGGAGGCTGGGTGTGGTGGCTCACTCCTATAATCCCAGCACTTTGGGAGGCCCAGGCAGGCAGATCACTTGAGGTCAGGAGTTCAAGACCAGCCTGGCCAACATGGCGAAACCTCGTCTCTACTAAAAATACAAAAATTAACTTGGCATGGTGGCATGAGCCTGTAGTCCCAGCTACTCGGGAGGCTGAGGCAGGAGAATCACTTGAACCCAGGAGGTGGAGGTTGCAGTGAGTTGATATCATGCTGCTGCACTCCAGCCTGGGCGACAGAGCAAGACTCCATCTCAAACAACAACAACAACAACAACAACAACAACTACAACAAAAACTGGAAAGTAGAATTGCTGACAGGATTGACCTTTATACCAAAAGTCTTATTAGAGGTATATCATTATGTCATTTATTGGTGATCAAATAAATAATTCTCTGAGAAGATAGAACAATCTCAAACCTACAATGCCCCCTATGTGCTTTTAAAACATATATAGATGCTATTGTAATATACATACCCTCTTACAACTCACTTTTTGCATTCAATATTGATTTCTAGATTTATCCCTTCTGATACAACTACCATTAGAGTCTGCATCTTAGCTGTGTTACAGTAGGTCTTCCACCGTCACAACTATTCATTTCCCTTTTGATAAATGTTTAGGTTCATTCTAGTTTTTTGCTATTCAAAACAATACTGTGATGTAAGGAATATAACGGCACATATTTCATTTCAATCATGTGCAAGTATATCTGTAAGCAAATTCCTAGAAGTAGAATTTCTGGGCCAAAAAATATGCGCATTAGTAATTTGATAGTTATTGCCAACTTGCTGACTACAGAGGCTCTAACTACCAAGAACCCTCACCCTACCACCAGCAATGTTGAAGGGTGCCTGCCTGTGGCTCCACACCTTCAACAACAGTGTTTATCAAACTGTCTCTCATTGCTCAGTCTGATGGGTGAAATCATATTCCACTTTATTTTTATCATTGAGCTTGAACGTCTTCTCACATGTTGAAATACCATTTGTATTTCCTTTCTAATAAAATGTTTATTGGTATCCTTTGCTCATGTTAACATTGGTTTGTTGGCCTTTTATTGATTTATAGGAACTCTTCATGTATTTGGGAAATTAGTCCTTTATGCAATTAGCAGCAAATATTTAATTGAAATGGGGTCTTGCTATGTTGTCTAAGCTGGTCTTGAACTCCTGGTTTCAAGTTGTCAAGGTGAGCCACTGTGCCTGGCACTTCATTTTTCTTTTATTTTACTTAGAATTGTTTATTTTTTGCTGGCCAGAAGATTTTTTTGATGTAGTTGAAACTTTTCTCTTTCTCTCTCTTTTTTTTCTCTTGTATATTTCATTGAACTTACAAAGGTCTTCTCCATTCCAAGATTACAAAAAAAAAAAAACATTCTCCCATGGTTTATTTTAACTGCTTTTAAAATTTCATATTTACATTTAAAGAAAACTCCGACTATGAGAAGATAGTTGCAATGGTACAAATACAGCTGACATCTGGTATTCGGAATATATAAAGAACTCCTAGAAATCAATAACCATAAAAACAACCCCAGTAAAAACACGGACAAAAGATATGACCAAGCAATTCAGAGAAGAGATCTAAATGGTCAACAACTGTGAAAGGATGCTTAACTTCTCTAGTAATTCAGGGAAAAGCAAAGCCAGTGTTCCATACTCATCAGATTGGCAACAGTTTTAAAGCTTATATCAAGAGTGGTGAGGATCTGGCGAATACTCACCAAAAGCAGAGATGTGAATAAACTTCAGGTGAAAATGTGAATTGTTATAACCATTTTGGAAAACAGATTGGGAATATTTATTAAGGTTGAAATGCTCCAACATCCTCCTGCCCCCATGATGCCTCATGATGGCCTCCTCCTGCCCCCATGCATGCTCTTGGGTAATCTCCTCCCATTGAATGTGGGTTAGGCCTAGTAACTCACCTTTAATAAATAGAATGTGGCAAAAGTATTATGACGTCACTTCTAGGAATTGCCTTGCAAGAAATGTTAAAAGAGGTTCTTCAGAGAGAAGAAAAATAATATTGGTTAGAAATATGAATCTACGTAAAGAAAGGAAGAACATTGAAATGGAAATAAATTAAGGTATAAATAAAATAAAATATTTTGTTTTTCTTGTTACTAATTGATCTAATAACAGCTTGTTCAAAATAATAGTAACAATATGTTGAATGATTATAGTATATATACTAATGAAATGAATGACAGAAATGATTATTAAATCTGTTATAAGAGACTGAAGGAAGGAATTGGAAATAGTATGTTATAAGGTGCCTGCACTATTCATGAGGAGTTATAGTGTTATTTAAAAGTGAACTTGGACTAGTTGTAAATGTATATTGCAAGCTCTAATCACTAAAAAAGTAAAAATAAAAAGTAAACTTAATATGCTAAGAGAGGAGAGAATAAAATGCTTAATTAAAATCAGAGAAACTGGGTGCAGTAGTTCATGCCTGTAATCCCAGCACTTTGGGAGGTGAGGTGGGAGGATCGCTTGAGCCCAGGAGTTCCAGACCAGCCTGGGCAATATAGGGAGGCCTCATCTCTACAAAAAAAAGTTAAAAAGTTAGCTGAGCATGGTGGTGTGTGCCTGCAGTCCCAGCTACTCAGGAGGCTGAGGTGGGAGGACTACTTGAGTCTGGGAGGCAAGGCTGCAGTGAGCTGACATCACACCACTGTACCCCAGTCTGAGTGACACAGTGAGACTCTATCTCAAAAAAACAAAAAGACAAACAAAACAAAACAAAACAAAACAAAAAAAGCTGAACATGGTGGCTCACACCTGTAATCCAGCGCTTTGGGAGGCCAAGGTGGGTGGATCACCTGAGGTCAGGAGTTCAACACTAGCCTGGGCAACATGGTGAAACCCTCCTCTCTACTAAAAAAAATACAAAAATTACCTGGGTGTGGTGGTGGGCACCTGTAATCCCAGCTACTCAGGAGGTGAAGGCAGGAGAACCGCTTGAACCTAGGAGGTGGAGGTTGCAGTGAGCCGAGATTGAGCCACTGCACTCCAGCCTGGGTGACAGAGCAAGACTCCATCAACAAGGAAAAAAAAAAAAAAAAGAGCAAGGGCATCAAATAGGGAATAGTTACAAGTACTACAAGTGTGGTAGATATTAATCCAACTATATCAGTAATCTATTTTAAATGTGAATGATCTAAATGCACCAATTAAAAGAGACTATCAGAATGGATTTTAAAAACAAGACTTAACTATATGTTATCTACATGAAACCAACTGTATAAAGACAGAGATAAACTAAAAGTAAAGGGATTCAGAAATATATACCATACTAACAGTAATCAAAAGAAAGCCAGATTAGCTATGTTAATTTCAGACACAGCATATTTTAGAATAAGGAAAATTATTAGGGACAAATAGGGGTGTTATGTAATGAAAAAGGAGTCAGTTCTCCAAGAAGACATAACAATCTTCAATGTGTATGTGCCTAACAACAGAGCATCAAAATATATGAGTCAAAAACTGATAGGACTTCAAGAAAAAATAGATGAATTCATAATTATAGTTGGAGACTTCAACACCACTCTATCACTAATTGACAGATTCAGCAGGCAGAAAGTCAGTAAAGATATAGTTGAACTGAATAGCACCATCAATCAACTGGATCTAATGGACATTTATAGACAACTTCATCCGACAAAAGCAGAATACACATTCTTTTCAAGCTCACATTGGACATTCACCAAGATTGACTACATCCTGGGCCATGAAACATGCCTCAACAAATTTAAAAGAATAGACGCTATACAAAGTATCCTCTCAGACCGCAATGAAATTGAATTAGGAATCAATAAAAGAATGATAGCTGGAAAATCATATAGTATTTGGAGATTAAACAATACACTTTCAAATAAAACGTGGGTTAGAGAAGAAGTGTCAAGATAAATGTTAAAGTATTTTGAGATAATTTACCAAAATATGTGGGATGCAGCAAAAGCAGTACTTACAGGGAAATTTGTAGCATTGAATGCATACATGAGAAAATAAGAAAGACCTTAAATAAATCACCTAAGCTTCCATCTTAGGAAACTAGAAAATAAAAGAGTAAATTCAGTCCAAAGTAAGTAGAAAAAAACAGGCAATAAAATTAAAACAGGAATCAATGAAATTGAAAACAGAACAATAGTAGAGAAAAAACAATACAATCAAAAGCTGGTTCTTTGAAAAGGTCAACAAGATTGAGAAACCTGTAGCCAGACTAACCGAGAAAAAAAGAGAGTAAACAGAGTTACTCATATCAGAAATTACAGAGGAGCCATTGCGACTGACCTCATGGACATTAAAAGGATAATAAAAAGTATTATGAACAACTCTATGGCCACAAATTTGGTAACTTAGATAAAATGAACAAATTCCATGGCTTGTTTTTAATGAATAAGATATGGCAAAAGTGATGGGCTCTCACTGCATCTTTCCTCTTGGGATCTCTCTCTCCCTCTCTCCAGCTACCATGCTGTGAGGAGACTTAGGAAGCCTACGGATAGGTCCACATGACGAGGAAACAAAGCCTGACAACAGTCACATGAATTAGCTTAGAAATGGGTCTTCTTTGGCCTGTCAACAACCATGTAAAAGAGCGTGGAAGTGGACCTCTTACCCTACTTGAGCCTTCAAATGAGACTGCAACCCTAGATGAGAGGTTGGGTGCAACCTCATAAGAAGCTTTGAGCCAGAGGCACCTAACTAAGCCATGCCTGGATTCCAGACCCATAGAAACCGTGATATGATAAATGTTTGTTGTTTTTAGCTGCTATGTTTTAGGGAAATTTGTTATACAGCAATAGATAACTACAACATACTCTTTGACCAAGAAATTCTATTTCAGTGTTTCTATACTGGAGCAATTTATTTCAATCCTTTTCACATCAGAACATATATTTAAAATGCTAATATTGTGTCAGCTCATTGGAATAAACAGACAGTGTGCTCTTGGCCAGAGGCAACAGTCCCTAGGGGCAGCTGCTGAAGCCAGAGCTACCTTCCTGTAGATCTAAGGGGATCAATATATCAGAACACTTATAACTCAGTTGGGAAGCTCTGCCCTGAAGAAACTCTTCTATGTAGGCACAAGGAGCCATGCACTAGGATGCTCATTGAATCCTCACTTATAATTGCACAAAACAGAAACAGTAGGAAAAGAGATAAATTAGATAACTTATGCAAAAGAGGGCCATACAATAATACGTTATAGTAATATATCGGATAATTGATACAGTAATATTCAGCAGTTAAAATGCATGACTTAGATCTACAGGTATCAAAATTACTGAGTTTCAAAAATCAATAGAGTGAAAATCTAAGTTGCAAAAGTATATATTTATAATGATACCATCTGCATAATTTAAATACATGAAAAAAATTGTGTTTTGGTCACAGATATATATATATATCTGTAAATATATACTACATATATGCACAGATATATATATACACATCTGTAAATATATACTACATATATGCATATATGTATATATATACACATACACATACATATACACATATACATATATACACATCTATCTATACATAGATATATATATACACACACAAACATGAACAAGACGAGAGCACATCAACTTCCAAATAAGGCTTATTTTCAAGAGAGAGGTCAAGTGAATAGGATGAAGTGAGAGCTTCAACTGTACTGTTTTGTTTCAAAAACAGAAGGATCTGAGGATCTGGAGAAAATAAAATTTGCACAATCCATGTGACAGGTGCATTCAAATGTGTATTTTGTATTCTACTTTTCTGTATAGTTGACATATTTAAAAATATTTTATAAAGAAAATGTATCCTCTCTTGAGTCCAAAAATACATATACAAGCTGGGCACAGTGGCTCAAGCCTGTAACTCCAGCATGTTGGGAGACCGATGCAGGTGGATCGCTTGAGGTCAGGAGTTTGAGACCAGCCTGGTCAACATGGTGAAATCCCATCTCTGCCAAAAAATACAAAAACTAGCTGGGTGTGGTGGTGAGCACCTGCAGTCCCAGCAACTTAGGAGGCTGCGGCAGGAGAATTGCTTGAACTTGGGAGGTGGAGGTTGCAGTGAGCCAAGATTGCGCCACTGTACTCCAGCCTGGGTGACAGAGCAAGACTCTGTCTCAAAAAAACAAAAAACAAAAATACATATACATTCAGTATATTGTATTGTCCCATTTCCTCATATCGTTATTTATTTTGCAGTCTATTTGATTTATCTATACCACAAGAAATGAGGTGAAGTTTCCCACTATAATTGCAGACTTCCTGATCTCTCTCTATATTTCTAACAGCATTTGTTTTATATATTTTGAAACTACGTAGTTTGGCACATAAATTTTTGTGACTATCATATATTTTTTTTTTAATGCGTTGTTCTGCAACATGCTTTTTTCACTTAATATATTTATATTAGATCAGTACATATATACTTGCCTTATTTCCTTTCTTCTTCTTTTTCTCTTTCTTTCTTTCTTTCTTTCTTCTTCTTCTTTTTTTTTTTTTTTTTTTTTGTGACGGGGTCTGAGTCTATTTTCTAGGCTGGATTGCAGTGGCGCAATCTTAGCTCACTGCAGCCTCAACCTCCTGGGCTCAAGTGATTCTCCCACCTCAGCCTCCCAAGTGGCTGGGGCTACAGGCATGTGCCATTGTGCCACGGAAATTTTTACATTTTTTTGCAGAGATGGGGTTTCACCATATTGTCCAGGCTGGTCTGAAACTCCTGGGCTCAAGCAATCCTCCTGCCATGGTCTCCCAAAGTGCTGCGATTACAGGTGTCAGCCACCGTGTCTGTACATGAGCCACCAAGCAACATGTTTAAGTAAATTTAAGCAATTTATTTGTTGAGGAGAATTAAAGTGGTTTGCATTATCTTGCTACACTCCTATTCACATATCTTTCTCCACTTGTGTGTCTCAATAGAACACACAACAGAGAAGTTGACTAGAAGTAGAATTGCTAGATGAAAATGTATCTCCATTTAAAAAATTGATAGCTTCAGATTTCTCGCCAATGAAGTTCAATTATTATTATCATCATTATTTTGAGACAGCATCTTGCTTGGTTGTCTAGGCTGGAGTGCAGTGGCGTGACCTCCACTCACTTCAGTCTCAACCTCCTGGGCTCACACAATCCTCCTGCCTCAGCCTCCTAAGTAGTTGGGACTACAGGCACACACCACCAGCTTGTCGTATCTTTCTCAGTGAATAAAACAACCTGCTTTGTTCTCTTTAGTGCTTTTTACTCTGAGTTCTCGATGTTTAGGATATTGATATTGTTACGAGTTTCTTTCCTCCTTCCTTTTCTTTTTTTCTTTTTTTTTTCTTTTTTTTTTTTTGCTTCTTTCTTTCCCTCATTCCCTCCCTCCCTTCTTTTTTTTCTGCTAGCATTTTACTGTCATATATATATTTTTTCTATTTCTGCTTTAGGTGAAACTCACAGAAATAGTATATAACTTGACTTTTAAAAACAAAATCCTCAAAATAAGAGTTTGGTTTTTATTAGGAGATGTTAACCCATAATGCATGCTGATATATTTAGATTCCTGCGTTTTTGTTTACTTTTCGCATCCTTTTTTTGCACACCCCCAGCAACATTTCTTGACCTTTGTTCAGAATGAGTTTTTCTCTTTGTTCCACATATTATTACTTTAATGGTTTGAAAGTTATACATTCTATTTCTATTATGTTGCTACCCGTAAGATTTTTGTTCTCTTGTGCATTTTGTTTACAGTAAGAACAAAACTTTGCTACTGTTGTGAACATAGGAAATGTTTACATTGGCTGTAAATATTAGAGTTCCATTATAAAGCGCAATTTAAAGACTTCAGAATTCAGTAAAATGGTATAAATCCAAAAGGCATAACTGTAATATGTTTTAACTGCAATGCAATACCAGAATATGAATCTGTGTTGTGTCTTATGATCTCTTGAATAGAGAAGCTTGGTTTTGTGATTAGCAGCAACAAATTCAACACTAATGCAGCTTCAGTTTGCTTTAACAATAAGGTTAAAAAAATTTAAGCTTACTGCAACCCTAAATATAGTTTCACAGTTTTAATACTTTCGGTACAACCATAACACGTAGCATAGGATGTGATGTAGTAACGTAATTACTCTCACATTGGACTTAATCAGAAAGAATTTGCAGATTTTATTTTATTTTTAAAAAAAAAAAGCAAGGGAATATAGCTAAATATTTAACATTAGTTAAAGCTGGGTGTTCCTGACATTTTTCGCTGTCCTTTGCTGTATCCTTGACGATTTCATCATTTAAGATGAAATAATGCTTTCGGGCCCACCCTGATTTGTGGAGAGCAGCTGCCGCCCCCGCCACATCAAGGGGGCGGGCTCCAGCTGACTTCACAATCACTTCCGCCGCCGCAGTCGCCACCCGCCCCGCTGCTGTCTGGCGGGGGAGGAGCTCGAGACCGGGAGCAGCGGCTCTGGCGGTCGTGGCGGTCGGAGGTCCGAGAGCTCTGCTTCTCTGAAAAGCGTGTGGCTTTCTGGACTTGGTGAGTGAAAGGCTCATTGCTTCCTCGATTCATCCGGGCGCTGGCGGTGGCGCGAGTGGTTGGGCGCAGTGCGAGTGGCCGGGCACGGGGACGAGGATTTTGCGGGGTTCCTGGGAACTGCTTTTCAGGTTCGCCCCTCGGGAAGGGGTGGGGCGGACGCGGGACCTGACTGCAGAGTGAGGCCCATGTTCTACATCGGCCTGTTCTGGGGCCGCATCCTCCGCTGCCGGGAACCCCTTTCGTGTGGCGCGGTCCCCACTCGAGTGGTTTTCATCGCTATTGGGAGGGTAGTGGTGGTCGCGGCCCTCTCCCACTTCTCCCTGCCTCTCCTCCCCTCTCCTTCCTTCTTGCCTCCTCGGCCCCTTTGCGGAGCACTCCGTGGCCTTTCTTCCCATATTTTGCTGTTGTTTTGCCAAATGGTAAATGGTTAAGATTTTTAGGTAAAAATACTGTTCCCAGGGAAAAAAATTGTAAGGAGGAAAAAAATAATTATTCTCAGGGAAAACTAGACCCACGCACGCCCTTTTCTTTCATTTTGCCTCTCCCCTGCTACATCGGTTTGGGTCTCCCGTTTGAGCTGATGGCCTTTTCCCACCTCTTATTATGACATTGCATACCCCCTACCCCACACCCCTCCGTGTCTCGCGAGCACGCGCCCCCGCACAGAAGCTTTCCATTGCAGCCCCCTCCTTGCCCCTCCATCCTCAAGGTTCCAGTGCGTCCTCTCTCCCGCGCATGCGCAGGCACACGCAGCACACACCCTCTCACACACCCTCTCACACACCCTCTCACACACCCTCACACCCTCACACCCTCCCATGCCTTCCCCCTCCTCTATCCGCCTACCACATACACACCTCTAGCACCGGCCCCCTCCCTGCTCGGCCTCTGCGTGCTCTCGCAAACACATGCCGATTCACACACCCCCTCAGGCTGCTCTCCTTCTTCCTTCCTGTCATATACACACATAAGGACATCCTTCTATTGCTGGCCAGTGACATACATATACAGCCACATGTGCTCATTCATACCCCCTCCTCAAATGCTCTCCTCTATTGATCTCTCTGCCACGTGTGTCAGACACAGCTCTTTCGCTGGTCCCTGAGGTGCACACACACACTCACATAAATCCTTCTATGGGGACACCACCTGCTTCCCTGCTTGCCATATCCACACAGGCAGGCATCGTTCTTTGATTGCCGGCCTCTGTTCCATCCACCTCAAGCGCATCCATCTCCAGTGCTGCGCCACCCCCGACCCCCGCTTCCGTTTGTGCCTGCTGCATTTGCTCACACTGACATTTCTCCATTGTTGCCTCCCATTTTGACTAACATACGCACACACAAACTCTCAGACACTCCTCTCCATTGCCAACCATACACTCCCCTGCCTGTGACATACACATAAACATGGGCATCCTTCTGTAGTTTCAGCTGCCACACATACAGCGACACACACAAACACCTTCCCTTTCCTCATACATACACACACCCCTCTCCTCCAAAGCCACCCCACCCATGCCTGTCATTTTCATACCCACATCCAGAATCATTCTAACACTCATACCCTTTCCCCCTACAAACATAAACATCCCTCTGTTGCAGGATTGCTGGTCCCCTTCCACCTGTCCCTCTCCTCTTGATAGACACATAGGCACTCGTGCGCACACAGCGATCTGTATTTTCCACTCTATTCCAATTTGCATTTCTCCTGTATGTCTGCAGCACTCAGAAAAACGCAGACACCCCATAAAAAGAAAACTACAGCAGTCTTTCCTTTCCCCACATTGGCACAATTCTACAGTACTTCACCCACCTTCCAAGTGTCCGGTCACCCCCCATCTTCCGTCAGATTCTCCCCTAAGTCTGGCTTTCCTGCAAACCCAGTCTTGTAATCATTTTGCCAACATTAAAAATGTGTTCCAGGTCTACACCTGTCACTGGAATGCTACTCCAGGCCTTAGAAGAAAGTGAAACTAAATTTAAAGGCCCCTTATTCTTTCAGTTACCCGCCTGCTGAAGTGAAAATAAATCTCCCTGCTCCTTTATTCTAAACTGATTTTACTTTCCCATCTGAAAAACGTGTGCAGGGAGCAGGAATCTTCCTGCCCGAGCCCCAGCTGTATTGAAAACCCTCCTAAGTCAGAGTGATGGGTCAGGAATCTAGCAAGCCTGTATGGCCCAATCCAACAGGAGGGTATCAGTCCAATACAGGTAGGAGGTATGGAAGAAGGCATGCTTATGTCAGTTTCAGGCCACCCACGAGCCAGCGGGAAAGGATTGCCAGCCAGAGAAAGACGAACTCCAAAGTCCCAATGCACAGATCAGCCTCCAGTCAAACCACCAAGAGGAGCCGATCGCCATTTTCCACTACTCGTCGTAGTTGGGACGACAGCGAGAGTTCGGGAACCAACCTAAATATTGATAATGAGGACTATTCCAGGTATCCGCCAAGAGAGTACAGAGCTTCGGGTAGCAGAAGAGGAATGACCTATGGACATATTGACTCTTATGGGGCAGATGATAGTGAGGAGGAGGGGGCTGGGCCTGTTGAGCGACCGCCAGCGAGAGGAAAAACTGGCAAGTTTAAAGATGATAAGCTGTATGACCCAGAGAAAGGGGCAAGGTCTTTGGCTGGGCCACCTCCACAGTTCTCTAGTTTTAGCCGTGATGTGAGAGAGGAGCGAGACAAGTTAGACCCAGTCCCTGCAGCAAGATGCTCAGCTAGCAGAGCTGACTTCCTGCCACAAAGTAGTGTGGCCTCACAGTCGTCTTCTGCTGAAGGCAAGGTGGCTACAAAAGGTGACAGCTTGGAGAGGGAGAAAAGGGAGCAAAATTTACCTGCACGTCCCAGCAGGGCTCCTGTGAGTATTTGTGGTGGTGGGGAAAACACCTCAAAGAGTGCAGAGGAACCTGTGGTCAGGCCCAAAATCAGAAACCTGGCAAGTCCAAACTGCGTGAAACCAAAAATATTTTTTGATACTGATGATGATGATGATATGCCACACAGTACTTCCAGGTGGAGGGATGCTGCCAATGACAATGAAGGCCACTCAGATGGCCCAGCAAGAAGAGGCAGAGGCGAGAGTTCAAGTGGCTATTCTGAGCCAAAGTACCCTGAAGACAAACGAGAAGTGAGGAGTGACCAAGTGAAACCAGAAAAGGTGCCGAGACGACGACACACCATGGCCGACCCTGACTTCTGGACGCACAGTGATGATTACTACAAATACTGCGAGGAAGACTCTGACAGTGACAAAGAGTGGATTGCTGCTCTGCGTCGGAAATATCGAAGCCGAGAGCAAGCCCTGTCCTCCAGTGGCGAAAGCTGGGAGACTCTGCCGGGGAAAGAAGAGCGGGAACCTCCACAGGCTAAGGTGAGTGCCAGCACTGGCGCCAGCCCCGGCCCCGGTGCTAGTGCCAGTGCCGGGGCTGGCGCTGGGGCCAGTGCTGGCAGCAATGGCAACAATTACCTTGAAGAAGTTCGAGAACCATCTCTTCAGGAAGAGCAGGCATCCCTGGAAGAAGGAGAAATTCCTTGGCTCCAGTACAATGAGAATGAGAGTAGCAGTGAGGGGGATAATGATTCTGGTCATGAGTTGATGCAGCCTGGGGTATTCATGCTGGATGGAAACAACAACCTTGAAGATGACTCCAGTGTGAGCGAAGACCTAGAAGTGGATTGGAGCCTCTTTGATGGATTTGCAGATGGGTTAGGAGTGGCTGAAGCCATTTCCTATGTGGATCCTCAGTTCCTCACCTACATGGCACTTGAAGAACGCCTGGCCCAGGCAATGGAAACTGCCCTTGCACACTTGGAGTCTCTTGCAGTGGATGTGGAGGTGGCCAATCCACCAGCAAGCAAGGAAAGCATTGACGCTCTTCCCGAGATCCTGGTCACTGAAGATCATGGTGCAGTTGGTCAGGAGATGTGCTGCCCCATCTGCTGTAGTGAATATGTGAAGGGGGAGGTGGCAACTGAGCTGCCATGCCACCACTATTTCCACAAGCCGTGTGTGTCCATCTGGCTTCAGAAGTCAGGCACCTGCCCTGTGTGCCGCTGCATGTTCCCTCCCCCACTCTAAAGACCAAGGCTGTTTACTCCTGGTCTGATTATTTTCCCCATCTGAAATCCACAATACTGCAGGAGCCCTCTTGAAATTAACAATGGAAACAAAACCAGTCAGTCAGTTAGCCTAAACCTATTGATTCCTCGTGATTATTTCCAATGTGAAAACAGTTGTGTATGATTGCATTAAAAAGCATATCATCTTTTAGAGGTTAGAAAAGGGAAAACTAAACTTTATAAATGCTACTTGAGATTGCAGTAAGAACATACGTTTTCTAACCTGAAAGTTAAATCGCATTTGTTTTCTTCAGTAGAATGTGTTGCTGTTATTTGTAATGTCAAGTGTATCTGTTAAATATGTCCAAAAGGCAAAATCATTTTTGTCGCATGTTATGGGTCGATGTTCCTGTAATTGCAGTGCTGTAAAGCCTATTAAAGTTTTTCTTTTGGTTTTACATGGTATAATGGAATTTTTTGGTTTTGTCTGAAACAGTGGTACTGAATGACTTTATAATTGATCCCTTGCATTTGCATCAAAAACTTTAGTTTCACTGGAAATGCTGACTTCAACAATCCAAAACAAAAAACAAAAAACAAAAAACAAACAAAAAAAAAATTGAGGGCAGTGACTTTAAAAGTAGGAATAAAGTGTATGGTTGTCCAGCTACTACAGGGAAAAGGTCAAATAGATGAAGAAGGAAGAAAACAAAGAAGGAAAGAAAGAAACAATAAGAAAGCATGGCAAAGAAACAAAACAATGGCAGGATTAAGTCTAAACCAAATGTAGGGATGAATGAGTTGAAATCACCTTTGAGAAAATAGAAACTCTCAGAGGGAATGGGTCCAAAAAAATAAAGCTATATGCGAATTTTATAGCTTAACACAGTGACACAGATAGGAATAGAAAAAATATGCCACACAAGTGCTACAGGAAAATACAGGTACTCACCTACACAGAGTGAACAGGTTTTAACATTTGGCTATATTTGCTTCAGAGATGTCTCTCTCTCTCTCTCTCTCTCTCTCTCTCTCTCTCTCTCTCTCTCTCTCTCTCTCTTTCTCTTTCTCTCTCTCTCTCCCGCCACCCCTCTCTTCTCTCTCTCTCCAATAAATAATTTTTTTTTAAGGCACAGGTGAAGTTCCTCAGCCCATAATATTTACCTTCTTTCTTACACAGAGGTAAGAAACACAGCAGAAAATGGTGTGTTTACTTCTTGTGTGTGTCTTTAGACATATATATGAGTGTGTGTATGTATGTATATGTGTGTATATATTCATAATCAAATACAGTATTAATGTTTTTTAAATGGATATAATTGATGGACTATATATATCATTTTGCAACTTGAATTTCACACTCAACAGTGTTTTGGAGACTTAGCCATTTCGATATATGTGGATCTAGTTCATGCAGTTTTAACTGCTGTATACAAAATATTAATTGTATGAATTACCACACCTTATTTATCCATTTCCCTACTGGTGAACACTTAGGTTTTTCCCAGCATTTTGCGGCAATGAACATACTAAACAGATGTCCTTTTGTGCACATGTGTGAAGTTCTCTAGAGGTAAGTATATGGAGGTGAAATTTCTGGGTTCTAGGGTTTGAGCTTCTTCACCCCAACTAGATATTGCCAAATTGCTTTCCAAAGTCATTGTACTTGTTCATGCTCCTACTGACAGTTACTGAGTGCTATTTCCGCACATCTCCAACAGGCTGGATGTTGTTCAAGTTCAACCTGACTCATAATCGGTGACATGTAAATTAACACACCGATGAAACATATTACATCTATCAGAAGCCAATAGCTTTTCTTCATGATAATATCTAGTTTGGGCTAGGAAGAGATGAAATGAAAAGACTCATGGGGTTGGTGTGCATATAAACTATAGCGGTCTTCTTGGAGAACAGTTTGGGTAGTAGCTATCTATCAGCATATTCAATTGGTGCATGCACTTCAGCCCAACCTGGGTTCCTTGCTAGTATGGAATTAAAACTATGCAGCAGTTAAAAGTTCGATATACTGATACGAAAAGATCTCCAAGACAGTGTTAAGAAAGCATAGTGTAGAGTAATATGTACAGTGTTTGTGTAAAATAAAACCTTACAAAACCAAACTTTATATGAAAATGCCTAAGAATGTCTGGAAGGCGACATGCCTAACTGATGGCAGGGGTTACCTCTAGGGAGGGACGGAGGATTGGGGGAAAGCAGTCAGGAAGGAGGCTTTTGTTTTTCACCTGAAATAACGAATTTGCTTCATATTTTTTACAGTGTCAGTGCATTTTCATGAATATTATTACAACAAAATAAGCAAAATCAAAAATTTTTCCAATTAGGAAAAGCAGGATGTCATTCTTCTCTCACTGCAAGTACAGAAATGTGGGTTGAAACTGCAGCTCTTTTTTCTGCAACTGGTCAAGCTGATATTTATGACTTCATCCCTCACAAGTCATTCTAGGTTTCCCCTTGGCCTTCAGCCAGCACCTCAGCTGGTTATGGAGGCTCAGGAGTCTGAGTCCTTGGAGAGCCCTTTTAGGGTGGTGTTTTGGAGGTTTACCATTAACCTTTGCTGTGCTCTGACTGGCACCACCTAAGGAGGTATTTTAGGAGCACGCTTGGGTCCTAATCATCTTCCTTTCTGTTGCTATTGCATAGCAGTGACCCTAATTTGCCTTTTAGTCAGAATTAGTCTCTGCACAGAAAGGGACACTTACCCAGTGCTCAAAGCCCCCTGCTGGTGTGTTGGAGCAACCTGCTACTGCAGTGTCTTGGTGGACTTGAGGCGTGCTCTACCAGGAAAGCCCACAGGCCCCAGGACCTGTACTCCTGGGGCCCTGAGCAGCTGTGACTTGGACCTGGGACATTAACTAAGCCCATCATACACTCGTGCCCAGTACTTTAAGGCTGGAGGGAGTAAGTCAGAGAAGCAGGGATCCTGAAGCATTTGTCCCCATGCTGCTGTGGTGATGATGGTGGTGGCAGCAGGGGCGGCAGCAGCAGTGGTACGGGGTGGCAGTGATGTGGGTCCCGTGCTGACAGTGCTGGCAGCCAATAGCTCCTATGGCAGGATGTGGCTGTGTGCTTGGCTGCCCAGTTCCTTTGCTCTTGCCAGTTTCTGATTCTCCAGCCTCTCTGACAATTCCCCAAGCTCCTCTATAGCTTTCCAATAAAACTTTTCTGATTCAACTAAACTAGCATTGGTTTCTGTTGTTTGTAACTAGGAACCCTAAGTACGTGCCAATACCATAGCCCACTTTTGTGGCTGTTTTCCTCATCATATGAGATATTCCACATGGCCAAGGGTCAGGCAATTTATGTTTATGATGCAGTGGACCTGTCATTGGCACCCGGGGCCATGGTTTTAGAACAGCAGGCCTCAGGGGCCTCCAGACATGAAGCAGTCATTTATGAGAATAAGTTGTTTGGATATTCATTGAAGGTATCACCCACTACACTTTACTTCTGGGTTTCTGGTCTTGTTTTCTGGCTGTGAAATAAAAACCCCCAGATTTGGTCAATCATTTGAGGCATAAAGCACTTCATCTTGCAAGAGAGCACTGTAACTTCCTGAGGTGGTCTCCCCAGCTGGCACTACAGCTGAACCATTAGAAGGCTCTTACTGTGCCCTAAGGCCCTACCCTTCTCTTAGCCCTTTGTTTCAGTGAAACCCTTCCATGGAAGTGCCTAAGGACCTCTGACCTGAAGTGTCCTTTCCAGCTCTGTTTAAATTTTATTCATCCTTTAAAAAGTTCATCTGTGGCCGGGCGCAGTGGCTCACGCCTGTAATCCCAGCACTTTGGGAGGCTGAGGCGGACTGATCACGAGGTCAGGAGTTTGAGACCAGCCTCACCAATGTGGTGAAACCCCGTCTCTACTAAAAATACAAAAATTAGCCAGGCATGGTGGCACGTGCCTGTAGTCCCAGCTACTCAGGAGGCTGAGGCAGGAGAATGGCTTGAACCTGGGAGGTGGAGGTTGCAGTGAGCCGAGATCGCACCACTGCACTCCAGCCTGGGCAGCAGAGCGAGACTCCATCTCAAAAAAAGAAAAAAAAAAAAAAACTAATTTGCCAGCTCCTGAAAAGAAAAATTCAATATCCCCTAGCTCCTTGCCTCTCTGTGTCTCCCATCTCTAAGTTCTTGATGTCAAAAGCTATGTGTGAGCCATTTCTACAGTCCCAGCATGCACTGCTTGGCACAAAAGTGTTCTGCAACACTGGGTGACAGCGTGAATAGATTCCTCTCCCAAGGTAGGCTCAAGAGGGGCTGTGTTCAGAGAACGCAGTAGGAGTCATGGGGACTTGGACCACGCTTAGCCCCACTCCCACCCCCAGCCTCTGAGGCCCTGTCGCCCCCCTCCCCTCCTGCCACCCTCTCAACCCTCAAACTCTATCCCATTTTCTGTTTCTCCTGTGGAATCCCCAGTGTGTCAGAGGCTATTCTCATACCCAAGGCCTGTGGAGAGAAGGTAGCGTTTATCTGAAGATGGAGAAATACATGGCAACAAGCTTCAGCACACCCCTCTTTGGCCTGGATTGAACCTCTGAATAAAATGAAGCTGATAGGGTATTTGCCGACACGGTCCCAGCCTTGCACAAGGTCTGGTGTGGAGCAAGCCAGATTCTGGGACCCCTGGGCAACCCTTTCAGCCTGCCTTGGCATATGCCTCTGCAGCCTGGAACTTAGTGGCTAGGCCCTTTGCTGTGGGTTTTGCTGACCCCTGGAGGCCCCCCTTCCTCCTGTTTCCTCCCTGGGTACTTCACTATCCCAAGAAGGGTGGTAAAACATTAGTGAGACTTCACAATCTCTCACATTTGGATAAGATTTCCCCAGACCCCTTTGCATTCACTGATTTCACTAGACCCTGCCATCAACCCCAGGTGAGTGGTAAGGAGACCAATGTTCAGAAAGGTGATGACATTCTGAAGACAGAGCAAGAGCATGTTTGCTTGGTGGGGGAGGACAGCAGAGATGTTTTTCTCCCCATCCATCCTAGTCCCAGCGTGGTGGGGAGCACCTGGGGATCTGGACGTCAATGTAGGACCCCCAACTGGCTGCAGCTAGACCCCATTCAGGCACTCTGGTCATAAGCACTGTGTGCTACCTGCGTCCAAGCACAGCACTGTGGGACCAGGGCAAGAGCAGCCCAGGGGCACACAGACAATAGAAGTCAGGCACTTTGGTAGGAGGAAGAGGAGAAACAAGACACATACGTAGAAGAATTCATACATAGAACTGAGGACTAGCAGATAGTGTCTGCTCATAGTCAGAGGTGTGTGACTGGGCCACCGAACCCATGGAGACAGATCTGCAGGGACCCAGGGAACCAAGCCCAAGGCTCTGCTCAGTCAGGACCATGCTCGAATTGCACTCAGCAAACACATTTCTGCCCACTCTTGCACTCAGAAACGGAGGTTCAGAGTTGGCTAGTTTAGCTGAACAAATATTGATTGAGCTCCTGCCTGTGGTGTGTTCAACTGGGGCCTGCAAGAGATGAGTAGTGCTTAGTCCTTCCCTAAAAAAGCTCATAGTCCAGTGTGGGAGACAGATAAACATAGGTTTGCCATATTCTTTGTGAAAGGCAATGTGGAGGCAGGCACAGGGTGGCCTGAGAGCAAAGAGCCTGGCTGGCCCAGCTGGGAAGTGCTGGGTCTCAGAGGCACCAAACAGGTAAGGAAAGGGAGTGTAGGATGGGCCCTTTCTACATTGTCGGGTTGTCTTTGACGGTGGGGGTGTCAATTGTTACCATTTGTTTGAAGGGCCCTTTAGTAAAATGTATTAACATTTAAAATCCACATACTTTTTGACCCAGCAATTCCAGTAGTAGGAATTTATGCTACATGTGCAAAAGCACAAGGTTGTTTGTACAAGTATCTTTATTGTTGCATTGTTTGTAGTAGCAAGAGACAGAAAGGCATTTAAATGTCCATTACTAGGGGCCTGGTTTAATAAATTATGGCACAGCCATCAGATACTTCGCTAGACAGCCTATACCCGGCATGAGGCACATCCACAGTTATTGCCGTGCAGCAGTATCAAAAAATCAAGAAGTTACAAAAGCAAGGCATGAAACAGTGGGCAGTTATTATCATTCACGTTTCACAAAAGATACATATTCATTTGTACTAACCAATATACAGAATATCTCAGGAAAGACGATATATAAGAAACGGGCCAAAGTGAGGGACAAGAGGAGCCTCAATTCTCACTGTATGCTTTTTCCCTTTTGGAGTTTTTGTTATGTTAATTTGATTTTGTTTTTATTTCTTCTTTTTTGTTTTTTTTTGTTTGTTTGTTTGTTTTGTTTTTTGTTTTTACCATGTGTATACATGACAGAAACAGAGAAAGAGGGAGGGAGGGAGAAAAAAGGGCAGCAATCTCAGGCAAAGGGCCGGAATGAACAAAGGCATGGAGGTATGAAACAGTACCGTGTGTGGTATGAGGTGTATGTGTGTGTGTGTGTGTGTGTCTGTGTGTTTGTGTTGTGCATGTGAGACCCTGAGTTGTGAAAGAAAGACCCTCCCAAGTGACATCTAGTAATGTAGTAATGAAGTGGGGAGTCTATTGTCAGGATATAAATGGAAAAACGCCAGTCGGGACTTTCAGCTACAAGGTCAGGCCCCCGCCGGGGAACCAGAAATTGTGGCTCCAGCAGGTCTCCAACGGAGAAGAACTGCAGTTGAGCTAGCCTCATGAAGACATGATGTGGGGGCTGGAAGGTGGCCCAGCACTGAAAGCAGGTCCACCATGATCTGAGGTATGTAAAAGAGATCTCCACATTGTATATGTGCATAATAAAAAGATTATCAGGAAACCTACCATGAAGTTAGCTAACAGTGATTCTCTCTTAGTGGTGGGATGTAGTTAATTTTAATTGTCTTTCCTTTTTGAGGGCATTTCTTAAATTCTCTTCAACAAGCAGATGACTGGGGAGAAAGAATTAAGAGACAATTAAAATGTTGCTCGAACACTGACTGAAACCTCTCAGGCTGGGATCTTCCTGAGGGAAGCCAAGTAGGCCCTCGTTGGCCACCCTGGTCCTATGTTGGAGTTGCAAAGAGGCTTTGCACCCAGGCAGTGTCGCCTAGTGGAACGACCACAGCATTTGGAGTCAGACCTGGGTCTGAAGCAGTTTTAGTGCTAATTAACTGCGAGTCTTGATCAAGCATATGCCCTCTCTCAGCTTTGGTTTGCTTATTTATAAAATGGGACCCCCAAAAAATCCCTATCCCATAGAGTGATGGGAATGAGCAAATGATAGACAAAATATACTATACCATCTTAATGGGACTGTTGTTGTTTGTTGTTGTTTTTCCTAGCTCTTTTTTCTCTGGGCTGGGGCAGTAGGAGCTTAAGGTTCAGAAGGAAAACAAACAAACAAACTACTCCCTGGGTAGAAAGAATCCCTCCACCTCATCGTTCTCTCTTCAGCAACTTAGCAAGGCTGGCTCCGGATGCCTGGCCCCAGTCTGGAGAAAAGTAGTTAGCAGGACTCCAACATTCCCTTTGGAAGCGGAGTGTTGCACGATGGCGGGGTGGGGGCGGGGGTAGGGGGAGGAAGCAAAATGTTTGCTATTTTTTTCTGTGCAATTGACTCTGCTGGCCCAGGCCCTTTGCTCACTGCTGTCTACATGCACAGATGGCGGCTTAGCCTCTTGGTGAAGGGCTTGGCTTCCTGTTGCGCGTGCCCACCCCATCCAGGCCTGCTGAGGAATGTGGGCTGGTCCAGGCTGGATGGGCTCTGTGTCTCCTGTGGCCCCTCCCAGAGCCCCAGTCTGACCCCTCCGCAGGCCTAGATGAAGGAGCTTCTGTGTCATGGGGCCCCGCCTGATTAGACATGGCTGCCACATCGACTCCTCCCTCTCAGGCTGGGCACTGGGAAAAGAAAGGCCCAAAGCTTGTCCAGAGTCCCTTCAGCTAAGAGGGTAGCTGACCTAGGATCTTATCTAGGGTTGTGGGAGTTGGAAATTCCTGCTGGTCTCTTTGTTCTCACGTGGAAAAGTCCCACAGCACCAAGTTTTTAGGCCAGAGAGGATGGGGGCTTCTATGGCCCAGTCCCCAAGGGTTGTCAGTGAAGGCTTAGGACATGTAAGTGCAAATCTCGTCCTGTGTTGACTCTGCAGAGGTAGAGCTCGTCCATTGGCTATAGATGGGTAGTGTGAGGCAGAGGTGGTAAGGCCCATGATCACCAGAGAATTGTCAATTGGGGTTTTAAAATGCACCTTCCTCCCCTGCCATGAATGGGAGGGGTTCTTTGTACTGTTTTTTTTTTCCCCTCTCTTCTCTAGGTTGAAAGAGTCATTTGACTATTTATCAGCTCTAGATCTTTAGTGAGACACTTCACCTCTCTGAGCCTCAGTTTCCTTATCAGTTGAAGGGGGATAATAACCTCACAGAACTGCTTCAAAGAGGACATGAGGGACTAGTGCAGTGGTAGTACACAGGAGGCTCTCTAAAAGTGCCATTTCCTTCCTATATTTATTAAGTACTTCCTTTTGTGGAGCACTGGGAAATCCAAAAGTGAGGAAAATGGTCTCTGCCCTCAGTCTCATGGGTTATTGGCCACTAGCCCAGGCTTGACCTTGAGCCCTGCTTCTGACCAGCGGAATTCTGGCCTGTTTCTGGAGTTGCTGATGCTGCCTCAGGGCCTGTTTGATGCCTGAGGCTCAGGCTTCCTTTTGCTGGTCTAGCCTTTGTAGCCTCAGCCCAGTGGCAAGAGCCCACAGTCTGATGACAGTCCTTCCTGGGCAGCCTGCTAGCCTGTTAAACACTTCCCTAAGTATCATCTCAGGGAATTTTCCCAGCAGCTCTATATGGAAGGTGCTCTGATCACTAGTCTCAAAGATACCTGCCTTCAGGTCTGAGTTTTGCACTTCACTTGCTCTGTGACCTTGGGCGGGAGCCTGAAGCGCTCTGTGCCTCAGTTTTCTCATCTGTAAAATGGGAGTTAAATAATAGTAGCTCCCTTTGCAGGGAGCAGGTGCATAGGACAGTGCCTGGTACATATTAAGCTCTCAGCACTTGCCAACTGCCATCCTTAGGAAACTGAGGCTCAGAGGGGGAAATGACCTGTTCAGGGTCACATAGCTAGGAAGCAGCAGAGCTGGAGCTGCTAGTCCAGCCTTCTTGGCAGTAACTGTTATGCTATCCTTTGCTTCATATCCTTTGGATTTCTGGATGCTGCACCTGGAGGTCCTATGACAGGCCTCTGCCAGCTAATGAGGACTCGGTTGGATTTCCTTGCGCTGAATTCTTGACAGGACCATGGCAAGCTCCTGCTGTCAAATTCTTGCAATCTGACCCACTGCTTCCCAGCCCAGCCTGGCCTCCCCCTGGACTCCTGGAACTTGGTTTATGGTCAGGCCTTGCCTCACTGCATATTTTAAATAATAAAATTAACAATGCGAATAGAACACTGTGCTACCTGGCACTTTAAAATATCAATGTAGTCAACCCTGAGATTAGCCCTATGAGGTAGGTGCTATCATCATCCGCATCTTCTACACAAGAAAACTGAAGCACAGGGAGATTAAGTGACTTGCTCAAGGCCACACAGTTATGAGTGGTAGAGCCAGTTGTGTTTTTAGTAGCGATGGAGTTTCACCATGTTGGCCAGGCTGGTCTCGAACTCCTGACCTCAGGTGATCTGCCTGCCTTGGCCTCCCAAAGTGCTGGGATTACAGGCGTGAGCCACCACGCCTGACCTGAATCCCTGCTTTTAACCATCGTGTTCCGGCTCGTCTTGTCGGCCCCATCCCACTGCGGTGAGCCCAGCTGTGCCTGACACAAAACTCCATGGGAGTGTGAACCAGATCAGATTTATTCACAGCCAAATCTTTAGTGGCTAGCACGGTGCCTGGCACACGGTAAGGGCTTAATGAAAAGTTGCCGAATGAGTAAATGAATGAAGGAAGCTGAAATAGGGTCGTGGCCACAGGGAAGAGAGATGAGACAGATTTGAGAGATAAGAGAACTGAACAGATTGGGAGACCAATCCAAACAGGGATATGAGGAAGTCTTGGATGACTCCCAAGATTTTGGCTTGGGTGGCTGAAGGATGAGGTCATTTACTGAGATAGGAGCCATATAGGAGAGACCGAATGCACGGGTGTGGAAAGTGGCATTGATGAATTCAGGTTAGGATGTGTCAAGGGCGAGGAGCCTTTGAAACATGCAAGGGATGTCCAGGAGGCTTTGGGATCCAAGTCTCGGAGTTTAGAAGACGGAGTTTAGAAGACAGATTTGGGCCTCCTGCCCAGCCCTCTCCCACTGCCCCTCCTCCTTCAATCATACACTAAACCGCTGGCCCAGCGGCTTTTACTCTTCCTACTGGGAAGGAAAGGAAGGAATCTTTGATGGTGGGAATGGGAGGGGGCTAGACTTTTCTAAACCAAACAAACGCATACACAGTGCCTGCTTGTTGCGTATCAGCTTGCCTGGCTCTGGGCACATGTAGGCTGGCTTCCAGGGCCGACCTCCCCCAACCACCCACAGGCCACTGCCGCCTGCTCCCTGCCAAGGTGAGCTCTGACAGGGCGACTTGTCATCTTTTCAACACCTCATTTTTCCCTCCTTACTCACTGCCCAGGGAGAGGTCCTTCCTGTTTGCACACCTCAGGGGCTAGGCCAGGAGGAGGAACAAAAACAGCCTTCACGGTGGAGGGGGAGGGGAGGGCAAAAGGAGAGGGGTGAGAGAAGAGGAAGAGAGGGAAGAGACGGGGTGAGGAGTGGGGGAAGAAGAGAAGAAGAACCCAGCTCCTGCCTCCCCCTACCCTCCAACTCATCACACGCACCCGCACACCTCTCGCTCGCTCCCTCGCTCTCTGGGGAGGCTGATTCCCAAGTCAACCCAAGGTGGTCAGGATCCGAGCTGACTTTGGAAACTAGCTGTCATGTCTTTCCTACCTTCAGGAGAGGCTTGGACCTAGAGTTGCCCATCCCAAAAACCCCTGCTCAGTTTTCACCCCAGCAGGCCTAGGCCCAGGGCCTTTTTTCGCTGGCTTCCCCACCGTTTTTCTCCAGGTCTCCAGGTCAGCGGGTCCAAGGCTCTTCCGGCGCCCCCTCCCAATGCCGGCAGGGCCCGCCACCTCCTCAGAGCCCTGCCCCTCCGCGGCCGACCAGCAGGTAATCCCCTCCCCCTTCCTGCCCCCGGAGCTGCAGCCCCTTCCAATTAGCCCAGGCTCGGAGCCCCTAGGCTGGGACCCGCTTCTCCCCTCCCGCCCCTCCCCCACCCAGCTCCCATGTGGGGAGCCCGGCTCCCAGGCCTCGGCGGCCCCATTCACAGCGCCCTCCTCCATTGTCCTCGCACTGTCACTCACCCATGATATTAGCATTTCTAAAGCCCACTTCTCCGTGTCGCCGCTGTGGCCCAGCCTGGGCCAAGAAACTTAGCCCTATAGAACAACTAACAATTATAACTAACCTTCGAGAGCACTTTAGAGTATATAATTCACTTTTCTATATAGCCATTTCATTTACTTCTCACAACAGCCCTTAGTGATGTGGAACACTGACATCCACAGAAGTTCAGTGAGTTGCCCAAGGTCACAAAGTAATTTCCAAAGCCAAAATTTCAACTCAGGTTTGTCTGATGCTAGAGGCCACATTCTTTCCACTACACCATCTTGCCTCTCTGTCAGGCTGAGCTTGCTTCTGCTTGGCTGAGCTCTCTTAAAAGGTGGGTATGGTCAGGCGTGGTGGCTCATGCCTGTAATCCCAGCTCTTTGGGAGGCCGAGGTGGGTAGATCACCTGAGGTCAGGAGTTTGAGAGCAGCCTGGGCAACATGTCGAAGCCCATCTCTACTAAAAAAATACAAAAAATTAGCCAGGCGTGATGGCACGCACCTGCAGTCCCAGCTACTTGGGAGGCTGAGGCAGGAGAATCACTTGAACCCAGGAGGCAGAGGTTGCAGTGAGACGAGATCTTGCCACTGCACTCCAGCTTGGGCAACAGAGTGAGACTCCGTCTCCAGAAAAAAAAAAAAGATGGGCATGGTGGCTCACTACTCCTGGGGAGGGCATGCTGGATCCAGCCTGCAGAGAAGGGCCTGGGTTGTTTCCCTGCTGCCACTAACTGAGAGGCTCATAGGTGGTGCCTCCTTTAGGCCCCTGCCTGGGCAAGACAGCTTGGCCTAAAACACTGCATGGGGAAGTGGTTAAGGACGCCGGAGCCAGATGGCCAGCTTCATATCTCAGCTCTGCCACTTGGCAGCTGGGTAGCCTTAGATAAGTGACTTAGTGTCTCTGTGCCTCAGTATTCCCTATGTAGTGAGGAGGATAATCATGATACCTACCTGACAGGGGTGTAATGAGCATTAAATGAGATAATATGCACAAGGGACATAGAACAGTGCCTGGACAGCGCCATGAGTCTGTTAGTATTATTGTGTGCTTGTCCACGGTTCTCTTGGGGTCAGGGGTAGCATGGTGTGAACAGAGGATAACTTTGTCATCAGACAGCCTAGGATTCAAATCCTAGCTCTGTCATTTACTAGCCTTGTGTGTCTTTGGATAAATGACTTACACTCTCTGGGCCTCAGCAGTAAAGTGGAGATAATAATAGCTCTCACTTCTCAGAGTTGTTATGATGATTAATATTTGCACAAGTGTTTTCTTGAAAAGTAGAATGCTATAAACTATAAGCTTTAAAAATTATTGTTATTAACTTTGCTCAAGATCCTACCCAAGATCTTTATATCCTTTGCCTCTTCCATTCTCACCTCTGACTCAGGAATTCCTTCCACTCCTCCTGGGCACTGGTTGCTTCCCAGTGCCCAATCTACCCTTCAACCATAGTAGACAAAACATTTTCTGAGCCTCTCCACTGACACTGAACGTGCAGAAGATAGCCAAAAGACAGGATAGTCTCTGCGTTTGTACCCCTGTTTTCCTCTGGGTGGGGAGATAACCCTTCACATGTGCTCAACACTTTGAAGTCTACAAATTCTGTTTGCAAGTTAGTTATCTCATAGGCCCCTCCCTCATAACAACTCTGGGACTCAGGCAGGCTGGCTCTGTTGATCCCACCTTACAGATGGGGGCGCCAAGTCTCAGAGAAGGGAAGAAACCTACCCAAGGTCCCATAGCCAAAAGCTGTAACCAAGTCTTGAAATATTTGTCTCAGGGGCAATGTCCAAGCAAAATGTCCATTTTTTTTTTTCTGTGTCCTGGACCACATTTGCAAAGGTTTTCCCCTATCAATACATACACTGGCCCACCCCACCGTCATAAACAAAGTCTTAAGTTACCAAAGAAAAATGACTTCTAGCAGGGTGTGGTGACTCACACCTGTAATCCCAGCACTTTGGGAGGTCGAGGAAGGAGGATTGCTTGAGACTAGGAGTTTGAGCCCAGCCTGGGAAACATGGCGAGACCCTGTAGTTACAAAAAAAATAAAATTAAATTAGCTAGGTGTGGTGGCACACACCTGTAGTCCCGGCTACTCAGAAGGCTGAGGCAGGAGGACCCCTTGAGCCCGGGAGATCCAGGTTGCAGTGTACTGTGGTCGCGCCACTGCACTCCAGCCTGGGTGGCAGAGTGAGACTCTGTCTCAAAATAATGATAATGAAACAAAAAGAAAAATTATTTCTTTTTACGAACTGGAAGTAGAATACTTATTTTAATTCTACAACATTTGACCTTGGTGATAAGGCTACTCCAGTAATAACTTTAAGCAGGCTATATTTTCTTTAGAAGAATAATTCTAACAGGCCAACATGGCTCCAAGTGGATTACAACTAGCCCAAATCACTGGAAAATTCCCTTGTCTTCTGAAATCTCAGGATTAGAACTCTACTAAAAACACTTCTCTAATGGAAAAAGTGTTTTCATTTAGGCCAATGACTGTGAGCTTGGTCAGGAGGTAGGGATGTGCTGGTGGTGGATTACAGAATTCCCAAGGGCATGTGTAATTTGTAGAAGCAGATTCAAGATACCTATTTTCTTCCCCGTGATCTGACCTCCAGAAAGTCAAGCTTGTATCAAACCTTTTTGGTTGATATGGGATACACAGAATGTGGAGGTGGATGCGCATGAATGAAGACTGAGAAACACTGAGCCAGGAGGGTTCTCAAAAAGTTGAGAACCGACTGCCTGATATACTCCTGGGCTGACTTGTGCTTAAACTGCTCCTGTTGTTGGAAAGGTGACCTGACTCTGCATCGATTTAAGTGTCTATCTGTGACAGTCCAAGGCCGAGTTTCAGTGTCCTTTGGTTCTGAGGAATGAAGGGCCAAGTTCCACAAAACCAGGGATATTTCCAGAAGAGGCCACAGTTTTATGGTCTGGAGAAAAGGGGCTCTACCAGTGCTCATCTTGCTTCCTGAGAACTGCATCACTTACTGGACTTTCTATTTTTACTAATAACTGGATACCCTCGGTGTGTGGGGAGATAGGAGGCGGTGGTGGTTGAATGTTTAAGCTAGAAGAGTCTTCAGGCCAATCCTCTCGTTGTAATACAGTTGTAATATCTAGAGAAGGTGAAGTATTTATTCAAACTCCCTGGTCATGTAGCATCAGCACCGAGAGTAGAACCCAGGACTCTTAGCTCCCAAGTCAATATCCCTCCTGCTTCCTGCTTCCCTTGCACAGTGTACTGACCCTGCCTCTGCATTATTTTCGTTATCTTCTGTACTCTGGGCCCCTCCAGGTCCACACTGTGTCTCTAGATCAGTGCAATTCAATACAGTAGCCACTCGCTGCCTGTGGCTAGTCAGCACTTGACCTGTGCCTAGTTGGAATTGACATGTGTTGGAAGCAGAAATAAACACTGGACTTTGAAGATTTACTGTGGAAGGTCACAAGTAAAACATCTCATTAATAATTTTTATATTGATTATATGCTGAAATAATAGTTTGGATATATTGAGTGAAATAAAATATATTACTAAAATTAATTTCACCTGTTTTTTAAAAAAACTTTTTGAACTGAGCTACTAGAAAATTCCATATGTGGTTCGCATTATATTTCTATTGGACAGCACCATGTTAAATCTCCAGTAGAGGTAACAATGCTGTCGGTTCTGAAGAGATGCCCTAGATAGAGCAGGGCAGGTAATGGGGGAAGGTCCCATCAGATGGCAAGAAGCCAAGGCCCTGCCTGGCAGGCAGGAGGGCCAGTGAGCCTAGGGTCGGAAAGTTGGAGAGGTATTAGGCAGGTGGGTGGCATCTGGTAAGACTCTGATAGGCAGCCAATCGAAGAATAGCCACAGGGCATGGGGTTTGGAGGCCTGACTGCAATCCTGGGAAGACTGAGAAAACAGGGCAGCAGCCCTGGAGGGCAGTGATTATGTGCTTGAGGGCATGATCTTTATATTTGGCTGAATCCCACTTCTTATATATGCCAGCTGTGTGACCTTGGACATGTTACTCAACCTCTCTGTGCCTCAGGTCCCTCGCCTCAAATGAGAGCAATGCTGAGTTTCTATGTCATAGCGTACATATAAAGCTCTTGGAACAGTGCCTGGCTCATAGTAAGCATTCAAAAGGTATTAGTTATCATTGCTATTATTACTTGTCAGAGAAGTAAGTAGCGATTGTGTCCCTCTTATGGCATCCTTCCATAGTCCTATGATGGGCCCAAACAGATAAGCTTGGGGGTTAGCTGCTGGATCTGGGGTGCAAGGCAGAGGCACAAGTTGTTGTGAAACCAGTTGCAGGTGATGATGACACCCAAGCCAGGGGTCTAAGAGTCCAGGTGAAGCTTCAGCTGAGTTTAAAGGTCAACCCCAGGGGCCAGGGTGCTGGCTCTGTGGCCACAGCTGTAGCCATAAGGGGCTGCAAGCCGAAGAAACCAGGTAGCTCAGCCCAACTTTGTCCCCGCTGCTGATTCTGGGAACATCTTTGAGATGTGAGAGGCTTTGTCCCAGCCCTGCCTATGCATAGGGATTCTGGGCCTTGGCACTGAGAGGGAAAATCACATAGAGACATAGAAATCCCTCTGTCTATAGCTCAAATAACAAGACCCAGCTCTTGCTGCAAAGCAAGAAGCAGCACTTGACTGCTCCAAATGCTGCTGTTTCTGTTTGTGCTTGTCTCTAGGCTTAGAGAGATTGTATAGGCAGACACGACACTCCATTGATATTCTCAGTCATGCCCAAGAGTTTAGCTTTTCTTCCCCCGTGATAATAGGGTTGCAGCCTGGGTCTGGCCCTTCAGATAGCTGAATCCTAGAAAGTGTGTCCTCCCCCCTCCCTCCTCCTCACCCCCCACTGTGTTTAAGGCCCTGCAGTGAGGAAAGCACAAGTGTCAATAGTAGACGCAGAACAAAAAGGACTAAGGAAATACTTTGTAATATCTGGCCTAATCCAGTGAGGCATGAGACACTGGAAAGGGAGGCCCAGAGAGGCTGGGATGATCCAGTCTGAGGAAGGGAGTGATTTCTTGTTCCCCCATGGCTGATATTCCCTCTCAACTTCAGAAGTGGGGGTAGAAGACTTGCCCATCTGTTTAGAATTTATTGCAAGAAAAAAGAGAACTGGGGAGTGAGGGGGGAAAGAGAGAGAGAGGAACGAGGAGGATGTTTGTGCATGTGCGTGTGTGCGTGTGTGTGTGTGTGTGAGAGAGAGAGAGAGAGAGAGAGAGAGAGAGAGAGGAGGGGGTCACTGAAAGAGAATGTAATCTCCTTGGTCACCATCTCCCCAAACCTGTTCTTTAGCATTGATCCTTAGCGCTGTTAGCATGGACACCAACACAGGCGTTTTCAAAGCCCCTTGGGGTAAGGGCTTTGTGTAGACAATGGGCTTTGGGTTACTGCAAGGCTAGTAGTCTTAACAGTAGGGTGAGGCTTGGCCAGTTCCCTAGGCACAAGTGGAAGAATAGCCGTCACCAGATGCTTCTGGAAACAGTGTATGTGTGCAAGTATGTATATGTTGTGGGGACCATCTCTGTCCAGGTCCCTCCAGGAGTCCAGAGAGCATCCAGAGACAGCCTTGGAATCTGCTACAGACTAGACCAGAGGGTCTCTACTCCCTCAGCCTGGCCTCTGGTGGGCATGGAAGGAGACCAGGTTTACAACAGACTTAGCAAGGAGGCAGACAGATCTGAGATGAGGGAGGAGCTGAGTAGGGACTGAACAGTGCTGGGCATGAAACTCTTGGTAGCCTGGGTTGGCCTAGCCAGTGGCAGGCTGGAAGCTCTGCTTCCGGGAATAAGGTCACCGGCCCAGTGACCTAAACTCAGGTGCTCACCATTTGGCAACACTGTTCACAACCAATTTGAGACTGGCCTGGGTGAAGAGGCAGGCACTGGTAGAAACCCCCTCACAGGCAGCTGTGGTTGCAGGGCAAATCCAGAGAGAACTTTCAGACTTTGCAGAGATCCCCTGAAAGAGAACGCCGAGACACTAGGTTTGAGCTGGGGTGAGACTGGGTGAGAGAAGCCCGGAATCTGCTTTCCTACAAAATCACAACATTTGAGCAAGGGGAGCAGCACAAAATGAAAAGAGCACTGGACTGGGAGCCAGCAGACCTCTGATGCAGGCTTTGTCCAGAACCTGATCTGCCGTGCTATCCTGAGCAATGCCTTCCCCTCCCTGGGCCTCAGAGTCTCTGTCTCTCAGTGAAGGGCTGGGCTCCAGGGTCTCTACTGCCAGCCCTGATTAAGTCAGGACTCACTGAATCAAGATATATAGACTCTATTCATGTCTGCGGACATCTTTGAATCCTTTACATCTGAGACTCAGTGGGACCTCCCAGAGCAATCATCCTTCCAGGCAGCACCACTCTCCCTGCAACCACCCAACCCCAGATAGGAATCTTTAGGAACTTGTGTTTCGGGAAAGGGGTGAGCTACCCCCCTCACTTCTCCCATTTCACCTGCACCTCCGGAAGTCCTTCCTGTGTCTCCCTTTCATCCCTTCTTTATATTAGGGTTCTTTTTAAAGTGGTGTCTCTAGGGTCCCATTTTTAATTTCTTTTGTTTCCCCCAACCAAGAGAGGAAGAATCTGACTGCACATCTGGTTGAAATTTGGGGGTGGGGGTAGGGAAAAGAGGCAGCTTGCTTCTCCTACACTTGGTGAGTTCTCCTACACAGGGTGGGGAGAACCTGTGAGAGCCAGGGCCTCCGTGCCCCCTCCCCGCCATGCCCCCCATGGTCCTTGTCAGCTGCCTTCTTGGCCTTTCTCATCTCTGAAACAAACAAACAATCAAGAGGCAAACCTGAAACCTTGTGCTGAGACGGTAAACAGCGCGGCCGGGCTCCGGCCTTAATGGGCCCCAGCCCCGGCCTGTCTGCTCCCCGCCCGGCCTGCATGCCTCCAATGTGTTTCTGATTTGTACTGAGCTAGCGGCTCTGCCACGCCGAATGTGGCAGCTGCCTCAGCCCCGCCTCTCGGGGATCCAGGGGTGGGAAGGTTGGGAGAAGTGGGAGGAGGGGACCCCACCTCCCCAGCCAGCTTGGTGCAGAGGCCATGGCAGGAACTTCTGAGACGTATACACAGACGTGGGAGGGGGTAGGAGTAGGGATGAATTTCTTCTGGCTATAAACAAACATGCTTCTCATTTAAGGACCCAGGGGTGACAGTCACCAGATCCCCCTTACCCATTTTCCAGGGCGCAGGCAGAACGAGAACTGGAATGGGATGCTTGGGGCCTAGCATGGCCTCTTTTCAAGGAGTCCACCTCCCAAAAGGTAATGGGAAAGGCAGAGGTGGGAATGAAGAAAATGAAGTTCTGGGGAGTCTTGCCTCCAGAAAAGGCTTAAGGGTATGGCAACAGGAAGTTGTCTGCAAAATAACTGAGGAGCAGGGGCCAGGGGATACAATGTTTCTCACCCTCCCCACCCCAAAGCCTACAGTGAGAGAATGTCAGTTTCTGAGGACTATTTACCCTTGGGCCTGTTGGCTCCAGGGAAGCATCAAGAAGGTGGTTTTCATATGGCTTGGCCCTGGTGGCTGAGGACGGGCATCATGCCATCTTTGCTCATTGGCCTTGCACACGTACCCATATGCATCTCCTTGCACACTTGGGTTGAGGCATCTGGGCCCATTTTCCCTTGTCCTTTCATCCTAGCCCTGTATTTAAAGACAAGGCCTATGCATTTGACAATGCTAAGGGGGCCAGCTGAGGGGACAAAGGAGTTTGCCACGTTTTCGCCAAAGAAGTTTTCCCAAATCATCTGATAAAATCAGTTTTCTTTGATCATCTCCCCCTCATCTTTCCCACATCCTTAAGCCACTGCTTACCATCTCAGGGATCACTTTATCGCTGGAATTAGGGCCAAGACTGGGGCTTGGGTTGAATAGAAACAACTGGTTTTTCTACATAGACCTGATTAGGCATGTGGAGACATCCCTTCGGCTTAGGCCCTGACAGTTGTCCAACTGCTGCTCACCCAGCCTGGACCCAACCTAGAGATTGGATCTGACCAGAATCCAGGACCAGAGGGTCCTGCTGGGTCAGCTGGACAAAACGATGAAAGGCCACGGAGAACCTTGGGTTCTGTGCAAAGAGACAAGCCCTGCATACCCAGTGGGCCATTTGGTGTGGCTGAGAGGAGTGCTTGCTCACTCCTCGCAGCCTCCTTTCCAGAACCCCATTCATGGAATGTGGGAGGGTGGGGGTAGCAGGCCATCTTTGGGAAAGCAGCCCCTGGGACCCTGTGGCTTTGTGGCTGTTTATTCCTCCTCCTGCTTTTTTCCCAAGCACTAAACATTTCTCACAGTGTCTAGCCAGTTCCAGTTATGCAAGCAGCATTGTATGTTAACAAGAAAAATATCCATCGGGGGTGTATGGAATCCAAGGGCCTTTGTCCCCCAAGCCACCCGGTACTTCCCTTCTAACTGCAATGCTAGGCCCTACTGTGAGATGGAGGGACAGAGACTGTCTTTATAACCATTGCCTCTGTCACATAATGGGACAGATTCCCCCCTAGGGCTCCATGCATGTGCATCAGTGTGTGTGTGCATGCGGGTGCACACAGTGTGGTGTATGGGGAACACAAACCTTGCCCTGTGGACTTTTTGAGAGTGAGGAACAACTGGCTCCACCTCAGTGGCATCAGAGTGGCAGAAAAGAGCTGGAATGGACATCTGTCTCCTAGATGCACAACTCTACTTATGACCCGGTAGTTCCTCCTCTGCTCCCCTAGAGAGGTTCATCTCTCTTCTTACTTTATATGTTTTCTATCCTTCCTGGTTTCTTCACATCTCTCCCAGGCCCAGAAGCCACTGGGTCAAGGCTCCCAAGCAGACTTCAGCGGCTGAGAGTGCTGTGATTGAGGCAGCTCGGAGGCGGGAGCTAGGGGAAGCAGTAAGCTGCCTGAACTGGGTGAGCAAGGCAAGCCCCAGGCTGAGCCCTGTCACCAGTGGGCTGCAGGATCTTGGAAAATTCATTCCCAGTCTGAGTCTCAGGTTCCTCACCTAAGAGAGTGGGGAAGAGGTTAAATTAGTTGATTAGGAGGGGGCTGGGCACAGTGACTCATGCCTGCAATCCCAGCACTTTGGGAGGCCGAGGTGGGATCACCTGAGGTCAGGAGTTCGAGACCAGCCTGACCAATATGGTGAAACCCCCATCTCTACTAGAAATACAAAAATTAGCCAGGTGTGGTGGCATGTGTCTCTAGTCCCAGCTACTCGGGAGGCTGAGACAGGAGAATGGCTTGAACCCGTGAGGCGGAGGTTGCAGTGAGCCGAGATCGCACCACTGCACTCCAGCCTGGGCAACAGAGTGAGATTCCATCTCAAAAAAAAAAAAAAAAAAAGACTAGGAGGGGCCTGCTAGCTCTGGTTGATGATGACCCAGGGCCCCACCTGCTGTGCCCCATTGTGCCATCCCACCTAGTGGTGCCCAAGGGCTCAGTTCCTTTTCTCAAGGCACTGTCCTTTGAAACCTTCCCCATGCAGCCAGTCACATCAAGTCAGCCAGGACTGTGTGGTGGGCTCAGGCCCAGGCCATTGTGATGACAATGGCAAAGGGTGACAGAGCTCATTGATTCATTTATCTAATGATCACAGATTGCCACCCACAGGGTGTCAGGCAATGTCCAATCTCATAAAGCCCAAGAGACTTATCAAACTCACAGCTCTTTGCTTGGGGACCTCTGCCTGGCCTCTCTCCAGCTCAGCAATTTCTTCCCCAAGCTCTAGAGAGGCTGCCCCCCACTTCCATCCCTCACCTACCTCCAGTCTAGACTAATGTCCAGTGGTCCCCGAACGGACACTTTCTGGATGGCTGCCAGGCTACTCTTCCAGGACCTCATCCCAGCTTTGTCAGAATGGGACTCCAGCCCCTCCACTCCTGAGCTTACCTTGCTTGGGCTATTTAGCCCTTGTCTCCTTCTCCTGTTCCCTCTCCAAACACTAGAGAGTCTTCCCCTTGCTTTGCTCTATCCAAACTGTGGGTGAGCCTCACGTCTCCCAGTCGGAGCCTTCTGGATCCAGTCTACATTCATACAACTCCCCCAACCCCCCAACACACCCCTCCCTGTCTCCCCTGCCTCAGCACCTTCTCTGCGCAGCTCTGGGCAGTCATATCAACAAAGGGAGACCCAGGGCAGCCAGCAGGGAGAGGCCTGTGAATCAGTGTGGGTGTGCCTGTGTGAGGGGATGGCGGGGAGGGGATGGGATGGGTAGTTGCAGGCAAGTGGGCGAGTGGGGATGGTGGAGTGTGTATCTGGGGACGGCCAGCTGGGGTATGTGTCAGAGTGAATGGGCCAGTGTGTGGCTCCATGTGTGACCCTCCCAGCAGCCGTCAACCTGCATTAGTACACACATGGGTGAGCCTGTACGTGTATGCAGGAGGCAGCAGGGTACAGGGGACGGTGGGAAAATATTGGCTGTGGAGGCAGAAGAGGTTTCTGGTCTTCACTCTTCTGCCAGGTTTCTCAGTTCCTGCCCCCTCTCTGGGCCTCAATTTCTTCATCTGTAACCTGAGAAGGTTGAAATGGAGATGTATAAGGGCTTATTGGAGCTGTAGCATGCTCTAGTTCCTTGATGTTCTGTGGACTAGGGAAAGCTCAGAAACGCTTCCTTTAGGGCCGGGCGCGTTGGCTTATGCCTATAATCACAGCACTTCAGGAGGCCGAGGCGGGCAGATGACCTGAGGTCAAGAATTTGAGACCAGCCTGGCCAACACGGTGAAACCCCGTCTCTACTAAAAATGCAAAAATTAGCCGGGTGTGGTGGCAGGCACCTGTAACCCTAGCTACTCGGGAGGATGAGGCAGGAGAATGACTTGAACCTGGGAGGTGAAGGTCAGCAGTGAGCTGAGATCATGCCATTGCACTCCAGCCTGGGTGACAGAGTGAGACTCTGCCAAAAAAAAAAAAAAAAAAAAAAAAAAAAAATGCTTCCTTTATGAAGGAGGAGGACATGAGGGAAAGGCAGGCAGAGTCACCTCTGAAACATCCATGAAACTTTATTCCTTTGTAAATCTCGGATTCTCCTCCTTGTGCTTTTGTCTTCCTAGAACCAATGTAAGGGCAGAAGTGGAGGAGGGTGGGGCTGTGTCTGAGAAGCCTCCCCTAGTTAAGGAGGGGTGGGGTCTTTGGCTAAAAGAAGGTACCCACGGGTGTTGTGTGTTCCCAAACACAAAGAGGAGGCTTCTGGGAAGAGTGCAAGGGGCCCATGCCTACTGAGTCTCTCTATAAGAGGGCCTTGAGGGCAGCAGAGATCTGGTGGGAGGTTAGCCACCCCTGGAGGCTGCATGTGCCGAGCAAACACTGTATATGCTCAGAGGATGTGTGTTACAGATACATAAAAAGAGGAAGGTTTTCTGAAGATACCTTTATAAACATTTTACACAGGATTTTAACTATGCATTTATTTTTAATGTTATTGTAATTAATAATAATGTGTAAAATGTGAATAAAAGGAAGGCTTGGGAAAGTGGTGGAAAAGTATAGGAAGCTAAAAATCTCTCACACTACCTTTGGTATCACCTCTGTTGATCTGGATTTTAATCCTGACCTTGCTATTAGCTTCCCTGGATGACCTTGAGCAACTGGCTCCCCTTTCCTGTGCCTCAGTTTGCCCATCTGTCCGATGCTGAAGGATGGGGGGAGTGGTTTCCACTATCTTCAGGGGCCTACCTAATCAGCTCTCAGGTGCAACAATTCCAAGGTTCTCACAAGACCTTGAGCTGTGGAGGAGCTGCGGAAGGGAAGGTCAATTCTGTTCATACTTCAGTGAAAACAAGAGGCTGGGCTTGCAAACTCAGGCAGGGAAGCACAGTTTCTAAGCCTTGATTTGCGATCAGAGAGGTGAAGGGACTTGCCCAAGGTCACAGAGCAAGTGGGTGTCAGAGCCAGGCCCAGGCTAGGTCTTCTGGATCCCAGTCCAGTACTCCTCCATTGTCCCCACCCAGACACAACTAATTTATCTCAGGGGGCTCCAGGAAAATGGGTGGGAACTAAGAGAGCTCTCATGATCCACAGCTGGGTCTGAGAAGGTTAAATTCCCAGCTGGAAGCATTCAGCGAGGCTTCCAGAAACCCGGCAGTCCTTACAACTTGCAAATAAGTACTTTAGGCCACAGGAAATGATCCCAGACCACAAGGCCCAGGGATTGCACCAGAAGAACAGTCCTGCCTGCGTGTCAGCCAGCATGTGGGAGAGGCAGCCTGGGGTGGGAATGTTAGGAGACATCCTGCAGACCCCTGGGTTAGGCCCAGCTCTGTGAGTTGCTAGCCCAGGGGCCTTGGGCAAGGCATTCCCCTCCCCCAGTCCCATTTGAGAACTGATAATAATAGAAGCTCCTCGCGGGGTTGCTACGAGGAATAACTGGCCTGGTGGATGTGCAAAGGCATTGCAAACTGTAAAATGCCGCTCACGCCTGAGGGACTGTTCTTAGAATTGCTGCTTGTACACATGACCTCTCGGTAACTTGGGAGGAGGTAGCCCTGGATGTGCCATGTTCCAGGGCCAGCGCCTCCCGTTTGGGGAAAATGGGGGAAAGGGAGATGCGGTGGGGAGAGGAGGTGAATGGGTGCGTCCTTGGGGTGGGGGAGAGTGGGAGCTGCGGGCCCGGGCAGCGGCCTTTCATGCGGGGGCTGAATGGCGGGGTCCCGAGGCAGAGCTGAGGCCCGCTGGCCAGGAATGCCGTTCCACAAAGCCGCCACACATCGCTGAGCCCGCCATGACCACAGCCGCGCACGGGGGACCCGGGGGACGGGGCGGGGCTTCTGGTCTTTTCTCTGGGAAGAATCTCCTTCCAAGAGGGTCCCGGCTAGAACACAGGATTTCCATTTCAATGCTCCCTGGCAAGCTGCCCTCCCCCGAAATCGGCTGAAGGCTCACGGAAAAGCCTTTAAAAACACACTAATTACAAACAATTCCTCAGCTTCTCCTGATTTCCCTCCACGCGGCACTGGGGGCGGGGCGGGGCCGGGCTGGCCTGGGGAGGGGAGGGGAGGGGAGGGGTCATCTCCTCGCGGCTGCGGAGTTGTGTGTGAAAGCCACGGCGAGCCAGCCCAAGCACTGACCCAAGTGAGCCAGGACTTGGGCTCCTGCTTCCTTCTGGGTGCCCGAAGGCCGGCCTAGCTGGGTCTGGGTGGTGGGAGGCAGCTATGAAAGCCGAGACCAGGCGCCTGGGAAAATGCACCGTGACTCCAGGAAGCCTGTTGTAAATGGAGCCAGAACAGGAACTTCAGGGAGCATTGTAGGCCCTCCACCGTCTGGGCCTGGACCCCAGGTGTTGGCCCCCAACTCTGCCCCACCCGGCCCTCCTGCTGCTGCTGCTGAGCCCATGTAGCCAAGCCCCTACCGCCCACAGCCATGGGGGCCAGAGTTAGGTGTGTGAGCGGTGGATCTATTCCCTAACGGCCACCTCCGGCCTCCCAAGAAGGGAGAGGGATAGCAGGTAATGGTTTCTGAGCTCTCCGAGCCCAACAAAGCCCTTTGCAACGAATCTGGACAGTTCTGGCTGAATCTAGGGGAGAGCCTAGGGCATTTTGGCTGAAGTCTGGCGTGCACACCGCTATCCTTACAAGCAGGGCCCCAGCTAGGGAGGGGTCATTTTATGCCTTTAGGAAGCTGAATGAAAGGAACCCCATTAATCTGTTCCAACTGCCCTCAGCTAATGTCTTTGTTCATGAAGGGGATGTGATGCCTTGGGCGAAGAGGGAGGCTATTTCATGCCTCTCGGGCCTTTGATAACAGCAATGCTCACCAACACTCAGAGCATGTACCCTGTGCCAGAAGCATTTGACATGTAGTCACTTATTTAATCCTAACCATCTGTGTGCTGAAGAAACCAAGGCACAGAGAAGTGAAGTGACTTGCTGAGGGTCACATAGCTAGTAGATAAAGCTGGGCTTAGAACCCAGGTGGTATGGTTCCAGAGTCATCTTCACTGGCTCTGCCATCTAATCTGTGAGAACAATAATAATGACTATTAGTGCCAGCTCCTGTGTCAGCCATTTTTACACACATACTCGGCATGTGGCCGTTCACAACGGCTCTGTCAGGTAGACTTCATTGTCTCCATCCTACAAATGAGGCAGCAAAAACTTGGAGGGTTTATGTGACTTTCTCAAGCCCCCACAGTTGGTAAGGGGCAGAGATGGCATTTCAAAACCCACCTCTGCCTAATTCTTGACAGGCAGACTTTCCTTGAACACCTTTGCCACTGTTTCAAACAAATTTCCACGAGTTAAGGTGCAGTGTTGTATCTGTTGGGTGCTTAGGACACACCAGGCATTTGTTTCATTTTACGTATATCATCTTTTTTGAGACTTAACACCTACCACGTGAGGGTGGGGGTGTTATTCCATTTGCAGATGGGAACCCTGAGTCTGAGAGACCTTCTCTCTCACCTCTCCTCTCTCTAGGTTGGGCCACACCCAGCATTCACATCCCCTTTTCTTTGGGGGAATGACTTCCCCAGCCACAGTCTCAGAATCCTCAGGCTTCCTGCTGGAAGGAAGGGGCTTGCTGCAGACTTTATGCATTGACTAAATGTTGGAGTCCCAGCTCTGCCACTTTTGGGTGACTTGCGGCAGTTCACTGCCCTGTCTAGGGCATGACTGCCACATCCCAGGTGCGTGAGGCTGATCAAATGACGAGATGAGACGCAAAAGCATTTTGTAAACTCTGGAGAACCATATAAAGGTGAGCAGGGGCTCTGAGATTAAGATTTCCATCTCTAGCATTCTGGCATGACCTCATTGCACACGTGTCCAACACATGCGTTGGCATCAACATTGAAACACACATATATAAGCACCAGTAGGCTTCAGACAGATGGGTGGGAAGGGAAGGGATTTTCCTTGCTCCTGAGTTGTCTCTCCTCTAGGCAGAGCATCCACTAGTTCTTTAATCCTTCCTTCTAGGACAAGATTTCAAGACTCCCCTCCCCCAAGGAGTTAGATAAAGTAGAAAGATCATGGAGTTCAGAATCCTGCAGACCTGGGTTTAAACCCACGTTTTGCTAATTTCTAGCTGTGCGATCTTGGAAAATTGCCTTTACCTCTCTGAGCCTCAGTTTCTTCATCTGCAAAATGGACATGATAATATTACAGTACTGGTCTGATCTCAGGCTAGTCTGAGGCCCATATGAAAAGACATGGGCTAGGTGCTGGAGATGCAAAGATGGGTAGACTTCAGTCCTTGATATCAAATAGCAAGGGAGAAAGGTCAAACAGCAGGCAGAGGGTCTCAAGTGTTATGATAGAAGTTAGCCAGGGCTCTAGAGTCCCAGAAGGAACCAGAAGAGGTGCACGTAATCTCAGAGGAGGGTGTGGCTTCACAGATACAGTATTGTCTGCACTGGTTCTTGAAGGGGAATAATAAATAGTGGCTAACACTATACAGTGCTTAATGTGTGTCAAGCACTGTTATAAGTGCTTTACATGCATGATCTAATTTATTCCCTTGTTAGACAAATACAACCTTAAGAGGTAAAAACAGTCTTCATCCCCATTTTACAGATAGGGAAACTGAGGCCCAGAGAGGCTAAGTGACTTTCTTGGTTAGGCAGCCAGGGCCCTGAGCCCACACTCTCAACCACTCCACCAAGCTGCTTGTGTGAGTAGAAACTTGCCAGCAGAAGAGTAAGGTGAGATTATAGAGCATAGCATGAAAGCACAATCCCTTCCAGGGCTGGGAGGTGGGATAGGTGAGCAGGGGCCGGATCTGAAGGGCCTGTGCACCAGGCTCAGGAACTTAGACTCTCCTCTGGGGGCAGTGGGGAGTCACTGGCAGATTTGAATTGGAGAATTACATGCTCAGATTTGTCTGCAGAAAAGGTCTGAGTGGCTATTGTGTGGAGGCTGGTCCGAGGAGGACGCACTCTGGTGGCAGAGAAATGATAAAGGCCTGGATTCTGGCCGTGTTTGTAGGGATGGAATGCTTGGGATGGATTCCAGAGCTATTAAGGAGGTAAAATTGGCAGGTCACAGTAACTAATTAGATGTGAGGAGCAAGGGAGAGGGAGGAGAAAAGGTTTCTAGCCAGGAACTTGGGTGGATGGTGGGGTTACCCCTGGAGAATAAAGCTGAAATGAAGTGTGGTGTGGGTCTGGAGAAATGATGTGTGGTCTGGGAGTATAAATTCTGTTTGGGGCAAGGTAGGTTTGAAGTGTCTTTGAAGATGACCACTGGGTAAATGTCTGTACTGGCTGATGCTTGGGGGAGTAGCCCAGGCTGAGGTTACATGGAATTCACTTGCTGAGAGGAGGTGGTGGAAGCCGCAAGAGGCGCTGAGAGAGCCAGGGAGAGCATCTGTAGGGGAGGTGACCCAACACTTAAGGGGCATACTGGAGAAGAGGGGCCTGGGAAAGAGACTGAGAAAGAATTATCAAGCCAGAGGAGAACTAGGAAAGCCATGTCTAAGTAGAGAGTAGAGGATTAGGGAGTCGCAATTGTCACATAGCAGGAAGTAGTCACAAATATCAAATGTGGCTGAGAGGTTCCACGAGCTAAGGATGAAAAAGTGTCCACTGACTTCTTGTAATTAGGTTTTTGAGGTCCTGGGTGAGAGCTGAAGTAGGGGTGGGAAGCTGTCAGCAGTGGTCTTAGGTGTGGAGGACAGGTGGGGAAGTGGGGACAGCCCAGTGAGGACCCTGGAAAAGGAGATATGGAACATTAACTAGGGAGACACAGGATCAATGGGGGAGCCAAGAGCAGCTGATGGGAAAGTTAGTCCCTTCCCTCCTGGCCATTTTGCTCCCTGCCTCTCCCCGCCATAGCCCCCAGACTTGGGTCTCTGCCCTGGGCGTGCTGGGGTTTGTCAGTGCCTTTCAAAGTGCCGGCCCCTCCACCTCTCTTCAGGCTCCCTCAAGTCTCACAGCAGAAACCTCCCTTTGCTTGGCTCTGGAATGAGCCCCTGGGAGAGCTGATGAGACAGCAATTAGACCAGTTGCAACGGCCATGCGTTCACATCTCTGTGCCAGGGCAGGCCTGCTGGCACCCTGCCAAACTCTTCTGAGCCAGCCCCTTAGCCTGGTCTCCCTCCTATGTGACCCCCATGGCCACCATCTACTGAGGGACCTCCAAAGGCATAGAGGCTGGGAAATGGCCTCATTAACATCTCTGGCCTTTGTCAGATACGGCTATCTATACGTTTAGAATCCAGGCACAACCCTACAAGCCCTGGAGCTGGGCCAGTGCCCACAAGTTTTAGGGCACTTGAGTGAAACAGAAAGGGCAGGGGCAGACTTCCCTTCCACGTCCCTGCCCTTCATGCCTGTGAGACTCTTAAGATGTTGCCCCTTTATCAGGCTCCCGTGTCTCCCCTCTCCACAAAGCCTCTAGAGGATTCCAGCCTTCTTGAAAGAAATCTGCCTTTGTGTGATGGATTTGTTCTTTTGGGCCAGCAGCATCTGCCTGTTGTGCCCTGTGGCTGTTGGGACCTATTTTTCCAGAGGCTTTTTAGCCTCAGTAGGAAGGCTTCATAGCCCTGGGAGTCATCCATCTCACATCACTACCCCCAACCTTAGTACACTTGTCTTTCCTGTTTCCAGCTTGCAATCAATGGATGGCAGCACCCTGGCTTTGCCCTCACCATCTCAAAATTGATATATCCTAGAACTATCATAAATGCTCATTTATCCTAACAGTTTTTGATTGAATGAAGGCCACAAGTACCTCAGTAGACTCTGCATTGAAAAGACCATCTGCCCCTCTCCCCAGCCCCCTACACCTCACCCCTTCCACAAACATCTCAGTGATTTGTACTGCGTTGGGCCCCAGAGAAACAGAAATGCATCAGAGATTACTCCCACCATCTCTGAGCTCACCATCTGGTGGGAGGCACAGACATGTCCACAAAGCATTCAAATGTCTTATTTAGGTGTCCTGCTGGGATATTGTTCAGAGTGCAGGGAGGGAGGGCAAAAGAGGCAGCCACTGCATTGTACTGAGGGGTGCTGGGAGACTTGAAAGGTAAACAGGTGTTTGGAAGGTGGACAAGGAGGCAGAGGATGCAGTTTGGGAAGAGACTCAGAGGCATACAATGGCCTGGTAATTTTGAGGGCTGTGGGTTAGGCTCTGGGGGCACTTCTTATAGTACAGGTGGAGATACTGAGGTATGGAAAGGATGTACCTATGAGGTGATGGTGCAAAAGGAGGGGAAAGCTGTGTGAGTCACAGCTTGAGGACTGGAGTCATTGTGTTGGTTGGCTTGGCCCGGTGGAGATCAAATGTGTGATGGGCTGGGGCCAGACTATGGCTGTAGAGTAAACTGGTATTGGAGACTTGAAGTCCTGTCTTCTCATCTCTAAAATGGGGATAATAACACATACTTTATAGGCTTGGTGTGTGGGAGAAATGACATAATGCCTATAAAAGGGCCTTGGACGTGTAAAGCTCTCCGTCTATGGGAAAGGTTATTGTTATTCGGCCCGCCCTTTCTGGCCCCCAGGTTAAGAGCTACCACCCTCAGGAAGCCTTCCTCGGTTATTCCCAGCTGGAAGCCCGAGCCTCTCTTCAGGTCATTTTTCCTTGCACAGCATCTGTGAGTGCCTCGAAGGCAAAGCCCATGTCTGATTTCTCTCCACAGAGCCCTGGGGGAGGTTCCTAGAAGATCAAGCTGCATATGCACTCATGTTCCTGCCATGCACACACACATGGCTAAATGTATGAGCAAGGACAAGAGTCCAGGTACCCACATTTGGAGATTGCTCTGTGGGTAGGTATGTTCTCAGGCATGTCCCACAAAGGACCCCCATCTACTCTTTTCCTGTGCACAGCCAGTGTACACACATGCCCACAGGAATAGCCCCCTTACACTTTCCCCGCATTCATTTGTTGACCTCAATACCACTCACTCCAGTTTACAGGTGAAGTGAGACTGAGAGAAGTGTTGTACAGCTGGAAAACCTTACATGGAAGCCACGGTGGGCACATGCTTTCCCAGGGCGTGCCCTCAGCTACATTTATGCACACGAGTCCCCTAAGTTGGCTGATTTCTGCTCCCCATTGAAAGCCAGAAGGCATCAGTTTAACCTGGGAAGGGCCCACAGAACTAGTCACTGGTGGGAGGGCAGTGCTGCTGGCAGGGGTGGTGGTGGGGTAGAAGGGTGGAGGGTGGGAGATGGGGTGGGGGGTGTTGGAGTTGAAGAGGGAGGAGAAAACTTGATCAAAACCATGTCACAAAGGAGGGGGGAAAGGGTGGGGGGAGAGAGAGAGGGAGGGAGGGAGAGAGAGAGGGAGAGAGAGGAGAGAGAGAGGTTTCCATTCACAAAGAAATCATTATGGTTAATTTAATTCATTGTAGCGTTTAATACAGAAAAGCTTTTCTACAGAGACTGGGCATCAGGCCAACATTTATATATAAATGGGTTTTATTTTAAAAGCGAATGCAGTGAGGGGAATAGGCTGGAGTTAGCCCTCTCACTCCCTCTTCTTTCCTCCCCTCTTTATCTACCTTTCTGAGTCTGTATAGACCAGGGATTGGGTCTCCCACAAAGCAGGAACCCCCTACTCCCCACTCCTATGGCCCAGAATTTCTCCCCCTAAGACCTTGTTTCCTCCGCTTTCTCAAGACCATAGGGAGACTCTGGGCTGGGCCCAGCTCAGAGCTTTGCTGGGACATTAAAATCTTTGAATGTTCTCCTTAAGATAGCACTTAGAGACTACTCTACCTTCCTTGTCCCCATCCAGAGCAGGCTCTACCTACTGCACAGATGAGGACACTGAGGCTCAGAAAGGGGGCATGACCTGACTGTGGGCATACAACTTAGTAACAATGGCAGAACTTGAACGTGGGTTTTCTGTTTCTCAGTCCAGCGCTCTGGAAGGTGCAGTCCCCCTGTGCCAGCTCCTTGGGGGCCTGGCACGCTTGTCTCTGTACCTGAGTCAGGCCCAGATCTATCCTTCCAGGCTCTGAAATGATCTCCCCCACGCCCATCACTCCTGGTCCTCCAGCAAGCTAATCAACTAATTCACACTGTGGTGTCAATGGCAAATAATAACTTGCTGTAAAGTGCTAATGGTGTAATTTCAGGCTCTCTGGGCTTGTTGGAGACTGAAAAAGAGCTTGAGGATGAGGGAAGTTTTAAGAGTCCATCATATTATATTACACACCATTTATCCAATACTCTGTGTTGCCACATACTCAGTAATGCCTGTTGGTCTGGGATCACAGCTTACCGCCATAGGTTGAGTCGCACCACTCTTAAAGGAGTATGTCCGAGGAGGCACCCAGATTTGCCTGCCCAAACTTTGCTCCCAGCCTCTAGTTCCTGCAGCAGGGACCCAAACACACATTGCCAGTCCCTTTCCTTCTGCTTAGCATGGCCAGGCCCTGTGGGAGAAGAAGCAAGCATGTAAGAGTAGGGGTGGGGGCACCATTCCAGAGGTCTCTGGAGAGTTGCCTCCTTTCCCTCTGAGCCACCAGGTGCCAGGTTCAGCTTTCAGGGCTGGGATCCGTTTTTCCTCATATGGCAGAACTACCCACACATACTCCCATTCTAGGGATGAGGTAACTGAGCCCTGGAAAACTGAAGTGACATGCACCCAAGACTTGGCACTCAAGTCTTGTGATCCTTGGGTGTCATGGCTGCCCAAAGTCCCCTCTGGACAAAGAGGGACAGCTCAGGTTGGGGACAGAACCGAGTGTGGTGGCAGTGTCAGAGGATAGGGCTTCTGAGTCCAACAGGAGCACGTAACCTCTTCCAGGGGCCTCAGAGCTACCCACCAGGCTCCTCATCTCCTATGGGGAAAGAGCTGGGGAGCCTGGCAGGCTAACCACCAGGACCAAGCACAGAATCAAGAGGGAGGAGAGGCCTGGGCCCAGGCTCCAGATCTTGCCCTCAGGCCACTGGAGCACAACTGGAGGGGGCTTGAGGATGGGTTCCAGGCCCTTGGTGAGGCCATGAGGCCGGGAGTCCCCAGCATGCCTCCTGCACGTCCCCAGGTCTCCCAGTGGCCTGGCTGGTATTTGGGGTATTTGGGGTTCAAGCCCAGAGGACTCCTACATCTGGATCCCGTTAGCTCGCCGCGTTCCTTCTCGGCCGGGAAGAATGCGTGCAGCGCCTGAGGAGCTGCGGGACTGCGGACTTGCCTCCTGGATCAGGCTATCAAAGCAAAGTGGCGGGCAGCCTGCCCCTGGGGAGGGGCTTCGCGGGCTCTTCATCTTCACCCCGCCGCCGTCGCACCACCGTCGCCGCCGCCACGGCCAGTAGCTCCGGGGTGGAGCGGAGGCCTTTCAGCAGGCGCTCGCTGCTGCATAGGAGCGAGCCAAGCGGTCGGGGCGCAGCCTGGGCAGGCCCGCTGCTTCTGATTAGCTGCTCACCCGCTGCTCCCCTCCCACCGACCTGAGCGAACGGGAGCCGCCCAGAGGCTCCCCCAAATCCAAGGGACCCCAGGCTCCTAGCCAGGACAGGCACAAGCTGACCTCTGCATACCTCCACCATTTTCAAAAAGCGGGCACTCACTTGTTTTTTCCTCCCCAAATCCTCATTTGCTTTCCCTTAGAGCCTCCTCTCTGAAGAACACCACAGTCAACCTTAGTTAGAGGCAGTTATTTAAAAATCATACGGAGGCATGTGCGGCCTTTAATAGTGCAGATGCACCTTAAGGTTGGGTATGTCCAGATAAATCCATCATAAGTTGAAAATATCGTAAGTCGAACATTCATTTAATACACTTCACCTACTGAACATCCTAGCTTAGCCTAGCCTACCTCAGACGTGCTCAGAACACTTACATTAGCCTACAGTTAGGCAAAGTCATCTAACACAAAGTGTATTTTATAATGAAGTGTTGAATACCTCATGTATTTTATTGAATACTGTATCGAAAGTAAAACAATGGTTGTGTGGGTACTTGAATTACAGTTTCTACTGAATGCCTATTGCTTTTGCAGCTTTGGAAAGTCAAAAAATTCTAAGTCGAACCATTATAAGTTAGGGACTGTCTGTGTAGCATAGTGTTTAAAGGGAAATGTTTGGAGCCAAGTCTCCTGGGCTTAACTCCTGTCTCCTGGGCTACTCCTGGTTTACTGCTTAGTAGCTCTGTGACTTCGGGTGAGTTACACAGTCTCTTTGTGCTTTAGGTCTCCCCCAGTCCCCTTGTATAATTGTGATAACCATAAGTCCCTAGGTCACAGGGTTGCTGTGAGACTTAAATGAGTTAATACTAGAAAGTGCTTAGAATAGTGCCTGGCAGTTAGTGAGCACTCAATAAATTATTTGTGTTACAAAGTTTGTTTATAACCATTGACTCATTTGAGCCTCCAGCAATTCTGTGACCTAGGGGTTGTAATAGGAAGCTAGGGAGGGGAGGGCCTTACCCAAGGTTACACAGCAAATAGCGGCAGGGTTGGAATTGCACCTGCAGGTCTCTCTGTCCTATTCACTGACACCCACGTACCTCCTGGCATTGCCCATGGCAGCTCAGTCAAGCAACAGCGGGAAGGAACTTTTTTCTCCAGGCTACAGTCCTTAATTTTACCATATAGCTGATGGGCCAAGAGGAACAGGTCAAGGATTTCTAAGTGTGAGTTCGAAGAACTGCTAATCCCCCTGAACCGTGGCTGTAGAGTATAAGCCTCAAAGCCAGTGGCCTAGACCTGCCTGAGGCCCTGAACAGACCCATCCAGGGTCCCCCAAGACTCATCTCTCTAAGACCCATCCAGGGTCCCCCAAGACTCACACCTAGTGTGAGTGAGAAGCCAGGAACCCATGAAGTAGTCTAAGTGCCTGGAAAGGGCTTGAGTCCTGATAGTTGTGCTCTGGCAGTGGAGTGGGGAGGGAGGGTAGGAGAGCCAGCCACCAACGTGGCTGATTGAGTAGTCAGCTCAGAGGAGGAGTAGGATAGCAGGAGAACCCTCCAGGCCACCCTCCAGCCAGAAGAATCCTCTCCTTCTCCCTTGGATAGCCTGGGTTACCTTCTGTAGCCATCTTGCACTCCCCCTGCTTTCCACGCAGCCTCATGCCTGCCTCAGTGCTGCTGGAGTGGGTAGAAGGCAGCAGAGAAATAGGAACTCCTTACACTGTCCCCTCCGGGACTGAAGCTCTTTCCCAGGCCCTGCCCATAGCCAACAGATCCAGGCCAGCCTTGCAGAGAGCTGGCAGGAAAGCCTCCAGGAAATGTGACCACAGCTCGCCCTGCCTCTGCCCACGAGGCCGCCTGGCACCAAAGGCCTCAAGCACCCTTTGTAAATCAAGCTCAGAGATTTGCTTAGATTAGATAGATTGAGCTCTAGAGGTGGGAATGAGGAAAGGAGGGAGAGGGAGAAGAGAGCCCAAGAGAGTGCCGCTAACACAGAGTTCTGAAGGCCCTGCTGCGATCCTGAGGAGCTGGTCAAACAGCAGTGCAGTGGCTTTCCCACATTGTGGGTGGGGAGCAGGGGGAGAGAACAGCCAGAATCCCGGTTCAAGTCCCAATTCAGCCTGTTGGTAGGTGATGACATCGGGCAAGTCATTTCCTGCCTCTGAGCCGCCAGGTCCCCATCTGTATTTGGAGATGATACTGCCCATGTCTCAGGGCTGAAGTGAGGATGAAGGTCATGATACGTGGAAAGAGCCTGGTGCGAGACCAGCCTCGAGGAGGTGCTCAGCATGTCTTCCCCACATGCCTGGATGGCCATTACCCATGCCCTCAGCACAGAAGGCTTTGTTGGTCTAGGGTAGCTCTGTCTGATACCTATGTCCTAGCATCCGTTGTCCTGGCCACTTGCCATTTGGAAGCTGTCCATTTCCCGTCCACCTGCCCCCTGATTTCTTTTCTTTTTTTCTTTTTCTTTTTTATTTTATTTTATTTTTTTTGAGACAGGGTCTGGCTCTGTTGTCCAGGCTGGAGTGCAGTGGCAGTGATAGTGATGTGATCTCAGCTCACTGCAACCTCCACCTCCGGTACTCAAGCAATCCTCCCACCTCAACCTCCTGAGTAGCTGGGACTACAGGCATGCACCACCTTGCTCAGATAATTTTAAAATGTTTTTGTAGAGATGGAGTTTTGCCATGTTGTCCAGGCTTGTCTTGAACTCCTGGGCTCAAGCAATCTGCCCGCCCCGGCCTCCCCAAGTGCTGCGATTTCAGGCGTGAACCACCCTGGCTGGCAACCTGATTTTTTTTTGAAGGAATTACCTCTTCCTATTTTATGGTCTTACTGGGGTATAACCTAAGATAACTGCTTCAACTTAAGGTGGTTGAGGGGGCTGGCCATGAGAGCAAGGTATACAATGGAGTGGTGGATATTGGCCATGAGGGCTGTGTGGCAGTGACAGCGTCCTGACCAGGCAGTGCTGGTTACAAGACAGGCACTGTGCATCACGTTTCCTGAACCTTGGCTTCCACTGGCTCTCAAGTCTGGCTCTTTGGTTCCCATGAGTTCTGTCAGTACCCCTTCTGTGAGTCTCGGTAATAATTCCTTTGTAGCTCAAGTTGACTGAAGTTTGATTTCCATATGTGCCATCAGAACCCTACTTCTTTTACCACCCCCAGCAGACTGTGGGGGCAGATACTCTTCCCTCTGGTTCCCCATCTCCCCTCCCAGGGTTTAGCATGGGCCACAGAGCACACACCCTTTGGCTGACCCCTGGTCCCAGACCTGGAGAAAGGGAGACATGCATTGCCAGAGATCAGGGAGACCCTGGTTTGACTGGTGTGGGAAGAAGCCATCTGGTGTGGAGGCAGGAGTCACAACGGGATGACTTCTGGCGGTGCTGGTCAGCCTCAGCTGAGACTTAGCCACCCTCAACAAACACATGTTCAGTCCTAGCAAGGACCTGGCCTAGAGTGGGCATTCAGTTACTTCTTATTAGTTCCTGTCTTGTAGTTGTGCCACTGTGGGACGAAGATCAGTGAAGAAGTGTCAGGCCCCACCTGCAGGCCAGGCCAGGGCTAGTGGAGCTGTCCAGGAGGGGCGAGGGAAAGCCGGCACTTTGTTCTGTATATCTGCACACATACATGAATAAGTACAGATAGACATGTAGAATTGGTTTCTTTTTTTTCTTTTCTTTTCTTTCTTTCTTTCTTTTTTTTTTTTTTTTTTTTTTTTTTTTTTTTTTTTTTTTGAGAAGGAGTCTTGCTGTCACCCAGGCTGGAGTTTAATGGCACAATCTCGGCTCACTGCAACCTCTGCCTCCCAGGTCCAAGCACTTCTCCTGCCTCAGCCTCCTGAGTAGCTGGGATTACAGGCACCTGCCACCACACCTGGCTAATTTTTGTGTTTTTAGTAGAGACAGGGTTTCACCATGTTGGCCAGGCTGGTTTTGACCTCCTGACCTCAGGTGATCCGCCCGCCTTGGCCTTCCAAAATGTTGGGATTACAGGCGTGAGCCACTGCGCTCAGCCTGGTTTCATTTTTCACAAGTGGGATCCGACTTCACGTGCACCCAATGTTTTACAGCTTTTTAAACTTAATGGTAGCCAGGCGTGGTGGTGCGTGCCTATAGTCCCAGTTACTCAGGAGGCTGAGGCGGGAGGATCACTTGAACCTGGGGGTTCGAATCCAGTCTGAACAACATAATGAAATTCTGTCTCAAAATAAAATAAAATAAAAATAAAATAACCTTAACGTATGTGTGGGGCATCTTTCCATTCTGCATGTATTGATCTGTCTTATTCTTTTGACCAGCTGCATTGTATTCCATAGTATGGAGTAGCTTTTAAAACCAGCCCCCTAATGATGGCCATTTAGGTTGTGTACAATTTCCCGTGCATGAGTATAGGATGGTTCGTAGAAGAGGAATGCTGGGTTAAATGGCTGTATTTTATCTAACAGCTCGGTTGCTCCAACTAGACTGTAAGTTCTAGGAGTCCAGGGTCAGGGTGTTGCCATTTCTACATTTGCAGCACCAGGAGAGAGGGAAGGAAGCAAGAAAGAGAATAAAAAAGCAGTTATGGAAACTTTTTGGCTTGTAGGTGGGAACAAGTTTACTTTTCACCTGGTTTTCCTGGGGAAAAACATCTCAGATCCCAATTCTGGCCTTCTGAGGACCCAAGGCACTGAATCAGGAGCCATCTTTCTGCCCCTCTGGATCACGCCCACACATAAGCACATGGCAGAGGAGTGTGCCGTGCTAACCTGGTGTAGTTGAACTAAGGCCAGAGCCAAATCGAGCCGGGACAGGCAGGATGTTTGGGCAGCACCTCCAGCTTCCCCTCCATGTGGCTCTGGGACCTGCATTACCTCCAGCTTTGGGTCATTCCCCTCCCTCCTCATTTGCCCACTGGAGACCAGGGTCTCAGCTCCCCCTCCACCAGGGCTGCATACCTTCAAAAAGCTCGCCCAGGCATGATAGGCCACGGAGTCCCGAGAGCTTGCGGAGTACAGAGCACCTGGCAGGGGGTGGGTGGAGTGGAGGCCAGAAGCTGGGAATTTTTCCTTAATAACAACCTGGCGCCCCAACTCATTGGCAGTTCTGCCTGCCTGCAAGCTGGCCTGCACTGCCTGCCTCCTGCAGGAGCCTTCATCTTCAAAGCTTTTTGGGAAACAGTTAATTAACCCCCACAGCCCTACTGCCTGCCCAGGAGCCTGCCAGTTCCCTCATCTCTGTGGGGTGAGGAAAAGGTGGGGGGCAGTGAAACTGAAGTGTGAAGAAAGGACGTGGAGCTGGAACCCAAGTGACCCCTGGCCCCCAGACAAAGAAGCAGCTTTCCTTTTCAATCCCCCTCCCCGCCCCTCAAAGAGTTGGTGGGATTCCCCTATAGAGGCCGAGGGACTAGGGTCTAAGAAGCTTATCTTCGAGCACAATTTTTGGAGGAGATGTGTCATATCATCTCTTTGTGCCCCAGTTTCCCCATCTTTAAAACGGATATTAATAGCACCTATTTGTCAGAACTGTGGGACCAATCTAATGGGACAGGGGAGGGGCAAATGCTCTGAGAACTGTGTGTACAAGTACAGATGGGAAGAAATCAGGAATATCAGGGACGGAAGGGGGTGCCGAGTGGAAGAGAGGGGCCTGAAGTGGGGCAGTGGGTGGGTAGTCGACCTCCTTGAGCTCTGTAAGCAGGGGCTGCCACCCAGCACTGGGAAGAGGGAGAGAGGAGCTGGCAGAGGGGAGACGGGAGCCGTTCTCCCTGCCGCCTGCTTCTCTTGCCTCGTCTTCACCCACTCTTTTTCTCCCCCAAGATTCTCATGAACATGTGCACACACACATACACATTTGTCCTATACATGCAAACACATATGCACGTGCACAAAGGCACCAAATGAGCTGGAGCAGACTGTGAGGGGTCTTGTGGCTTCCTAGATGGCTGTGCCACACAAAGACGCTCTTGCCCAGGTGTCCAGGGTCTTAATGAACACAGGGAAGGACAAACGGGAATTGGGTGGTGAGTTGAATGCCAAATGAAATTATCTCCTTCACTAACCCTACTTTTCCTACTCTTTTTTTTTTTTTTTTCTGACCATTCCCAATAATTTGTGTGTCTGTTTTTAGGGACAAGTACCACAATTCTTCTTCTGTTCCGGTTGTTCTCCACATACGAGACTGGAAGCTTCCTGAAGGCAGCAAAAGGGTCCTGTTTCTCTGTGTCCGCAGCCTATAGTACACTGAGAATTAGCATGTACTCTATGTCTTCTCTGTGCTTGGCATCCTGCCGTGGGGCTGGGGGTTTAATCTTCACACCAAAGTGTGAAGTCCATGTCATCTTCCACATTTTACAGATAAGGAAACTGAGGCTTAGAGTGGGAAATGACATGTGCAAGGGCATGCAGGTGAAGCAGAGCCAGGATTCCAACCCAAAGCCAGTGTTCCTCTTCCCCCTCTTACAGCACACTGCCTTTTCTCTGGGAATCTCCAGGGGGTTCCCTAGGCTGGGGGTGGAAGCTGGGTAAAGTCAGTGTCTCTTCTGGGGTTTCAGCAGAAGCTGGCAGCAGCCTGACTTGGAGGACTGCTTGGCCTTTAGACACCTACATCCACTCTGCCCCGTCTGTGCAAGGAGCTCAGAGGCAGCAGCCATTTTCCCTGCATACCAGGAGAGGCAGGCGATGGCAGGAGAGGAGGGAGGCCCAGAGAGGGGAAGTTCTAGCCATTGGCAGCAGAGCCCGGAACAGGATCAGAGCTGAGCCAGGCCCCATGGGGGTGTATCGGGTGAGCCGGGCTGGGGCCTGCTGGTGTGCTAACCACCAGTCTCTCCAGCCTCCTTCTCTGGCATGGGCCCTGGGGTCAGGAAGGAGGGCCCAGAGCACCACTGAGAGACTGAGCCCTCCTGAAGCCAAGCCAGGGTCTGGGCCACTGTGCCTGGGCCCTGTGGATGGAGGAGGGGGCAGTCTGGCGCCTGGTAGGAGGGGCAGCCAGGTGAGCACCCCTCAGCCTCAAGGAGGAGGGAGCTGGAAGGCCAGAGGGGGAGGCTTGTTTCTCTGGAAGGGAAACCTTCAAACACTAATTGGTAGTTGCAAGTAATTAAAGTAATTTACTCAGATTATAAAGAAATTTCTTAAGAGTGATTAAGCAACTCCGGCTGTGTATGGTTGTTGGTAATCACTTCCCCAGGGGGATTAGTGCACTTGGCAGGGTGTGAGAGGGATGCTTGCACCGGATGGGTCCTGCTTCCTTGGCATGTGGGGGAGGGTCATGGAGGCTGCAGGGGATGTTGGGGGACTACTGAGACTCCCCAGTGGAGACTGAAATCAGATCTGAGAATACACCGAGGTCTGCATGTACCAGGCTCCCTCAGAGGCTCAGGTGTACACAGACAGATGCACGTGCAGACATACTCAAGTGTGTGCTCTACGTATATATGCCATTACAGATATCCCTAGACCCAGGCACATGTCGTGGAGACACTCTCCCAGATGCACAAAGACCCTGATGATCACACTCCTGCAGACACAGTGACTCGTATAAATTACACACATGATATTATACACACCTGGCACCCACACAAATCTGAGTCAACAGTCAACAGGCACAGATACTGGTATAGGCACCTGTGTCCACACCCAGCCACACCCGGACACTGGAAAGATTATCTCACGTGCTTGCAATCCTGCACACACACAGTTGTAGTTACAGATTTACATAGAGAAACACACATCCATAGACACAGTGGTACATGTGGATAGATACATGTATACAATGGCACACACATCCAGACATCTGTTTCCACCCAGGAAAACAGAGCCCCAAGTGCTTGGAGTCAGACACATTTACAGACCTAGGGTCTCCTGCACAATTGCAAATCGACTCAGACACCCAGTCATCCTGCATGCACGCTTATGTACATATACACAGAACCATACCTAGACAAGACTTGAACACAGTGCCTGTCACCAACACCTGTATGTTCCACAGTGTGCTGAGAGCTGCCTCCTAAGTCCTCTGAGTCCTTAGAAGTGGCTGAGTCAGAGCCTGTGTGTTCCCAGGAGCACTGAGCTGTGGATCCCCCACCTGGCCACTCCTATCGGGGTCAAGCTAAGTGAATTGGAGGTGGGTTGGAGGTGGAAGGGGAAGGGAGCATGGGCCGGGCTGGGGCCTGGCTGAGACGAGCTCTGAGGAGCCCTCTGAGGCAGGAGGATGGAGGTCATAGGACACAGGCTGCAATGCCAGAACAGCACTTTCAAGCTAGGTGACCTTGAAATGTCTCTTCACATTTCTGACACTTAGTTTCCTCACCTGCAAAATAAGAATAATCATGCTGCCTTCTTCCTAGGTAGAATTGCTATGAGGATGGAATAAAATGACCAATGTGGGAGTATTTTACACATAGTAGACCAGCAGTGGATGGGAATTTCCTTCCTTTGCCCCTTGGAGGATGGCCTAAGCCGCCCTTAGCTAGGGGAAAAGCTCTTCTGCCCCCCCCCTGTGTAAAGCAGGCCAAAGTTGGTTCTGATGCACCCTCTAAGGCTCATTCTCAGAGGCCCAGGCCACAAACCGTCAGGGTCGGAAACAAAAAGCATGGCTGAAGCCCTTTGAGCCATCAGGAACCATGACCTCTGCTTCTGGCTCAGCCTCTTACTCACTGTAGAACCTTGAGGTCTCCCCTTCTCTGGGGCTCAGTTTCCTTCTTTGTTCCCCAAAAGGGTAGGAACGGGGGAGGGGATGACCTAGATGATCCCTAAGCTCCCTCTCAGCAGGAGCATTCGAGGGTCCATGTAAATGACGCACTTGAGTCTGCTCGAGCTTGAATGGTGTTAATCACGATGCTTATTATTTTGCCCTAAGACAGTCTCTGCTACCCCCAGACTATTGATTGTGAGGAGTGATGGGGGTGGGAGCTGATCATGAGGGCACCTTGCTAGGGCACACAGGAGCCCCAAGCTCAGGCATAAAACAGAGAATGAAGTTAACAAGCGATGTCCACGGACCATGGAAGAAAAGGAGTCTGGGAAAGGCCTATGAGAACGGCTGCCCCAGCCCCATTTCCATTTCAATGAATGCCAAAAGCAACTGGAACTCTACTCTCTTGACCCTTTGAGGCTTCCCTTTGGTTGTTATTCTGGTGACACCCCCCACTCTTTACTTGTTTCTCTGTCCGGAGTAACCGTAAAGCTAAAACACAAAAGGGCTGTGGATTTGTTGCAGAGACAGGAGGGAGGAGAGATGCTGGGAACGATCTCCCTTTCCCCAGTGGGCAGGGGAGGGGCAGGTGGGGCAGCTGAGAAGCAGAAAGAGAGCTGAACCCATTGCTTGTGGCTTATGGAAGGAAGCAGAGGCCCCCTCGAGGAAGCAGTGGGCTCTGGAGTGTGCCAGCCACAGGCCCCATGGATTTCTAGCTCCCCCTGCCTCCCTGACATGGGTTCAGATCTCCTCACTATTTTGTCCGTCATTCAGCCATGTAGATTCTAACACTCGTGGAGCACCCAGGTGCATGGCACCATCTCTGGGCACAAGCACATGTGTTTTCTTGTTTCAGCTTCTCAATAACTCTGTGAGAGTGGGACTAGCCTCCTTGTATCTCAAGGGGCACTATCTTGGCACCGGCAGAGAACCCTGGATGCCCTGGTGGAGCTTTGCCTTGAATGAAAACAAATCCATTTTCAGTAACTGCTGAACCTAGAGCCCTTACACCTATTCTTTTTGGAGTCAGAAAGGGCTCTAGCATAGACACTGCCCTCAGCCAGCCCTGGTACCCTGGGACATCAAGGGTCAAGGGTGTTTGGGTCATGAGGAACCTCATCCGTGATGGCCTGGCCTGATGCAGCAGGCTTGCTCCTGACAAGTGACAGTAGGTCAGTGCCACACTCTTCTCCACTTCCCTCTCCACCAGCAGCCATGGCCCAACTTGTCACTGCTCTCCTTGGACACTAAGGCTTCTGGAACAGTGGAAAGAGCACCAACTTAGGAGCGAGACCTAGGCTCAAATCCTGGCCCTGTCATTGCTGTCTGGGTGTGACTTTGGACAAATCACTTCACCTTTCTGAATAAGCCTCAGGTTGGTTCCTAATCAGCGAAACGAGCACAATAATCCCTTTGCTTCAAAGGCTGGCCTTGAGGGGTGAATGAGGTCGATAGATTCAGAAGCACCAGGGGCACATCCTGATCTATAGTTGGTCTGCAGTGAGAAATGGGGCCATTCACCTCTGGCCATCCACAGTTGCTTAGTGGAGCTCCCAGTTTAGAGTCCCAAATTTCTATCCCAGGGCTTCACAAGGCCCTCTTACTTCCTGCTTCCTGTCCAGGTCTTGCCAAACTCTTGCCCAGTGCCACTTATGCTGTGCCTTCTTGCTCCCTGAGCCTCTTGGGGTCATGATGTCCACGCCTTGATTCCAGACAGAAGAATGTTTTGCCCAGATTGAGTTGGAATGGAAGGTGACCTGATCTTAGAGCTTTCTCTAAAGAATGCTGCACACCCAAATCTAAGGCCTATGGTGCCTGCGTCACTGAGCCCTCTAGGTCAGAAACCTCAGTCTCTCCAACTGGAGTTTTCATCTGCTCCTTCTTATCCTGCTGTCAGGGAGAGGGGGAACAGCTGGTTCCCATCCTCAGAATAATAAGCCCACCGTGGAAATCGTTTTCCAAAATCATTAGGCCACAAAGATTCTATTCAGCGGCAATGTTTGCATTGGCTCCGCCCTCATTTCCCAGAGACTGGAAGACATTCACTCACAGAGACGGTGGCACAGAGATACACCCAAGAAATCTCGGTTCAGAGGTCTGTACAGGTTTTCCTAGAGGAAGACAGAGCCAGGAAGACAGTCTCTGAAGGTCCAGGAAGGCCCCTCAGCCCAGAGACCTAGAGCTTAGGAAGGATTTGGAATCTTCACCCTTTTTGGAAGGACCCTTAACAGCTGCCCAGCCACAGAAGCAAGAACTAGTTTGGCCTGAAACTTTCCAGGTGGCCACCCTTGCGAGAAGAGTGGACAGAATGGATGAAGGGGTACTTCCAGGTCTTGGGGGCCTTGCAGTCTAGTTGAAGAGACTGCACACACCCAGACACACACATAGATTTGCACACCAAGTCAAATAATACAAGGGACTTAACAACAATGCAGGAGATGTCTCCAGACAGCACATTCTCTGTGCCACATGGAGGGGCTTGTTAGAAGACTACAGAGCAGGGAGAAGCCACACAGTGTCCTCTTCTTGGTCAATCCTGCCACATCTGCCCAAGGCAGTGGGGAAGGGCCATTTTCCTCTCTCCTGGCCACAAAGAGATGATCATCACCCACTGGCATTTTGGGAGATCTCCTTATGGACCAGAGCCTAACCTGGAGGTTTCCCAGTGAAATGGGTCAAGTGGTAGCAAGATGAGCCTCTTGGCCACCTAGTCTCCCTCTCTGGGGTGTTCTGGTGCACCCCATGGATAACGTGTTAGGGAAGACCAGTCTCTCGGTGAGATTCAAAGGGAGGAAAAGGACCTACTGCTAGTTGTGGAATGCCCACCATGTACTGGGAATTGCGACAGGCCCAGTGTAGAAGTATGTCATACAATCCTCTGCAAAGTATGAATTTTTAGCCCATTTTCCAGATGAGAAAACTAGGTGTAGGGAAGCGCAAAGACTTTCACAAGAGCACAAACTTGGTAAGTGACTACTTTCATTGTCACCACTGCTGCTTCCATCACCATTATCACCAGCTTAACACAATCCATCATCGTCACCATCAGCAGCAACTTTAACTATTTGTCCTATTACTGTTATCAACAACAACTACCAATATTTCCAGTCATAATTTCCACTCACTGTTGTTATCTATTTCCTCCACCACCTTCTCTGGAATATATTTACTTATTTAAAGGCCAAATTGCCATTGGTCTCTGGAGAGAACAGCGGGAGGCCAATCCCAGCCTTCTGGTTAAAGGCTGATAAACTAACATAGACACAGGCATTTGGGAGCCACCAAAACCAGTGTGCATACCTGTGGAGCTACTGCCTGTTTGTGACCATCTGTTCAGGTCAAAGGCCAGAACCCTGCTAAGGTCAAGGGCATATTGGGCCTTAAATGGGTCACATGCTGTTACCCTGGTTGATGTGAGTACTGCACCCACCACACCTCTGTCTCCAACTGTCCCCTACTAGGGCTGGAGGCCCTGCTGAAGGCCAGGGAAGGAACTGATAAAGAAGGGGTACTCTTAAAGGGCACTTGGGGGTGGTGGGCATGGCTGAGAGGAACCAGCTGCTAGAAGTGTAGCTCAGGCCTGGTGGTTGGCGGCCCCTAAAGCCTTGAAGTTTGCTTGCTCCCACGGCTCTCATGAAGACCTGTGCCTGCATGTCCATGGTGAGGAGGTGACTCATCCCGGGCTCCAGGGCAAGGTGTGAGAGGCGGCCTAGGACATGCCTTCCAAAGTCTCTAATAGGGTGTGTGAGTATGTGAATGTGTTTGAGTGTGTGTGTGTGTGTGAGTGTGTATGTGTGTGTTAGGGGTAGGGAGATATGTGCCTCTTTCTTTCTGAGCAAACCTGGGGTACCGGGAGTAGGACAGTGCCAGTTGCAGGCTGGGGAGAGTAGGGAGCTCTCTAGCTGAGGAAAAACCTTGCAAGCCCAAGGCACTTTTGTAGTTTTCACTGCTCAGATGGCAGCACCACCCTCTCTGCTCCTTGACCTGCACCCCATCAATTCATTTATGTTGGAAAGAAGAGGGAACTGGTCATAAGAGAGAATGGCCTCAGGGATACTCATAGCCCTCCAGTGCCAATGAGCCCCTTTCCTCCTTCTCCTGGACACCAGTTCTAGCTCAGGACAGGGCTGACCATTAAAATCACCCTCCGTATACATGCTGGTAGGATGTCTGGAATTGGCTCAAAAATAATCCTTGGATGAGGAGTAGGTTGGGGTGGGGATAGAACAACACTGGCCATGAGTTGGCAATTGTTGAAACTGGGTGATGGGTACATACATGGGGGTGAAACTGTTCTGTCTACTTTTACATATATCTGAAATTTTCCATAATAAAAAGTGAAAGCAAAACAGAACAAAACCAAGCAAAACCCCACAAACACCATCTATGTATTGAGCTGAAATCATACTTTCCAGTGGTTTTCACCCACAGAGCCCAGATATGCCTTCTCAGACCATACAGACCACCCTTATTTTCTCTGCCCCATATGGGTCTTCAGCTATTTGGACAAAAGTACAGTCTTTGGAACTAAGCAGATCTGGGTTGTGTGCTGCTGGCTCTGGGACTTTCTAGATGTGTGACCTTGTGCAAGTTACTCCACACCTCCTGAGTCCAGTGAGAGTGAGAACGCCTCCCCTTAGGGCCACTGTTGGGGGTTTCATGTTGGTAAAGCCTTCTCCCATGGTGACTAACACAGAGTAAGCGCTCACTGTGAGTAGTCTCTGCGGAACACTGCTATTTTAGGCCAAGGCTCATGAGTACTCTTGGATAGGGGAAATGGCCGCTGTTTCTCCTACCACTTCTCACATGTGGCAGTTCCCCAGCCTGGGTGACCTTCCCTGGCTGTTTATCAATGTGCCTTGGCAAATGTGGGCCTACAATCAGGCCTCATATTCCAGATGGTCTGGACAGGCAGGAGTACAGTAGAGCTATTACCTCTCCGTATCTGAAAACTGTATTTCTATTCATACAGACTGAGATTTCATTAGCTTTTTTAGCCACCACGTCACACTATTGGCTTTTGTGAAGCTTGTGGTCAACTCAAAACCCTCGGTCTTTTTCACACATGTGGCTGTTAAACTCTGTCTCCCTAGCCTGTATTTGTGCAGTTGGACTTTGAATCTCAAAGCAGGAGGTTACATCTACCCCTGTTCAATTTTATCTGGCTGGTTTTGGCCCCTGCTTCCAGCCTGTCAAGAATTAAAAAAACATTTTTTTTTTTTTCCCCAATCAACATATTAGCTGTTTCGTGCAGCTCTTGGTCTTAGAGATCTGGTGGTGACCGGGCCTTCTGTGTCCTCCTCCAGATCACTGATAACCCTGGTGTGCAGGATGGGATCAAGGCCCAGGGCCCTGTGGCAGCTGCTAAATAACTCCTTCCAGGTTGACATCAGTCAAGACACTTTAAGTTCAACTATTCAGCTACTAACTCACCTTGCCTGACCTTCTACAGCCCACAGTTCTCTATCTCATTCACCAGGACAGCGTAGGGGTCCCTGTCAGAAGCTTTGCTGAACTCGAGACAAACATAGTCACAATATCAAATGAGGCCTAACTGGCCTGGACATGTTCGTAGTGAATGCACTGCTTCCTTATGTTCTCAGCTTCATTTAGAGGTTTCCTGACAACCAGCAACTTAGTACTTCTTTTGAGAATTTTGTTAAATTTCTAGACTGAGCAAAGTGGCTTGATATTGCCAAAGTCTACCTTTCCCTATTTTGGAGAATTGTTGCTGTACTTGTAAACCTCCCAGTCTCCATGTGTTCTTAGAAGGATAATGATAGTTCTAACCTTGTATCTGCAATTGCTGTTGGTATCTGGACTTGGAGACAAAGTCATTTACAATAACAAGTGCATTCAACATCATTGGGCTGGAAACGGTGGCGAACCAGGGCTGAGCAAGATGTGATTCCTCTACTCAGCAAGCTGCCCATCTGTCTAGAAGGAGAGGTAAGTCACGCCAACAAATAGTTCTAATAAGAGATAGAAGGTGGCAAGTGCCAGAAAAGAGGGACAGATACAGTGTTAAGAGGTTTAGAGGAGAAAGAGCTGAGAGGCAGCTGGGAGGTGATAAGGGAAGGCTTTGTGGAGGAGGTTAACAGTTGAGCTGGGCCTTAAGGCATGAGCAAGATTTGGATATGTGGCAATGGGGTGAACGATATTCTAGTTGGGTGGCAAAGCCCAAGTGAAGGCATGGAGGTGGGGGATTTTGCTTGAGGTCTGTAGCATGAAAAATGAGGAGTAATCATAATAGCTGCTATTTATTAAATATTTACTATGTGCCAGAAATTGCATCAAGCAATTTACACACATTTTCATGGAATCACCATCCCCCCTGTGAAGTAGATACCATGATCATTTTCATTTTACACATGGGGAAACTGAGGCTCAGCAACGTTAAATGACTTGCCCAGGGTCACATGACTAGGATGTGGCAGTCAGGCCTTTGAGCCAGGGCTGTCTGACTGTAACACACATATTCTTAACTAATAAGTCATTCGAGTCTCTGTTTCTCAGCTCTTTTTGAGCTTCAATGCCCTCTTGTTGGTGTTTGCTTTTCCTTCTCAATATACAGCTGTTTCAGGGATAGAGAAGCCAGAAGGTAGAAGAACTAGGTTGTGGACTTCCTGTCAGTCTTCTTGCTGCCTGATGCTGTTTACTGTCCTCATTGCTTCTGACTTTAGTCCTATGTTACCCCGTTCTCCCATGGCTTGGTTCTCTGCCCTACTTTGCAGCCTTGGTGTATAACCTTGCCATTTCTGAGTTCCTTTGGAAAATCCTTTTGTTGTGCTTCTTACTTCCAATAACTGCCCCATTTTGTCTAGACTATAGGCAGTTCTACCATTCAAGTCCAATGTCTAGGTTCTCCTATGCCTCCTGAGCTTTTGAACCATCTTCTTTTTCAGTGTGTTGGGCTATGAAATCATCTTCTCTCATCCTCCACTTCTGATCTTTTCCCTGGCTTCTCTGAACTCTGAGTACCAGGTGCCCAGGGTCCATGCCCTCTTGGTGAGAAACAGCCCTGAGCAGACCTTCTCACTCCTCTTAGGGCGCCCAGCACCTCTCTCTCCCCAGCTAGGTCCTTTTTGTGGGCCAGAATTGGGCCAGAAAAGCCACTGGCCTCTCCCACCCTCTGCCGTCTGAGAGGCCGATGGTCACCAAGGGCCACCAAGGAGGGGCAGCCGTTCCCCTTCCAGCACCAGAGGCCTGACACCCACAGCAACCTGTGTATGTGGTATGAGGATATGGGAGGGCATGCATGTGTGTCTGTGTATGCAGGATGGAGGGGATGAACTGGAATTTTGAGGATGGGTGGGAGGGGGCTGCAAAGGAAGGTGCGTGTGCATGTGTACATGTATGTGCACATGTGTGTGAGTGAATGTGTGAGTTCATGTGCAGGGGTGTCTGCACCTTTCACAGGATGATTCCCTCTCCCCTCTGTCAGATCCCTTTCCTTCTGTCACAGGCTTCACCCCATCAGGCCCCAATATTAGCATCTTGGTTCTATGTTCCTTCAGGGGCCAGCATTTTGAGATCTCTATGACTTTTGCCAGTGCTCCATGTTTGTCTCAGAGGAGCAGGAAGCCCTCACCAAGAGGCCTCCTCTGGCCTAATGAACCACAGCACCCCAGTCCAATCCTCTGCCACCATGGCTGGTCCCATCCCCTCTCTTTCAAAATGAGGCAGGACAGCATGATGCAAACAGCCCTCTCTCTCTTTGGAGGCAGAACTGAGGCTGTGGCCTGTAGCCCCCAGAGCAGTCTTTCTCAAACTGCGTGTTGCAACTCATTAGCAAGTCATACAATCAATTCTGTGAGTTTAGATCAGGATTTTAAAAAATGGAATAGAGTACATCCCACACAGGCCAGGTGCAGTGGCTCATCGCTGTAATCGTAGGGCTTTCGGAGGCTGAGGTGTGAAGATCACTTAACGCTAGGAGTTTGAGACCAGCCTAGACAACACAGCAAGACCCTGTCTCTACAAAAGTTTTTTAAAAACTTAGCCAAGTGTGACGGTGCTCACCTGTAGTCCTAGCTACTCAGGAGGCTGAGGCAGGAGGATTGCTTGAGCCCAAGAGTTCAAGCCATGATCACGCCACTGCACTCTAGCCTGGGCGACAGAGTGAGACTCTTATCTCTAAAAAATTAAAAAAAAAAAAAAAAATGAGTACATCCCATGCAGTAAGGATAAGTAGTTTCATGAAGCTTTTGTTTCCATTTTATATACACTTATATATTTTTACATAAATGTGTACTGGGTCTTGATGTAAAAAATGATTTTATACACACACATAAATATTGTTATTGTTGGTTTTGTAACCATGAGTTGCAATGAAAAATCAACAACGGGCCGGGCGCGGTGTCTCACGCCTGTAATCCCAGCACTTTGGGAGGTGGAGGCAGGCAGATCATGAGGTCAGGAGATCGAGACCATCCTGGCTAACATGGTGAAACCCTGTCTCTACTAAAAAAAAAAAAAAAAATACAAAAAATTAGCCAGGAGTAGTGGCGGGCACCTGTAGTCCCAGCTACTTGGGAGGCTGAGGCAGGAGAATGGCGTGAACCTGGGAGGCGGAGCTTACAGTGAGATTGCACCACTGCACTCCAGCCTGGGCGACAAAGCAAGACTCCGTCTCAAAGAAAAAAAAAAAAAAAGAAAAGAAAGAAGAACAAAAAGAAAAATCAACCACAGCAACTCAAAGCACTGGTCCATAGTCTAGCTACGCCCCTTCTACTCTCTTGTCCTCATTTTTCTCATGTGGAAAATAGAGATGGTAATCCCTTCCTCCCTCCCTCATTCATAGGGGCTAGGTCTCCATGGCATGCCTCTGGAAGCACTTTGAAGACTGACACATGCTGCACACACAGGAGTTATCATTCTCACTATGCCTGCCCCACATCCTTTTGTTTCTTCCCCAGGGCCTCACTGCCACTTGGCATCCATTGTGGGCTCTGCCAGGGTGCCTCCAGTGTGCAGATCATGGGCTTCAAATGGGAAGGCCTAGCACGCCTGCTCTGAAGGAGCTTCCCAGATCCTCCCACCCCTCTTCCAGGCAGGAAGTCAAAGAGGAGCAGCCAGGGGCTCATCTTACCTGCTGGAAGAGCAGAAACTGGGTCACCTCCCTCTTGCTAGTAGACTTGGCCAGGCTTTCATTTCCCCAGAAAGTGGAGCTTTAGAGGACACCCAGAGGATAACTTCCCAAGGGGCTAGGTTTGCAATATCAAAGTGAACAGGAAGGGAGGGAGCGGCAGGGTCCCCATCACACTGCCCCCCAGGAGGCGGCCAAGCCCATGGGCAGACACACACACACCCGAGTCTGATGCTCCACCTTTTATTACTTTCTAGCTGAGGGAGCGTAAGTCTCATCATTTTAAGCCTCAGTCTCCTTGTCTGTGAAATGGACATTATGAGCTCTACCCTGCAGAGCTGAGGCGAGGCACCAGTGAGCTAGGTGGAAAACCACTACACAAGAATTATACTCGGCCTTTCTGGTCTCCTCTGAGCTCCTGTCCAGGTCCTTCCATTTTACCCCAGCAGAGAGTGCAGAAGAGATGCCTGCATGCATATGTGCACGTGTGTGGCTGTGTGTGTGAGCTTTGTGTAAACGTGGATTGTTGGTGGGGTGGAACAATATTTCCAACCCCTCAAGAAAAACGGCTTCTGTCTCCTTTCCTCTGCCTTCTATAAGCAACATTTCATCTCAAACCCAGGAACATTGTTTCCCTCTTTGCTTAAAGCAGGACCAGCACCCCAGGCCCTCTCACCAGGACATTGGGCAGAGCATAGAAAAGTACATGAGTGTGAGGCTGAGGCTCTGGCCCCTGCCCCTCCGTGGGTGGCATCTCTGTGTGGCCTCTTCTCTGAGCTGATGCAAGGGGGCTAAGCCCTGCTCTGGCAAGCCAGGTCTCCCGGCACCTGGGGCCCCTGGGAGGCAGGAGGGGACGGGCTTAGGAAGGTGGGCTCCTGCTCCCAGCCCTGGGCTGCCAAGCAACCCTGAGGCAGTACGTGTGGATGGACAATCAGGCCCAGACCTGGGAATATGCAGCATGTGCTCATAGAGTCAGTCCTATTAGAGATGGAAGAGACCCAAGTTGGCACTAAGCCCCTCTCCAGGGAGCGGGGCAGAAAATGGGAAGTGGCCTGCCCACTCCATGGGAGGGCCTAGGGTGGGAGGTCAGCACCCTTGCAGGATGGGGCTCCCACTGAGGTATTCTGTAGCTCATCAGGGCGGTCCTCCAGGGCCCTACTCCCTGACTCAGCCTACCTCTCCCAGCGCAGCTCCCAAGGTGGGTGTCCCTGCACTGACTGGCCAACGCAATCTACTTCCCACCCCTCCCTTCCCCTTCCAGCTCCTGCTGCCTTCCTGCTCCTCCTCCTCCTCCTTGAAGCCTACTTGGCTGTTTACACCTCAGAGATATTTGTAGATTACTATCTCGGGAGGCCTGACTCATCCCTGAGCCAAGCCCTGTCTGTTGGATCCTTTCATCTTCCTCTCGCAGCCAATGCCTCTTCTGCCTAAATCATTTTCTCTCTCCCTCTAAATGCCCTCCAGCGAGTCTGGCTCCTGCTCCTCTACTTTGACTGTACTTCACTGGAGAATTCTTCAGTGGAACCCACATGCCACTGCCTCCCAGAGCAGGACTGAGGGCAAAGTGGCAAAGGCCACCTGAGGCTTGCTCAAGGGCTTGGGTCAGCAGCTCACTCGCTGCCCCAGAGTTTAAAGTGGTTTTGCTTTCCTGGATCTTGGTTTACCCTTCTGGCAAAGGGACAACAGTAATCTCAGCCTCACCAATGTCACAGGCCTGTGGTGAGAAGCAAAATTAGATTATGTGTGTAAACAGCAAGCCCTACTTGAGTGAGACTGGTGCTGCTTTGACCTGCCAAGGCAGTCGCTGTCCTTTGATAACTCCCTGCAGGCCTGTGCACAGGCCCCAGGCCCAGCCTGCTCACACCTTCTGCCTCTCCTTCTCTGTCTCTGTCTCTCTCTGTCTCTTTTATGATCATTTTTTCCCATAATCCCTGCTGCCCCCCAACTACCCCATCATGTCTCGGTAGCAAATGCTCTTTCCCACCAGCTGCACTGCCCACTTGGGCTGGTATTGCCTCCATACCGCCCCTGGCAGGGAAAGGAGCAGGCAAGCCCAGCGCTGCAGACCATGAGACCCAGAAGACAGTCTGACTCTACCCTCAGTCATCCCCAGAGATGAGAAGGGCCTGGGCACAGGGACTAGCCCCAGGCTTTTCTCCAAGTGCCTTGTCCAGAGATGGAATATGAATGGCTTGGTGGCAGTGAGCGAGGTGGATTTGCTTATGTAGACTTTTCATGTTCTTTATACAAAACAGACTAGTCCCTGACAATTTTTCTCTTCAAATGTTGTCCTGCTCCCCTGAGAGCTGTGCCTTGAGGTGGTCTGGACTCACTCCCTATGCATGGGCCTCAACCTCCCCATCTGTGCAGTGAGTGAGGCTGGACTGTGTGGCTCCCAGGGTTCCTTCAGCTCAGACTGTCCATGTCACCCCATCAGATGCCATCTTCTCAGCCATGTCTCCCAAGAGGCCCTGGGGGTTTCTGTCCTGGGGGTCAGCTTTGGGTGACATCATTGTGATGCATTGGACCTCACCAGCCCTGCTTCCCAGGAGATTTTCAACTGGGTCTCTTACTAAGAAAGCCCAAAGACCAGGATCCTAGAGAGAGCTGTCAGGCAGAGGCCAGCGTGGACTTAGAGAGCATGGTCTAAGAGAAGCCAAAGAGCAAGCCCTCTCCCAGGGGGAAATGATGGCAGAAAGTCCTGGGTTCAAATCCAGAAGCTCTGCCACAGACTCACTCTGTGACCTTGGACAAGTCACTTCCCTCTCTGAGACTAAGTGTCCTCATCTGAAAAATGGGGATAAAAGAGTCTTTCCATCACATGGTAAAAAGGGTTGCTGAGCAGAGGTGCTACAAAAGGTTGCTTCCTTCCTTCCCAAATCTTTCCCAGGATCCTGTGTGCAGGGGCTGGTGCCTTTCTCCTTCCCCTCTTTGCTCCTTCTCTGCTGGGAAAAGCAGCCGTGGGCCTGGTCTTGCTCAGAAGCATGGCTGGCCAGCCCACTACAGGACCAGGCTTCACACTTGGTGCTTCTGCTGCTGCTGAAAGCCTCTTGGGAGCCACTCAGGGGAGGGAAAGGGAGATATCGCAGAGGAGGGCAGTGGGGCAGAGAGGAAGAGAGACAGAAAGAGAAACAGAGAGAGAGAGAGAGAGAAGACATAGAGAAGATAGAGAAAGACATGCTCAGAGACACAGAGAGATGGACCCATCTAGAGAAGAAGACAGGTTTGGAGAAAGGCAAACAGAGAGAGAGAAAGGGACAGGTAGAGGAGTAAAGCCAGAGACACACACAGAGGGAGAAGGAGCCAGGGAGAGGGCCAGAGAGACAGAGAGTGGGTTCAAAGATGAAAAAGAGAGACAAAGGCAGGCAGAAAGGCCAGAAAGAGAAACAGAAGCAGGCAGAAAGACAGGCTGACACAAAAGAGAGAAAGAAACCAAGAAACATGGAGACAGAAAGAAAGGCTTATGGAGACATAGAATGGGAAGGACGGAAGGGAGGAAGGAGGGAAGGAAGGAAGGGAGGGAAAAGGGTGAGGGGAGGGGAGGGAGTTGTTAGTTCAGGGCCGAGTCTGAGCACAACTGGCTGACACAGCACATTCTCCTACACTCTCCCCTCTCCCTCCTGCTGCTGCCTCCAGCTGCCCCCTCCCCGTTTCCTTATCACTGGGTCCTTGGTGGGGAAAGGGGCCCTGTGGCCTGCTTTGTTCCGCACATTCTTCTAAGCCAAGGTTAGCTGGTGTTCCTAGCCCCTCCCCCGCCCTCCTCCACCTACTCAGCAACTCTAGCGCTCAGGTAGGGAGGAAGCAGGTGACCACCCCAGGGAGAAAGGGCAACATTCCAACTCCTCAGCGGCCTGAAGAGTAGGAGGAGGGGGCAGGAGAGGAGGTTGGCCTACTTCTTTCACTTGCAAGCTCCTGCTGATGCTGTTATCTCCTGGAGGGCTTGCCAGGGTCCCAGGGGCCTGGGGTTCTGGGCCGAGTCTCAGGCTTTAGCCTGGAATCTCAGCTCCACCTCTGATGCTGCTGCAGCAGTAGCTGGCCGGCTGGCCAGGAGTTCAAGGTGGCCAGCTCTTACTTCCTAAATGAAAGCAGATTCCATTTCCCCCAAACCAGCCTCTGTCGGAGATCTCTAGGCCTGGCCTTTGAGGATCTTCAGACAGGATTCCAGAAGGAAGGGAAACTGGATGGGGGTTGATTCCTGGGGATCTTAGTTTCAGCCCTGACAGGAGGGGAGAAGGCGTCAGGAGTGTCTCAGGTGTCTGCTTCAGGTCTTGCTTCTTGGGGCTTTAGGAATAAGGGCAACTGAGCAACTATAAGTTCAAGGAGAAGACTGCATAAAGATAGAGAAGACGAAAGTCCAAATTTGTTTCCTTCCCTCCTTCTTCCTCTCAGCACACAGTTCTGAGTATAAGTCACTCTGGATTCCCCCACTTCCCCTGTCACTGAGGGGTGTTCCCTGGCAGGGAGGAGACAGGGACTCATGCCCTAGAAGGATCAGTTGAATAATCTGGAGTTGTTGATCCTGGAAAAGAGAAAACTGTGAGAAAGTGTGGGAGGTGTGGTCTTCATCCTCAGAAGTCTGAAAGGCTGTCATAGGGCAGAACACTGACAAAAAAATCTTAGAGCTCAATAAAAATCATCAGATGTAATCTGGAGGGGAAGGGACCATCCAAAGATGAGCCAGGAAGGCTGGCTCTCAAATGTACTGCTCTTTCCACCCTATCCCCCTGGCCAAGTACCCTCCCCATCTATGAGAGTATAGAAAGCAGAACAGGCACAAGGGGGAAGGTTCCAGGGAGGTGACTCCAGACTTTTAATAGGGAATCACTTTGTGACAACTAGAGTGGTCCAAGAAGGGAAAGGTACTGAGTCCCCCCAACCCCACCCCAAAGCTAGGGGTATGCAAGAAGTCCTCTGGCAGGGCATTAGGTGGGAGTGGAATGGGATGGCGCTCAGGGTTCCTGCCAGCCTGGGAAATGGACCCAGAATGACCATGGTCCACTAGGCTACAAAAGAGCTATGTGCCATGGGCAACTTCCTCCCTTCTCTGGGCTTCCATTTCCTCATTGCCCTATGGTTGGCTTTCCTCCCTGAGGCCTGGGTTCAGATCTCACCAGGGTCTGTTTGCAACAGAAATGATCAGAGCCTAGAATCTCACATAAGCAGCTGGCTCCTCTCCCTCTGTTGCCTGATTTTCCGTGGGCTCATATGCTTTTCTCTGGGTCAGTGTCTGAGGATTTCGTTTAAAGAGGCAGAAGGCAAGGTAGACAGAGTCAGCCCATGGTGGGGCTGTAGGTGTGACCAGAGGTGCCAGGTGTGACAAAGTAAGTCCGCAAGTTGGCCTGCCTAGAGAGGTGATGAGCAACCTGTCCCTGGCACTCTTCAAGAAAATGCTGGTTGACCACTTGGGAGAGCACTGTTGAGGGAGTCCTGGTGGCCTGAGAATCTGCAATCAAAAGGTTTGAGGATCTTTCTAGACCATGCCAAGCTGGTGTCTCCTGGGACAAAGCCAACTGGAAAAATACCCACTGTGCCTGGGCTGGACCCTTGATCTCAGGGCTGGCAGTGCCAGGAGGCCCCCACCCCAATTCACCTGCTGAGGCTGACTTAAGTCCCAAGCTCAGCCCACCTTATGTCTCCCCAGGTGCGGGCAGGGTGGAACTTGTGTGTGTGTGTGTGTTTGTGTTTGTGTGTGTGTGTGTGTGTGTGTGTGTGTGTGTGTGAAGACCTGAAATGAAGACCACATGGCAGGGTGAACCCCACCCATGCAAGCGGGGCCTGGCTGAGTCCAGAGGAGCCTCTCTCGCCTTTGTGGGGAAGGAAGGGGTCAGGCAGCCACTGATTGGGGCTGTGCAGGCCTTTCTCTAGCATAGGCTTTTCTCTCCTTCTTCTTCTGAGCCCTGGCCTGGTGGCCCAGGCCCTTTCTGCCTGGTTGGACTGATCTTTTCTTATCTCCGCCCTCATCAGCATTCCTCATTCTGGCTTCCCCATCCTGAGCTGGGACACATACCTGAAGGGCAGATCAAAGGCCCACAGCTGCTCTTGTCAGCTCCCATCAGACCTCGGCTGAGAAGGGGAGCCCATCCTGGCAGGCTGCCCTGGCCCCTTTACCTTGCCTTCCCCATCCTGGCTTTCAGAGGTGAGCTCACCCCAATGTGGCACCTCCAGATGTGGAGAGGGCCCTGCCCCTGCCAGCCTCCTCCCCCTGCCTCTGGCTTTTGAGGAGAAGAGAATGCTTTAGATGCCTGAGTACGAACCAGTCCTGGAGGCCGGATCTGGGCAGACAGAGATAAACAGCTGTCTGGACAGCGGAAACCCTGGTGCCTGGGGAAGGCCAGTCCCTGTTCCAGCAACCCTGCTAGAGGTTTGCCAGAGAAGCTGAGATGAGGGCTGAGAAGCCAGATCTATGATGTGAGGGCAGTGCTCTCAGTGTCTTGAGGAGTCCTGGGCTTTCTTCCCAGTCCTGTCATGTAAAGGGAGCCTTTGAGGCCCTTGGGATCCAGCCCTCATCTACATCTCCACCCTCTCTGATCTTCCTAACACACATCACATATTTCCCCACCTCCATGCTCTTGTACGTGTCTCCCCACTGGCTTAGAATGCTTTTCTCCACCTGACGGAATCCTGCTGCACAGGAAAAAGCAGGATAGCAAGCTACATGTTTAGTAGAGTTCCCTTTTTTGTAGAAAATGTACCTAATAATGACTTAGACTTGTTGGGCATTTACTATGTTCCAGGTACTATATTTTTTGTCTTTAGATTCACCAAGTACTATTCTAAGTGTTTTATACCTTATTTAATCTTCATAACAATAGATAAGCATTAAACAATGGACATAACATTTATTATTCTATGAATTCGGTATCATTATCATCATCACCATTTTACAGATGAAGAAACAGAGGGCCAGAGAGGTACAGCCTTCTGCTCCGTGACACACAGCTTGTAAGTGGCAGAGCTGGAGCACACACCGGGGTGGCCTTGCCCCAGAGTCCGTGCTCTGAACCATCACACTTTGCTGCCTCTCATTTCTAGGGCAACAGCAAGAGGAAAGGCCTGGAAGCATCTGTGCCTAACTTTACCTAATAGGACAAGTTGGGGATTCTTTTTAGAACATAGTGTGTTTGAAATGTTCTACAATATGTATGGAATTGGATGCAGAGGATGTGGTAGTAAGCATGTGAACTCTGGGATCAGGGAAATCTGAGACCAAGTTCCAACTTCGCTACTCACCACACGAATGACCAGGGGCACCTCCTCTTGGTCATTGGTAAACCAGGGATGATGAGAATCCCTATTTTTTGGGATTGATATCTGGATTAACTGAGATATTGAATGAGCAGCACTTAACTTTAATTGACCAAAAAGCCTTGATTTTTATAATCAAAGACAAAGACTAGAAGAGCCCTCCACATCCAACAAGGCACTGGTCAAAAGTTACCTCCTCTGGGAAAGCTTCCCACTCTCTCCTCCTCACTCTGCCTCCAAAAAGCAAACAACTTGCCCTGTCTACCCTTAGTACGCCAGCTGAAGTTTCCAGTGTCTCAGGAGCAGGGGACATGATACTCTGTCTTTTAATCATTGCTTGCTTCCCTAGGACATAGTTCAGTGCCAGGCAGAGAGGGGTCTCAATAAGCTAATTCATCGAACATTTGGTGAGCATCTACACTTGTTTGCTGTACACTGGGGGTGGATATATAGAGAAGATGCTGCCCTACTCTTGGTGAGCACATAGTCTGGAGTGGGAGTGGGGGTGGGATGGGATAAGGGTGGAGGTGGGAGATAGTCTTGAAATTGTGGATCTTAATAGAATACGTTGACAGAGGAAAATAAGAGAACACATTCGCTCAGTCATTAACAAATATTTAGTGAGTGTTTAGTGTGTACCAGGCACTATTCCTAGAGGTTTATCTCTGATCATTAGCATACTGACAGTTCAGCCTGGAAGAGTAAGGAAAAACTTCCTAGAGGAAATGGAATTTGGCCTGGTGAAGCTGGGGGAGAACGGTGTGCCAACAATGGCATGGCTAGAGTCAATGGTGCTAGGGAAATGTCTGCCCCCTTTGTCCTCTCATGCTGGCTAAGGACACCACCACTAGAATCTCAGAAGCACCCCCATAGACTGGTGCTCAAAGACAGATGTCCCCTTTGGCCCTCCTCTCACTATGCCCCTGTGTTCCAGGAAGCGGAAGTAACACATGCAGGACCAGGGGTGAGGGGCGCCTGGTGCATTTATAGAACTGTGAGTCATTCAGCCAATCCGATCTGGAGTGGGGCAGTCAGGGATGAAGGCCAAGGAGAGGAGAGTGGGGAGAAGGTAGGCTGGAGAGGTAAATAGCGGCCAGGCTCTGTCTTTTGGCTACGGAGTATAGACTTGATCTTGTGGGCCAAGGAGAGTCCCAGAAGGTTTCTGAGTGAGGTCATCAGATGTGTGCTTCAGAAAGTTCACTGAGTGTGTGAAGAAGATGAGCTCAGTATGGGTCCTGTTGAATTTGAGGGGCCTGGAGGTCATTCAAGCTGGGATGGGACTGAATCAGCTCGGGGGAGAGGACTGGGTGGGAGACCTGGGGTGGAGATTCTCAGCACACAAATAGGAACTGAAGCTGACAGAAGATGAGCTCACGCAGGGAGGCTGGGTAGCACAGAAAAAGAGGGGGAAGGACTGAGCCCCGGGCCCTTCCAGCATTCAAGGAATAGGAGAGGAAGAGGAACTGGCAAAGGAAACAGAGACAGTAGCCAGAGAGTTAGTAGCTAAACCCAGAAAATGTTGAGTGGTCAGTGAATATTTGTTAAGTGAACTTGGGACAGGAGTGATCAACATCAGGTATCAAAATGAACTCCTTGCCAATGAAGATTTAAAGGCAAAAAATAAAGCAGAATCTTTATGAATGAAACACTGGTCATAATGTAGATTTCTGAGCCCTGGCCCCAGAGATGTGGATTCTATAGGTCTGGGTGGGGCTGGGAAGTCCTTATTTCTAGTGATTCAGAAGCAGGGGTCTGTGGTCATTACTCTGAGAAATGTTGTCATCTTAGAGGCAGAAAGTGAAAGGCAGAGGGTAGGGAGGATGTTCTGGTGGCCTGCACCCAGGACAGAGAGAAGGGCTGGACAATAGCAGCATTCCCCCACTCAAAACACACACACACACACACACGTTCTCTCTCTCTCTCTCTCTCTCTCTCTCTCTCTCTCTCTCTCTCTCTCTCTCTCTCACAACCCCCCAGACCTTTTAGAATCCAGGTGCAGGCCCAGAGCCCAGCCAGGAGTAAACTGAGCCTCAGCGTGGAAAATATGGAACCAAGATATCCGGGGATGGAGGTGGGCGGGAAGGGGAATAATGCAAACCATGCAGCTCTGCCCGGGAAAGAGCAAGAAAAGGGGGGCCAGGGACTGGTGAACAGTAAATGAGATATGAGCTTGCAATGCGATATGGTAGCCCACTGAAGTCAGCATCTCTCTCTCCCTCTCTTTCTCTCTCTGCCTGCATGGGGCCACACTGCTGTAGCACAGAGTAAAGGCAGAGGACCCCCTATCTGCAGGCCCAGCCCTGCCAGGACATTACCTAGAGGTGTCCTCATCACATCCTATTCAAAAGAGGGGTACGGAAAAACACCCAATATTGCTGCAGGGGCCAAATCAGGGCTGTGAGATGAGCAGCACTCTAGTGTGCTATGTTACAGGCAACCCGGATTCCAGTTCCAGACCTACCACTGATAAGCTGTGTGGTCTTGGATAAGTCACTTAACCGCTCTTGGCCTCTACTGCTGCATCAGTAGAGCAGAAGAGGCAGAGTTCAGAGGATATGCGCCCCCCTCCAACTTCTAACATGTAGGTGCTTCATGGACTGGTGGATTTTCACCAGTTTTATCCTGACCCCTTTTGTAGGTACAAAAAGTGGGTGGGCTGGCCTAGCACTTACTACTTACTTTGTGCTTGGGACTGTGGTGGGAACGTTGTATCCAGTCTCTTGTTTCAGCTTCACAACAGCCCTGTGAGGAAAGAATTGTGCCCATTTTACAGATGAGGACATTGGGACTTTGGAGAACAGGCCATTGAGTCTGAAGGTTGGAGGAAGAAGGGGCATGGCTTAAGCCCCTGTGTATGTTTTCCCCGGAACTATGTATCTTGGGGCTTCTTGGAACCCATGTTCCCAGTCCCAGAGTGGAGCACTCCCCTAGCAGCTTTTGTTTAACTAATGGGCCCATTGCTCTGAGAGGCAGGCCCTTGAGCTTATAGTGCCCACACTTCTCCATGACAGGGGGACGCGTGCTTATCAAGTGAGGGGCGGGGAGGATGTGGGCACACATGGCTTGATAAGGGGCTGACTAGGTATTATTTAAAATGTCTTTTTGACATGCCCAAGGTAGCCGGCAGCCGTGGGGTGGGGGGCTCAGTGTGTGGTCTAGGTAGTGGGGTCCTCTCTGCCAGCCTCTCCTTCACCTTGATCCATCCCAGAGTCGACCTCTCCTGACAGGGATCCTCTGAGCAAACCTAATGATTGTCAGCTGGGAGTGGAGGACTCAGGGCAGAGGCCACCAGGACCCCACCTAAGCCTGGCTCTAATTGGCTCCCCCACCAGCTGGGGATAGCTGCCTGCTCTGAGTTAGGCCTGGCCTCTCTCAAACCAGGACACTTGCCTGGCCAGCCGGGCCCAGCCAGCCCTTCCATTCCCCTGACAAGCTCTTCCCTGAGGGCTTCCTGCAGAGAAGGAGACCAAGGGCGTGGCTCTTGGGTCCCTCCCCGACACCCAGACATGGGCCTTGGCCCAGGATTCTGGGCAACCAGGAAGACTCCAAGGACTTGACTGCCCCTTTAGGGAGCCCCCTACCCAAAGCCACACCTGACAGCCTGGGTGGGTATAGGGATGGGATGTGGGGCTGCTCCAAGTCAGGTCCTTTTTCTCCCTTTTACTGGACTCCCCACTCTTATGGTCCTTCCTCCCTTGTCTCTGCTTGTACAAATCTCCAAGGTCTGCCGAGATCCAACTTAAGGCCTGATTCCTGCCAGGCACAGTGGCTCACACCTGTAATCCCAACATTTCGGGAGGCTGAGGTGTGCAGATCACAAGTTCAGGAGGTCGAGGCCTGGCCAATATGGCAAAACCCCGTCTCCACTAAAAATACAAAAATTAGCCGGGCGTGGTGGCGGGCACCTGTAGTCCCAGCTACTCAGTAGGCTGAGGCAGAAGAATCACTTGAACCCAGGAGGCGGAGTTTGCAGTGAGCCGAGATCGTGCCACTGCACTCCAGCCTGGATGACAGAGCGAGACTCTGTCTCAAAAAAAATAAAAATAAAAATAAAAAAGTAATAAAAAAAAGGCCTGATTCTTACAATCTCACTGGTTGACCTTGTCTGAGTCATTGGCACCGCTGGAAGGTCTCAGTGTCCTTTCTAGCTGGGACATATCATGACTGTCTGAGTCTATTCCCCTTGAATTACTCCTTGGGTATAGCTTCTCTCGGCAACCAGAAAGTAAGTGGATTCCTTTCACTTGCAGAAATGAAGTCCCAATTCCTTCGCTTGGTATTCAAGTCCCCACTTCTCTTCCACAAAGTCTTGTAGTGGCCTGGGACCCAGCACTATTTCCAGAACACATCAGGCCTTTTCCCACAGCCACACTTTTGCTCAGGCAGTTCGTCTGCTGGAGATGCCCCTCTGTTTACTCCCACATCCCCAGGTCTTCCACCCTCCCAGGTCCAGCCCAAGCAGGAAAGTGAAGGATTCCTTCCTTTGTTTCCAAGGCCATTGTTAGTTACTGGATGAACCTCTGGTGCCTGCAGTTGAATATTACAATTAGGGTCTCCTTGAGAGCAAGAAAAAGTGTTTATTGAATTGGAAACATAAGAAATATTTCTGATCTGCTTCCCTCATACAACACCTCCCTTCCATCCATAGAGCACAGTGAAATGTTCATTTACAGATCATTACGTATTTAACAGAAAAGTCCAGGTTGTAGAAAGTGCTAAAGATCTGAGTTAGAGGATCCAGGCAATGCCACTAACCCATTGTATGCATGACCTTGGGCAAGTCACTTCCCCTCTCTGAACCTCAATTTATTGTCTCGTAGTACAGCTCAGTGGTTAAACTCACAGACTCTAGAGCTAGAATACCTAGGACCAAGCCATACCTTTGCTGTGTACTAATTCTGTGATCCTGGGCAAGTTACTTAACTTCTTTGACCTTCAGTTTTTCCATCTCTAAAAATGGGGAAAATAATGGTACCTGTCAAGTAAGTTAATAAATGCAGAACACTCAGAACTTAGTAAGTCCTCAATAAGTGCTAGCTGCCTTTATTATTAGTGATCGTCAACTGCCAAATGGCGCTCAGGTTGCCTGACACGTGGGGGAAAAGCAGGTATTAAGGTAATGAAAGGGCACAGAAAGCCCTCTAGATGTTGTTTGTAAACTGGATCACACAGTACAAATGTGACTCATCATGTGATAAACACACAAACTGGGTTTCCCTTGCAATGGAGTGGTTTAGTGGGCAGGTGTTTGTGTGTGCAGTTGACCAGTCTGCATGTTCCCAGGAAGCTTGCAGTCTCTTCACAAGGATGAACTCAGAGGATTCCCAGGATGGGAAAATACATGGAACTTTAGCAGTTCACAACGTCTAACATACTTCTTCAATCATTTGCTTATTTGATCTCCACAACAGCCCATGCAGGAGGCAGGGGAGGGACTGGGATCCTCATTTTTCTGGTCTTAAAAGTGAGGCTCAAAGGAAAGGGAGGTGATTTGTCTAAGGCCACACAACTAAAAATGGTAAGGGATTTGAGCCCAGATCTTCTGAGTCCTGGCCCAGAGTTGGAAGAACTAACCCAAGAGGACAGAGTCACTCTTACTTCTCTCCCTGTTCCCTTCACGTATGCTGAACTCCGTTCCTTCAGTAGATACACCCCATGGTAAGCCCTGTGCAGGGCACCAAAGACGCAGAGATGAAACCACACAAGCTCTGTTCTTGAGGTGGTCGGAGAGAGGCAGAGGCGCCCAGAAATGCTGTTCCAAGGAGCCAAGAGCTGCTAAGGACCACAATGGAGGCACATACAAAGTGGTAAAAGCACAAAGGAGGGAAGGCTAGAGGCATGTGGGGGACAAGAGGAGGCAGAGGATGGGTTGAGGGAGAGAGGATGGGGCAGTGGAGAAATGGCATTCAAAAGAGTGGGTGGAGCCTTTTCTGAGCTGGTAGCAAGATGTTTGGCCTGGAGAGTGGGTGGCCCAGCTGCAGATGGTGGATTAGCCCCAATGCTGTCTGCCATTGATGAGCTGGCATTATGCCACCAGCCTCTTGCTTGAGCTCGTTCATCCCTGCATGGGCCACAGCAGTAAGTAGGACAAAAAACTCTTGGCGGAACTGTATCCTCACTGTGTTTTTGCATTGAAGAGTTAAGGAGGAGAGGACAGAAACCAGAAACCAGGAAAAGGTTAACTAGCGAGAGAGGGGACTTCAAGCCTAGGTGAGAATGAGTCATCTTAGCTCCCAGAAAGCTGGAAGCCACGGTGGAATCTTCCCAGCTCATCGGTGATCCGTGGGCATGCAGATTTGACAAGGGAGAGGCTTGACCTCGTCAAGTTGCTGGCATGTGTTGGTCACAGAGCTGGGATGTCAGAGATCCTGCAGAGCAGATAGGCATCTTGGGGTGGGAGGCCTGAGTCATCAAGTCCCAGCAGTTGAGAGCAAATCCGCTCCCAACCTGGCGTTCTTAACAGTATGGAGGCCCGCTCTTTCCACTTGACATTCATTATCTCAGTGCATCCTCACGGTAACCCTGTGACTTAACCCCGTGTTGCACATGAGGCTCAGCGGGAAGGGACCTGGCCGAGGTCACGTAGAAGTAAGTGGTGGCCTGTGTGCTTCTCACTCCCTGCCTGCGCAGGGGCGGTCTCCCATTGTGAGCCAGCCAGAAGCAGATCATTCTGCTGCTTTCGGTATCGGAGAGGAAGAAACTGACAGGTACTCAAGGGACCCCAAGTTTATGCTGGTGCTAAATTGGGAGAGAAACACCTCATGTGGGCCCTTGCCTGGGGGCCACTGAGCAGCCCAGTGGACAATGTCCTGGGCAATGGCTTGACAACCCAACAGACACCGTTTACACATGGTTGTTTTCTTCTCAATTTTAGTCAGATAATGTTTATTTCTCTTCCTGATTATGAGAGGCACACAGGCATGCCTGTTTCTTGAAAGGGCCTTTGATAAGAGCCGAGGGCAGTACATGAAAGGGCTGCTCCACAAGGGCCATTCTGCCAGCGCCTATACGCGTGTGGCCAGGGTGGTTTTTTGGTTGGTGTTTTTTTGTTTGGTTGTTTGTTTGATTTTTTTTTTTTTTTTCTTTAGGAGATGAGGGGAACAACCAGAGCGGTGGGTGCCCACCATGGTGCATGGATGCTTCCCCCATCCCAGTGTGCCTCAGAGGGGCTTTTGTTCCCTCTCTCTTGGGGCAGGCCCTAGGCACTCTCACTTTTAGAGGCTTCACCCCACAGCATGTCATATATATGAAAATGCTCCCACATCCCATATTAAATGTAATTTTTGCTATAAAATATTTCAAAGGATTTTTATAATTCCGCTTTCGAAATTATTTGCCTATGAGTAACTCGTTTCATTCCCAATTGGCTCTGATTTCTTTGTAATCACTGTGCATACTTGGGAATTCTTGCAAAGTGAGGAAATCTAACCAACAAATTGTTTTCAAATGTAATGAAATTTTTAGGAATACTAAATTTAACAATTAATGAGGTTGGTATTATATTACATTTTGTAGACATATAATAGAACATTTATTAATTCCAATTCTGCTGTTTTCTTTTCATATTTTAGAGCCAATAAATTTTCTTGGGGCTCACATGTTTTCACAGGCCCCTGAAAAGCCCGGAGGCCCCGGGCACTGAGCCGTTAGTGCCACGTGGAAAGAACAGCCTGGGCTCAGGACTTCAGGTGGTCTCCACCCGGCCACTGGAGAGAATGAGACAAAAAAGCCCCAGGTATCTTTCAGAAGGGGCAAGAGGGCGATGTGAGCTCCTCTGTGCTAAGTACCTCCTCACACATTGTCTCCTGCAATCCTCTCGCCACTCTGAGAGTCAGCTGTTGTGATTATTTCTATTTTACAGATGAGGAAACTCAAGAAGCTATGAAAGGGGAAGGCATTTGCTCAGTCACACAGCTAGTGAGGGGCAAACCAAGGATTTAACCCTTCATCCCTTTAGCTTCGAGGCTCTTTCAGCTGCCTAATGCCTGTGAAGATGAAAAAATATTAACTATTACTATTATCGTTATCAGAATTTTTCTCTCCCTGAAGGAATCTGCGATTAAAAGAATAAAAAGCATCCTCATTCTACCGCTTGCTAGCTGTGTAACTGTGGGTAATGTACTTAAGCTGTCTGTGCCTCAGTTTGTTCACCTATAAAATGGGGATACAGGACCTACCTCAAAGGGTTGTTGTGAAGAGTCATGAGTTAATACACGCAAAGCATTTGGCAAAGTGCCTGACACACAGTAATGTTCAATAAGTGTTAACCATTATTATTATCATTGTTATTATTATAGTTCTCTGAGCACCAGGATCCAGGCTACCCACTGTGTGAGGCTCTAAGTTGGAGTCGCTGGGATACTGGGGAACAAAGAACAAAGAGGGCAGTGCATGGGGAACCTAAGCTTTTGGCTGGAACTGGGGCTTGCAAGATTTCTCCTTGAAAAGGATAATCTGATCTCTCAGGCTTGGAGGGGCCATAGATACCAACTGCCACCTGCCAGGCCTCTGGGACTCTGCAAGTAAGAGGGGCTCCTTCACACCCAAAGCTGCCTCAGCTATTTTTAGTGATGATAGCAGCTGGCCCCGAGGCCTCCCAGAAAGCCTGGAGGAGAAAGGTGAGAAGAAGGGAAGGGAAGGGCCAGAGGGAATAGGAGGGATTCCGTTTGTGGCCGCCTGGCCCTCTTCCCTAGGCCTGCTTCAGTCCCTGGGGCCCACAGCACACCAGCCAGGCCAGCGTGCGAAGTTTCTCCCTCAGTGCAACCTCTGCCCAGGGCCAGGGGAGCCAGAGACACTCACATCTCTCCCAGCCCAGCTCCTCATCTTGCAGGCACCCCACAAATCTCTTTCCTTTGCCTCCTTCCAGCTGCTCAGAACCGACAATCCTGGATGAATACTCAGGGCCAGATTGGAAGGACCCCAAGATCTCCCTTCAGGCTACAGAGGCCCAGAGCAGGGGAGGAATGTGGCCCCAGTAAGGCAGCCTGTCAGTGGCTTACCTGGGACTCCAGCTCAGAGATACTGTCTCCCAATCCAGTGCCTACGTCACCACGTCACTCCCTAGGCCCACTCTGTGGCCTTTGGCAAGTCCTACCCTGTCGGGGACACACACATGTTTGTGGTGGTGGCCCTGAGTCTGGTGAGAAGTCCAGCCTGAAGGAAAGTGGCTGCAGGGGCAAGTGAAGGAGGCTACCTCACATTGGCTTCCCCAGGGTCCAATGTGGTTCAGTTAAGTGCATTTTCCACAGCCCTAGCATGCTCCCATGTGCACATGTGCACACGTGCACATGCTTTGCCGGTATTATCTGGGCTGGGGATCGCCATGCCGCATGTGTAACCAGTTTGCCTATCCTCTCCCAATCTAGAGACGGTTGAAGCGATTCTAATTACAGCCTGCATTCCTGCTCTGTCTGAAGGCTTTCCCTTTTCCAAACGGTCTAGTTTTTTTTTTTTTTTTTTTTTTTTTTTTTAACTCAGCACTTGGCTCCCTTGCTCCCCGCTTCCTGAATACCCCAACACACACCTCATTCTCACGCCCTTCATCTCCTCCCCCTTTTCTGGGTTGGATTGTTCAACTTCAGCTTGATTTTCTGATGTCTGTGGCTTGGCAAGACTTAAGAAAACCCAGTCTCGGTTGCCTCTGCATGCATGTGCGTGTGCGTGGGTGTGTGCTTGCATGCGCGTATATGATGGTATGGGGTAATAAGGCTATGCATGGTGTGTTGGGCCTGTATGCATGGTGTGTGTACATTGGTACATGTGAAAGTGTACATGCCTGCTTATGTACATTTGCATATACATATGATTTTGTCCACATGTTTATGCTTCGTGAGGGGTTGGTCTAGGGTCTCTGTGTGCATACAAGTGTGTATCTGAGGGTATGCAGTTATGAGGGGCTGCTTGGACGTGTGTTTCCATGCTTTGCTTGTTTGAAATTGTCTTCTCTCTCAACAGAGACACTGCCCCCTGCAGGTTATATGGGAGGCCTAGAGAGCTTCCCCTAGTTACAGGTCTTAGCTCACCCTCAGCCTCAGCACCACCAGCCAGTAGCAGGCAGGCAGTCGTTCAGCCTCCCCATGTCTGCTGGCTTGACCTGATGAGCCCATTTTCTTGAAGGAATCCTGCTATATCCCATTAGGACTCATATTCCTCTTTACTTCGCTCACCACAGAAGCCAGGCCTCCTGGTCTTCCATCACCCCCCAAACTCCAGTCTCTCCATTGCTCTGTACAGTCCCTACTTTGGGTCTCATCTTACATTCCTTCCAAGCTCCTCAAACCATTCCACTCTGCCTTCTGGGACCCATGGTCTACTGGTAGCAACTGTTGTCCCTTCCCCATATGCTCAATCTCTTATGACCGTTTCCTTTATTTGTATACCCCAAGATCACAACTCTCCTGTTATATTTTGGGGGGCTATATTTTTCTCCCACACCCCACATACCTCTGGGCAGGGAGATGAGGTAGATGTCCTCCTTGTTTCCCATGGCTGCTTCTAGACCACTTGTTTTCCTTCCTCCTTCTAAAATGGTGGCTCTTCCAAAGACTGCCTCATCTCCCACCCCTCCTGAAGGCTGCCATCTTTTGACTGCATTTGTTGCTGCCCTCCATTCACTGAAGATGTCAGTAGGTGGCTCACTGTCTCCTCTCTACTCCTGCATCCTGCAACTTCTTCATTAACATAGACCTACCACCCTGGCTTTTCTCTTCCTGGAGTACCTCACACCTCCAAGGATCTGGCCTTTCATCCCATCTCAGTCATTGATTCTCTTGGCCATACCCTTGACCTTGCCATCACAATTAATGACATGAGTTTAAGAATCTTGATTTCAATCATCTCATTTTTTGATCCCACATCCTATTATTCTTATTCCCTCTAGTACCCTTACCTACCAAGGCTTCGTCCTCACTTAGGCCTCCAATTCACTGCCCTACTACTTTTTCTTCACCCATGCATTCCACCAGCTTCTGCCCCATCACCTGCTTTCCTTCACAGTGGGACCTCTCACACCAGATTTCTACACTCAATGTGTCTGCTTCTTCACAGCTCATTCTCACCTCTAGCTACCCTAGCGGACTTCCATGCCCGCTGATATTTCTCTTGTCAAAGATCACCAATGACCCAACATTGCCAACCCCAACGATCTGCCTTGCCTTTCTGGACCTCTCGGAAACATTGGCTATAGTTGACCACTCCCTCCTGGAGCCATGCTTTCCTTGTTTCAGACTTTCCTCCCATTTCTCTGATTGTTCCTTCTCTGGTTCTTTGCAGGCTCTTCCTCTAAATGTTGGATCTTAGTCTTAGATGCTCTCATCTTCTCTACGTATATTTTCTCTATAAATGATCTCATCAAGCCCCATGGCTTTAAATACCATCTATATGCCAATGACTCCCCCAGATTTGTATCTTCAATCTTGATCTTTGCCCTAAACTCCATGCTTGTATCTCTAACCGCCTGGTTTGGTGGTGGTGATGATGGGGAATCAAGTATTCTTTTGTAGCCAGAGTATATTTGAGATGCCTAACTAGACAATTCAAGTGGATATATGGAAGAATCACCCATTGGAGGTAATCAGGAAGAGCCTGATACCTCTACTGAAGTCTGCTGTAGCTAATTACCCATTTGATATCTACTTCTCTCTGGCCACCAGCTTAGGCCAGGCCACCATCATCTCTCACCTGGACTGGTGCAATACATTTCCCTGCTTCTACCCTTGCCCCTCAATGATCCATACCCCTTGTAGCAGCCAGAGTGATCTTAAAACCCAAATTCAATCGCACTCTTAACATGTTTAAAACCCTTTAATGGCTTCTCATCACACATAGAGTAAAACTCATAGTCTTTACCCTGACTTATAAGGCTTTATGTGATACGGTCCCTTTCTATCTCTCCAACTTCAGCTTTTACCCCTTTTTCCCATCACGTTCATTTCCACCTCAGTGCCTTTACGTTTTCTGCTGTTTCTTCATCAAACCCTTCCCCCAGATTCCCACGTAGCTGGCTTTTTCTTATCAACTGGGTCTCGACCCAAGCATTATCTGCTCACTGAGGCCTTCCCCGATCACTCAATCTAAGATAGCCCCCTCTAACATCATTATTACATAAGCCTGGTTCATTTTCTTCATAGCTCCTGTCACAATCTGGGATTAACTTGTTAATTTATGGTTACTTGTTTATTGTTCACCCCTTCCCCTGGCTAAATGCTAAAGTCCATGAACACAAGGACTTTGGGCTGTTCACTGCTGTATCTCCAGTGCCTTGAAACAGTGCCTGGCACAGAGTTGGTGCCCCATAAACGTTCACTGAAATAATAAATATGCACGTATATGTCTTCATTCAATTGAGGTTTTAGAAGAGCCTTTTCTGTGGATAGAGGACCTGCTTAGTTTCTATAGGCGCATGTGTGAATGGTGTGTGGGACCTGTACATGTGCAAGGAGGAGGAGGGGCTGGAGCGCAGGGCTTTAGCAGCACCAGGAAGCCAGTGCTGGGCGGGCCAGACAGGGGGCTGAAGGGAGCCTGCTTCCCCTCCATTGATTGCATTAATGCCAGGGATTTGGAATGAGGCAGGTTGGGTAATGGGTGGTAATTCAGTCCAGGTTTCACACAAATTCACTGCTGAGAACCAGAGTGGGGAAGGATGAGAAAGACAGATGGGGAGAGAGACAGGCAATCCCCCAGAGCCAGTGCAAGGGTGAGCTCCAGGCAGCAGGGATAAGGCAAACTTTGACTTAGGACTGTATCTCCGACCTCTGCCATATAGGTTCTCTGTGCTCATGGTGCTTTTTCTGGGCCCGAGGTCTTTGGGACAGGGGGAACCTCTTCTTGCAGAAATCAAGATTTCTTTCCTCCCTTGGGGATAGGCCAGGCTGAGGTGTAGGAGTGGGCATGGGGAAAATACCGTGCTACTTTCTCATTGTGTGGTCTTGGGCAAATTACTTCTTCTGTCTGTGCCTCAGTCTCTCATCTATAAAAAGGCCAAGATTGTTGGTTGCCCAAAAGGTTGTTGTACTTAAACAAGAGAAGGTGTGTGAAACTGGCTACCAGTTGTTGACACACAATCGGTGCTCAGCAGGTTGGATAACTTGAGACACACAAGGCATTCCCTCCCTCTTCCAAGTGCTCTGTCCTTGGTGCACGCTTTTTTTTCTTCACTCTGGCTTTAGCTTTAGAATAATAAAATTTTAGGGAAATAGAGCTGAGATGGAGCCTCGGGCCAGAGTAGGTCACAAGCTGCACACGGGTCAGCACAAAGTTTCACCATTTGAAACCTGAGCAGGATCTGAAGCTCTATGACCAGCTGCTGCAAAGCAAGTACGGATGAACTGGACCTCTTTCTGTGACAAGAGGACATTGGTGTGCAGGCATGGGCATGTGAAGGGGACGAGGAAAGAGCACAGATGAGAGGGTCCAACTACCCAGGCTCAAGTTGTGGTGCCACCATTTCTTGGCCTTGGGCCTATGGGTCATTTCTCCATTTTGAGCCTCAGTTTCCTTAGCAGGTACTGTGAAGATATTAATATGAAAATGAGGTAGAAAGTATGAAAATGCCTGGCCTTAGTAGGTGCTCAGCGGATGTCAGCTGCCTTCCATTTCTACAGCTTCAGAGGGCCTCGTGAAATGGAGAATGAACTTTGTGGCAGACCATGGAAGAATTTTGGAGTCCAGAAAGAAGGGCACAAAGACCTGGGATTCACCTCTCAGGGGAAGTAGAGGACAGAGTTGAATTCAGGAAACAAGAGGATGTCAGGGCTGGGCGGGGAGGAGCCTCCAAAAGAATCAGGACCAGACTTAGCTACAATCAAGGTCATGGATTGTAGCTAAGGTAGGACTAGAGCCCAGAATACCTACCTTCCCAGCTATGCCTGGAGGGTTATCTGGCCACTGTCGTGTACCTGTACCAGCAGCACAGCCATGGACCATGGGCCATGAGGGAAGGCCATGAAGGAGGGCCATGAGGACACACGGGCAAAGGCCATAAGGGATGGAGGTGTTATCTAAGGAGAAATGCCTTGGTGGCATTTTATTTTATTTTATTTTATTTTATTGTATATTTTATTTTCAAGATAGGGTCTTGCACTGTCACTCAGGCTGGAGTGCAGTGGTACAATCATGGCGCACTGTAGCATTAACCTCTTGGGCTCAAGTGATCTCTTGCCTCAGCCTTCTGGGTAGCTGAGACTACAGGCATGCACCACCATACCCAGCTATTTTTTTAAGCTTTAATAAAGATGTGATCTTGCTGTGTTGCCCAGGCTGGTCTAGAATTCCTGGCTTCAAGCTATCCTCCTTCCTAGGCCTCTCAAAGTTTTGAGATTACAGGTCTGAGCCACAGTGCCCAGTCTCTCTGTGACTTTAGAGTCTTAAAGGAGGTGGCTTCCTTCTCTAGCAGGCTGGAAGAAGGGAAAGCACCCCTTTGAGGCTAGGCTGGAGCTCAGAACACTCCTAGAAAGTGAGCTTTTAGCCCGTTTTCTTAGTCCAGGCTGCTGCTGCTTCCTAGGCCCCAAATACCTCCTCCAGGTGCTCCCTGCTTTGCCCCAGAGGCCTGAGTAGGGGAAGATCATTGTGACAGCTGCTAGGCCATGGGCTGGCGGACGCCAGTGTGGGGGTGGGAGTTGGGGGGGTGGTCAGCCTAGAAGAGGGCCAGCGGGCAGGAGCATGGAAAGGAAGTTCACAGTCTGCAGCAAATGGATTTCAAGGCCCTGTTAAGTGGAAAAGCCTCCAGGAACGTGGCAGAGAAAGGCCCCTGTCTTTGGAGAGGGGCTATGGGGCCAGGGTGGGGTTGTCTTGGCAGGGGGAAGCTGAGCTGCATGCCTTGCGTGTGATGGGAGGAGTGGGGGGAGGGTGGATGTGGGCAGCTGAGTGAGTCTGGGGCCTTGAGATGGCTGTCTGGGTGGGGGTGGGCTACAGTCACAGCTCCAGCTCCGGAACCCAGGGACCCCAGGACTCAGTCTTGGTTCCCAGAGGCTGCGTGAACTGAGGGTTGACAAAAGCTAGCACTGACTTGTGTCTCTCAGTCCCCAGGCTCATCTCTCTAGCCATCCCCTACAGTGGCACCCAGGGCTGGATCACAGGGGACATAGAGGTTAGCTCAGACACGATTCCAGCCCTTCTAGAGTGTATGGTCTGGTAGAATAATTTATTTTCATGGGTACAGAGCTTTGCAGTTTATAAGACACTTGCCTATTCATTCCCATATCGCAAGTCTGTGAGGTAATCAGGGCAGGATGGAGAAACTGAGGCTCAGAGAAAGGAAGTAATTACCCAAGTCTCATAGTGGCAGAGATGGGAAGTCCCAGCCTTCCTCCGCTCTTGCCCTCCTGAGCAACCTATAAGCCCGCAGCCCTCCCTGAGCCCTGTATTTTCCATTCCTATAGGTGGCTCCTCTCAGAAGGAGATGCTATGTGGGAGGGCTCAGGCCAAGAAACCCCCTTAGCTCAAGCAGGCAAAGTGTTTTCTTGGCCAAAGAGCATGTCTGGCTGCCCCATTCTTGGGCTGGACAGTATGCAACCATCATGCAATCCTTCTCTAGTGGCCTCAGTTTCTCTGATATCCTACTTAGCCCTAGAAGGAGTCATAGTAGAGAGGGGCTGTGGAGTCAGAGAGGCAGTGACCACGGCTATGCAGGCGGCTTAGCAGAGGAGGAGGAGAAGCCTCAGGCTCCTTTCCCAGCCAGGCCCCCTGCCCTTTGCCTGGCCTGGCCCCAGGCACAGGGCCCAGCCAGCTGTCCCAGGGCAGGCCAGCTAGCTGCATTAGCAAATGTGTTTGCGGTTATGGGCTGCTCCTGAAAGCAGAGAAGCGTTGCACAAGGTGGGTGGGGGGGGGGGGGGCGGCTAGGGACTGAAGACAGACCAGACTCTAGTTCCCAGCCCTAGCCAGGGAAATCAGAACCAGGCTGGACTTCTGGCCCCGGATCCCCCGCTCCACAACAACCTCCCTCACTGCCTCCTCCCAGCCTCCTTGGCCTGGGAGAAGCCTGAGGGAGGCCAGGCCTCAGCAATGCAATGAGTTCAGGGAGGGTTGACCTTGTGCTACTCAGAAGGGGCTGCCTTTGGCTGTCAGTGGTGGAGGTCTTGAGTGGGCTATGGTGGGTGGGGGTGGGAAGGGAGAATAGTTTTGCATCCAGACTCTCACCCAAAATAACTCTCTCTTCCTTTCCTCCTGGGGTGGACAAAGCAGATGAAGAAGACAGACCTCAGCCCAGATCATGCAATCTGTGCAGCAGAACCCATCCCAATTGGAACAGGGAGAGAGAAAGAATCTCTCCCTGTTCCACCTTTTTTTCCCCGAAAATGGCGGGGGACTGGCAGAAAGGATGCTAAGTGCTCTAAAGTCTGCTAGGAGCTTGCTAGGGCCTGACCTTTTGGACTTCAGCCAGAGCCAAGCCAGTCTGTTATAGAAGAGGCAGAGGTGGGGCTCAGGGTGAATTAAAGGTAGGTGAGAAAATGTAGGGCAAGGGAAAATGCAGGCAGATCAAGGTGGGGCTGGGGCAGACACCCTGCAATGTGGTCATTTTGAGATGAGTTTTAGTGAAGATATTGATGAAGATAACAATAATAATAAGATACCAGTTAAAATAGCTATTATCTCACACTGACTGGGTGCCCAGCATTTAGATTGCAGAACCGAGGCTCAGAGAGAAGTGATTGTCGAAGGCCAGACATCCAAGAAAGAGCAAAGCAGAGATAGGAGCCCAGGTTCCTTTAAACTGCCCCCTCCCCCAGGTGGGGGCCTGCATGCAGCTGACAGGGAAAGAGGGGTGGGGGTCCCACTGTCATGGGTCTGCTGGCACTAGCTCTGGCACTTACTAGAGTTGTGTCCATCTATGATGTCATTTTCTCCCTTGTCAGCTTGGCCAACTCTTAGTTCTTATGTATCCTTTAAGAGCCATCTTAAAAGTTCTGGCTCACCAAGCCTTGCCCCACTCCTGCAGACAGGACTTGCTCCCTTGTGTCCCCACTGCCCTATTCCTATCCTTGCCGTGTCACTCCTGTAGATCATCAGCTCCTAGAGTGCTCGGACTGGTCCTGAGAAGCCTCTCGATCACTGTCAGCCACCTCTTTTGTCATACAACTAGAAAGGTTTTTTCTTTTCATTGTCTGAAACATGGGGCATCTTAGTGTAGTGGTTATTAGCACAGGTGTTGGCATCGGACAGACCAGGGTTCAGAAGCTGCTCTACCATTCTCTGCATGGTAAGCTCAGCGTAGTGGGAACTGTGTCTACTGCGTTTGTTGCTGCTGAATCCATAAGCACCCCACATGGCATAGGCACTCAAGTGGACAAGTTATGGGATCTGATCCCCTCAGCCAGGCTCACAGGGCTGTTGGGAAAATTCAGAGTAGGTGCTCCACAAAGCTGAGTTCCCTCAACCTTGCCCTATCCTCCCAAGGCTTAGGCAGCCAAACAGAGGAGTTCCCTTCTCCAGAGAACATCTAGGAGATGATTCACAGGAGAGAAAGTGAGGGTAACTTTCAGCATCTTGACCATCCCTTTGAGCTTTGGGTCACAAGGGCCCCAAGCGCATCATACCCAGAGCCCCTCTCTTGCTGTTGCAGGCTGCTATTTCAGGTCAAGCCTTCTTCCTTTCTGTGATGGGGGAAAGCCCTTCATTCCCAATGGAAGTTGACAGCAGCTTGGGGAATGAGGCTCCTGCTTGTGGCCATGGTGGACTGTGGGGCCCTATGCCAAGCATGCCAGGGAGCTCTAGGGCTGGGGGGCAGGGTGTGAATGAGAAGAGAAGCAGACAGGGCCGAGGGGAGAATTGATGAGTCTTCCTTGTCACTCCAAAGCATCAGGGAGGAAGGCCAGAGGGGGTTTCTGGGGCCGCCCTAGCTGCAGAACCTGCTGGGCCCTCGGGAACCCTCGCGGTTGTCCTGTCAGGCAATGGTTCAGCGCAGTTAGGGCTCCCAGCCCAGACTCCAGGACTGGTGGGCCCCTCAGAGTCAGTGCAGCCCTGTCCTCCCCTAAAGTGAACAGAGTGACTAAAATGTGCCCAGCCCTTTGCAAAGCACTTGTCTCACCTGGGTCCTGCCAGTTGCTCCATTTTATAGATGAAGAGGATGAGGCCCAGAGAAGTGAAGGGACTTCCCTGGGGGTACCGAGCAAGTAAGTGTCAGCCTTAGGGTTTCGGTCCAGGTGTGTTGGATCTCGGCTTCACTTAGCTGTCTCTAAGGGGCCAAAGGCAAAAGGGCCAGGCCCACCTGGCACTGGAAGTTGACCCTCTCACCGGGGGACGGGAATGCAGTGACACTGGCAGGCCATGTGGGGGGTCTCTCGCTGCAGCCAGAGGGACACAAAGGAGATGATATGTGGGAGAAAGTGCAGGAGCAGTAGATGGATTGGAGTGGGTTCAGAGGCAGGCAATGAAAATGATTAAGGGAAGAGAGGGATTAATTTATAAAACGAGATTAGAAGAGCAGTGCTGCCCTGCTTGGCTTAGGGACAGCTGGAGAGTTGGCTGGTGGGCTTTGAGGAGGGGGTGACAGTAAAGTGTGGGGGAGCCCACTGACTCTGAGGGTCTCACCAGTCCTGGAGCCTGGGCTGGGAGCCCTAACTGCGCTGAACCATTGCCTGACAGGACAACCGCGAGGGTTCCCGAGGGCCCAGCAGGTTCTGCAGCTAGGGCGGCCCCAGAAACCCCCTCTGGCCTTCCTCCCTGATGCTTTGGAGTGACAAGGAAGACTCATCTGGGCAGCCCGCAGAAACTCATAAAGATACTTCCCAGCGGCTTCGAGAGGAGGGAAGTTGTTCTTCCACTGTAGATGAGGTAGATGAGGAACAGAAGCTCAGACTGGGGAGTGACCTGCCCACAGTCACCCAAGGAATGGTGAAAATAAGATTCAAACCCAGGGCTCTGTATCACCACAGTCTATGGTCATTCCACTGCTCCAGACCCTCCAGGGCAAGACTCAGCATCCTCCTGCCTCCAGGGTTGGGCAGCTCTCCTTTGCTGTGTGCTGAAAGGCATGTGTACAGATTCCAGTGTGCATTTCTTTCAAGTCCCAACTTCTACATTCCTGGGAAGTTCTTTCTCATGTCTAAGTACAATCCTTCCTGCTGCCCTTCCACCCCAATTTTCTTCAGAGGTGGGGAGAGAGAAGAAGGAGGAGGAGAAGAAAAAGGAGGGGGAGTCATTCCTTCAGTTACTGCACAGTTATTTGTAATGTATTGAGGACTCTACTCTTTGTTCTCACTCATTTAAAAAGGTCAAAATGGTTAGGTTTTTCGTTGTTTGTGTGTTTTCGAGACAGGGTCTCACTCCATTGCCCAGGCTGGAGTGCAGTGGTGCGATCATAGCTCACTGCAGCCTCCAACTCCTGGCTCAAGTGATCCTCCTGCCTTAGCCTCCAGAGAAGCTGGGACTACAGACACATACCACCAGGCCCGGGTAAAATTTTAATTTTTTGGTAGAGACAGGGTCTCACTTTGTTTTCCAGACTGGTCTCAAACTCCAGGGCTCAAGTGATCCTCCCCAATTGGCCTCCTAAAATGCTAGGATTACAGGTATCAGCTACTGTACCTGGCCAAAATGGATTCCAATGTTATTTAAATCCCATGACAACTTTATAATACAGATCTTATTATCCCTGTTTCTCAGACAAGAAACTGAGGTTTAGTGAGGGGAAATGATTAGACCAACACCCGGCAAGTAAATGATAAAGCTGGGATTTCAACTCAGATGGGCTTCCCAAGCCACCATCCCATATGCCCGTATGCCTGATGATCCATGAAGAAACAAGGGCCTTCAGTAGTTTAGTCAGCAGTTCAGGGAGGGGACCCCCAGCAAGTGTTCAGAGGGGACGGGCTAAAGAAACAGGACTCTGGTTAGGTGGCCTGATGATGATGGGAAGTGGTAACAACGGTCCAGGAATATCTATGGGAGTGAAAATAAAGGAAGGTGAGTGAGAGAGGGGCCCAAGTGGCATCGGGGTCTGGGGCCTGGGTGCTTGTGCGATGCTGCCAGGAACCTGGCCAACCTTGGCAGGGCCCACTTTGCCAACCTACCCTCAGAACTCCAGGTATGTCTTTTCCGGGTCACCCCTCTGCCTCCTACCCTTAGCCAACTCTGGGTGGCAGGCCTATGACTTCAACACTGTGAGACTGTCTGTCCTCCAGAGCTGGGAGCTGGTGCAACACGGGGGCAATGGCACCCCAAGACCTAACTTAGAGATGATGTCTGGGTGAGCCCTGCAAGCCCTCCCCACCCCTGCCTGGTGAGTGGAGGTGGGTGAGGCTGAGAAGAAGAGGAGAAGGTGGGGGAGGGAGAGGGGGAGTGGTTTGCTTTTTTTTCTCAGGCAGAAATGAGCTCATGTTTTGTCTAATCTAAATTCTGTCAAGCAAGCGAAAAAAAGAGAGACAGAGACAGAGAGAGAAAGAGAATGAGAGAGAGAGAGTGCACGAGAGAGCAAACTATAGAGTTAATAAATAAAAATCTGCCAAGCACATGTTCTTTCCAACTCAGAGACAAACCAAAAGAAGAAGAAGAAAAAAAAATTGCCAGGAGAGCTGAAAGAACAGACCAGACAGGGAATGTGTTCTCAGCTCACACAACTTCCTCTTCAACCAGAGAAAATTCTACCTCCAGTCAAACTCCCTGCTCACCCAGTCGGTCATCTCCCTGCTCTGTGCCTGCGGAAGGGTGGGAGGGCTGGCCTCCCGACCCTCTGGCCTTCTTAGTGATTGAGGTAGGGGAGGGGTCAGGATGCAGAACAGAGAGGCCTGGCCATGCTGGTCCCTGGCCCTGGCAGGGAGAGATGCCATACTGCTTAGTGGCCAGTGGGTAGGAGGACACCTTCCCAGCCCGCAAGCAAAGTCCAGCAGGCCTTCCTGGAACAAGGTCCCCCCAGGAAGTAGGCTGCGATGTAAGAGAAACAGGAAGGTCACACCTAATGATGAATTAACTTTTGTGGGGCCATCTCTGCCATCTAAGGAAGCAAAGGCTTGGGGAAGGTGAGTTCTCATGGGCAGCCCTTCTTCCTCCCCAACCCCTCCCTGCCTATACCATCTCCTGTCCCGCCTCCCCATAGTTGGAAAAGGCTGGCTGTGCAGTGTTGGAATGTGGAGCTATTCCTAGGGGGAGACAGGGAAGTGAGGGGAGCTGAATTGGCCATGCTGAGCAAGACGTTTCACTACCCAAGCAATAATAGGGCTTTCATGGAGATGGCCAACCTTGGGTTCTGAAGCGATTTTCCACCCACAACCCTCCTTCCTCCCACCCAGAGTCGCCTTGCCTGAGAATCCTCCTTTGTTGGGCTGAGCCCTGGGGGGAGAAGGGCCGGGCTTTGTGAAGGGGGCCCCCAGGCCAGGATGACTGGGCTCCCTGTTGTCTGGGTGGAGCACATCTGGGCAGTGGAAGGGAACTAGGGCCAAGGCCAGGGCCAAGAGAGCCAGCCCTTCCTTCCCAGAAAGCCCCAGGGCACAGGCCCTGCCTCTGCTTCTTGGTGCTGAGTTGCGTTTCAGGGCTGGTGTTTCCCACATTTCTCAGTGGGAGAGTCCTTGAGAGGACACAGGGACAAAATGGTGACTCTGCCCAGCACCCTTGGACAGAGAAGCCTATGCCGGAGCCACCTCTCACTACAGGCAGACACAGGGGCAAGGGTGGGGAGGATCCCAGGCCCTGACTTGGAGGGTCCGGGTCTGAGGAGCAGGACCTGGCAGGATAGGGGTGAGGCTGGGGCTGGGGCTGGAGCTTGGCCTTGGCCTGGCAGGGCAGGGTAATGAGATCCAGCTGGGAGGGAGCGAGAGGGGAGGGGGAAGAGGAGGAGGAGGAGGAGGAGGAGGAGGAGGAGGAGGAGGAGGAGGAGGTTCCTTTATCTCTCTGCTCCATGTTCTCGGGGCCCACGTTTTTTAATTTGTGTTGGATAAACAATATGGGATTGTGTACGCAAAGAAGCTCTAATTATCCCCCGAGGTTGTGTTTCCTTAGAGGAAATGAACTGGGCATGGCATTCGAGGTGGATCGGCAGAAATGTACCAGCCCAATAGCTTCCAGATTGCTGCTCAGGCGTGCCATGCTGGGAGCCCCTCCAGTGCTGCTGACTCCATACCCCCATCTGGGTCTTGAGGTTAGCCTGTGCCCTGCCTGACCTAGACCTGGGATGGCAGGAGAAGGGCTGCTTGTTCTTTAGCCTGACTTCTTCCCTGTGCACCAAGCCACTCCCAATCCCCATCGGCCTCACCTCTGTCCCTCTATTGTGAATGGTCAAGGGTCTGGGACATGGGCCTCTGAAACAAGGGCTGGAGATAGAGGTGACCCCTGCTGCCTCTATCCCTTGCCACAGTCCTCACTGAATTGTGTCATTGAGCATTCCCCATGGGGAACCTGGGTTTCCTTCCTTATCTCCCCATGAACATCGTCCCCCAAACCACCACCACAGGGGGTAGTTTCCCATGGACACTGCCTTTGGGGGCGGGTGGGTGCAGGGGGAATAACCCTGGGAGCCAGGCTTCTTATTTGGGGGATTGGCCTCCCTGGGGAGCAGCTCCCCAGAGCTGCTTCAGCATGCTGGGACTTATGCACCCTGATCTTAGGCTTAAGCCATCCTTCCATCTACCGCCAACCTTTTGACTCGCCTCTGAGGTAGATGGGGAGGCTGAGGACCAGGGAAGCAAAAAGCGTGGACCCAAGGTCACATGCAGGTGGCAGGGCTGGGATAAGAATGAGGACCCTGGGATAACCAACCATTTGAGTAGGGCTTGTGAGCCATGTAAAGGGGTAAGAAATGGCTGAGTGGATAGAAGTGTTGACCCACAGATGAGTAAAATCTAATCAGTAATCCTCCACCCCCTACAGTATATTCCTTTTTATTCTCATTGAGGAATCCAACGCAATCACAGAGACCAAATGAGGACACAGTCAAGAGTGGAGGAATTAAATTTTGCTGCTACTTGCTGTGTTCCTAGCCAGGAGCCAGCCCCTGCCTTCAAGGAACTGAACGGCTGGGAGTATGGAGAATCCTACAAAGGTGAACCGTGGGGTGCCATCAGGATTCTTTGTCCTACACGAAAGGCACAGGGAAAGGCAGATCAAGCAGACCCCAGGAGGCTTCCCTGGGGGAGCTGCAGGGACAACTGGGCCGGGCTGGCGCCCAGACAGCAGCCCCTGCTCAGACTCAGATGGGCAAGGCAGCGGTGAGGGCGGAGGTGGGGAGGCGGCTGTCGGCCCTGGACCTGGACTGCTCCCACTCCAATGGAAGGTTCGCCCCCATGTCTCCCTTTTATCTTTTCATTACATACAAATTAGGAGTGCGATTAACTTTATTAAAAGCAAACAAAGCTGGTCAGAGAATGGGGCCTCCAGACAGAGCTGTGGGGGTTTGGGGAGGAGGAACTTGGGAGAGCAGGGGAGGGTTGTGGTTGCAGCAGTTAAAAGGGCAGGAGGTGAAGGGCTGGGGGAGGGGGCTTCCCTGCAGGATTCTCCATCCCCAGGGATCCCACCACTTTTATGGCCGTCTACAGCCTTCTGAAGTTATGCCAGCTCAGCCCAGCCTCCAGACAGAATTCCAGACTTTAAGAGCTGGAAGGAACCATAGAGACCATGGAGTTTACCGCTGTCCCCCACCCCCAGCTATAGATGGGGAAACTGAGGCCCAGAGAGGGGAAGGAATTAGCTGGAGCCTCGCTGCCAGTAAGTAGTTAGGGGTGGTGTGATGAGAATTGAAGCTTTCTGTTTGTTCAGGGAAGGAAGCCTTCACCCTGCCTCACCTCCCCAGGGTGTCTAGAAGGTCTGACCTAAATCCCTCTTGCTGCAGATAATTTGTTTTGTCACCCTTCAGTGGAGCTACCGACACAGACTAATATTTTGTAGACCCCGAAGTGGCCATGTCCTGCTCCTTCAGCCTCCTCTTCTTCTGTGGCTTTCATCATTCTGAGAGCTCCGGCCCCAACTGCTTCAGGGAGCTTTGATCAACATCACGGCCACCACATTGATAAAATCGCCAGGCATTTGGGTGCCACTTCAAGTTCTTGGAAAGGATTTTCACAGTATGTCACTGTTTCCACCTGGAAACCATGATCACTAGGCGAGACAGAATCCACTTGCTTCATTGTTTCATTAATTAATAAATCCAGAAAACATTTATTGAATGCTTACTTGCGCCCAGCAATGTGCTAAGTCCTGGGGATTCAGTGATAACAAGATGGATGTGGTCTTTGACTTCCTGGAGCTCATAGGGAAGAAACTGAGGTTCAGAGGGAACACAGCATGTCATTGATACTACTAAAAATAGCAGCAAGATACAGATGAGAGAGGATGCATACGCACCCTACACATGCTTCTGCCCTGAGCCATTTTCCACAAACCTGGAAGCCATCCCAGGGCAGAGATGGCAGTGACCCTGTCCCCTTCTCTTCTACTCTGTTGCCTGGGCAGTATCCCAGTGTCTCAAACCCATCTCCAGTGGCCCCTGGTGCCTTCCAGGACTTCCAGAAATGACATCGGTATCATTGGTTACTCACCACTCATCTTCAGACAGCTGAAAATAAAGGTTTCCTTTTTTTTTTTTTTTTTTTTTTTTTTTTTTTTTTTTGGCTAAAATCCCCTCTTGGCTTTATTTATCAAGGTCTCTCACAATGCAAAATTGGTTCCAGGAGGAGTTTCAACTTCTCAAGGAAGCAGTTGTTAAGCACTTTAGAAACACCTACTAGAAACTACCTATTGACTCTTTATAGAAATGAATCAAATATGCTTAGCAACTCCCTTCCCTCAACTGAAGAGGTAAGAAATAAGTGGAGGCTGAACCATCCCTTACCCGCCCCAAAATGAACCTTGCTATTAGGCTAAACCATGTGAAATAACCATTTTTGTAGGTGAGAAATGATCAAATATTGACAGTTTCATACAGTTCAACCTCATAGTTTCCAACTGTTTTGAGTGAATCAGTAAAGTAGATCTTGCAAGGACTGTCTCGGGCAATAGCCTTCCTGTTGCATCATTACAGTGGGCACTCTCAGCCCTGCTACTGGACAACCTCGATTGTTGGTGAATCATTATAATAGGCCCATGGAGGCTTCTTACTGGGCACTTTTTTTTTGTTGGCGATATAAGAGTTCCTTATGAAGTTGAATAATGATGAGTGCCAAAATGTATGTGGCACTTCCCATGCGCCAGACCCTATTCTGAGTGCTTCGCAAGTATTAACCCATGCAATCTTCATAACTACCCTATGGGGTAAGTGCTATGATCACCCAATTTTGTAAGGTGGGAAAATAAGAGACAGGAATTAGCAACATGCCCAAGGCCTCACCACCTATGCGCTGTTAAACTAAGATTCGAACCCTGGCTGGCTGGAATGCTATGCTGTGTCTACACTTCTGACTCGCTCCTGTGTCTGAGTCTGGTGCCGTGTTCCTTCCTAGGCCAAGGGTTAAGGCCAGTTGATATCTGCTCCCACTTGCCCCTGGATCCAATATGACAAGTGGTTGGACTAGATGACCTCAATGGGTCCTGTGGCCTCTGATAGTCTGTAGCTCTAGGAATCTTGGCAAACAGGAGGAGTTGACTGGGAGTCCATTAGTAATGAGACTTATTGGTGGAAGCATGGCCCAGAGGTGGAAAGTCCCTGGCACCTCCTCCAGCACCCACAGTATCATGTCACTGATGCCCCTGAAGTCTTGCCATGGGCATCCGGAATTCTACTTCTGGCCCTATTGTAGCTGTTTAACTATAGCTGTTTGACTCCATCCCTCTGGCCTCAGTCTCCTCATCTATTAAAAAAAGGGGAGAGTAGGGCTGGACAAGCTCACCTTTAGGGCTGCCTCTAGCTTTGTGGCTGTCTACCAGAAGGATGGAGGTTTGGTGCCTCTTCGTGTGGTGCTTGAGAAGCCCCTGCCTCTAGAGGGGGAGAACAAGGGGCCATGTAGAACCAGCTGGCCGGGATGAGGCTGGGAAAAGAGCAGAGGAGGGTGGAGGGCAGCTGGCAGCAGGCAGATTTGAGGGGCAATAGAAGGAGGAAAGGCAGATAGGGAGGAGGCAGGAAGAAAGAAGAGAAGGAGATGGGAGGGAGGGCACAGGAGGCAGGGAAGGGAAAGAATAAACACATAATCAGGGTTACTGAGTTTCCTGTGCAGCTGGAGTCATCTTTTGCTCTTCATAAACTCAGCTGTGGCTTCACCACCTGCTCCAGATGGATGGCTGCTGCTCCCAGTACAGCCTGCCTGAGACCTGAATGGGGCAGGAGGTGGGTGCCCATGCCTAGGTATCTGAGGCCCTTTACACTGAATGCCCACCTACAGGACAAGGCTGAGCTCAGCTGGCTTGGGAGCCATTCCTTCCCCCTGAGGCAACCTGGTGGGGAGAAGAGAACAGGGCATTGGAGCGAGACAGGCTCCGGTTGCATTTACAACTCAATCACTTAAGGGCTGAAGGGCCCTGCGCTTGTTCCCCCTACACACCCATCCCTGTCTCTGAGCCTGCTTTCTCATCTGCTAATGGGGCTATTAACTCCTCAGACACATGCAGTCTTACCTACGCAGTGAAGGAGAAGACGGTTGCGGAGGTCTGCCAGCCCATACCTGACTGGGTGGCTGTTCAACAGCTGGGGTTCCTTACTTTCTCCTGAACCCCCCACCTCTCTCCCCTGTCCAAGCTGATCTAAAGCTGGTAGCTACCCTAGCCTTACCCACCCCATCTCTGGCTTTTAGAGGGAGGAGGAGAGGGTGGAATCAGACAGACTCAAGATGCCAATGGCTGTGGGGGAATTGTTGCAAGGGAGCCCTCCCCTTGTCCCCAAGGCTTTGGGACCTCCTCTTCCCAAACCGCCCCCTTCCAAAGGTCTTGGGGGCAGAAGTAGGCAAAGCAGAAGGGCAAATACCACCGTGTCTCCCAATATCATTCCTATGAGGGCACCTGGAGCCAGACTCTTAAAGGTGGGGTCCAGTCTTTAGAGGTTCCCTGCTCTTATATGGAAAATTGGGCAGCTTGGTGCATTATTCTAGGGAGATGGTCCAAAGTGTTTATTAGGTTCTCAGTGGTTTCCAGAAAGTCAACATGAGCTACTAATTATTAAGTGGTTATTGTCTGCCAGGGACCATCCTAAGTGCTTTATAGCTCTTATCTCTACCCTTCAAACAGCTCCAAGAAGGAGGTAGGGGAACTAGATTCAGAAACAGCCACTTAGCTGGTAATTGGTCAAGTCAGGATTTGAACCTAGGCTGTCTTAACACAGAAGCCAATGCGTAACCACTATGCTCTACTACCTGCGAAGAGCCACTGAGGGGGCTCTTCATTCATTCATTTGTTCATTCATTTATTCATTTAACTTCCAACTTGCCCTGCTTTGTGTCAACAACCATGCCAGTTGTGGAACGACCATGCATCCTTCTTGTATTTCTCCAAACTGCCCCAGAGAGGTTTGAGGAGAAGTCATTTAGAATAAGGGTGTCAGGCAAGACTGGCAAGGTGGTCAGAGCCTGAAGGATCTCATTTGGTCCAGGCCTGAAATTACCAACAGGTCAGGACAAGCCTTGCACCAGTGAGAGCCTTTCCACTCAAGGGGACAAACTCCAATCTCAACATGAGGTTAGAATACCCCTTGCCTTCCTGGAGGAATTGAGGTGATGCCCCCATGGCATTCCTTCAAGACTGAGAGCTCTTGAAGTTAATAGGTGTTTTATGAAGCGGTATAGTATAGTGCTTAAAAGTGTGAACTGCCTGGAATCAAATCCTGGCTCTGGTACTGACCAGCTATGTGACCTTGGGAAAATGGATTAACTTCTCTGAGCCTAAGTTTTACCATCTGCAAAATGGGGCTGATACCTGAGTGGCTGTCATGAGGATTAAATGAGCTAATGCCTGCACAATGCTTGGAAGAGTGCACTCAACAGATGCCTGCTGTGCTCATTTCTGCTTGCCTCCGATCCTGGCCTCACATGGGGCCTCCCTCAAGAGGAAATCAACACTTCAGGATCTTAACTGAGGAAGGGTCAGAAGAGTCACCTAGGATGGGCCAGCAGCCTAGCTTCTTTTACATGGCCCCAGAGTCATGATTCTAAACATAATCCACTCCTTTGCCCACAGCCTTGCCATGGCTCCTGTTGTCTGCAGTATAAATTCCAGCTCCTTAGCAGAGCCTATGCATACCCACTCCCAGCAGCTGGGCCATACCTGGATATCTTCTTCTCTTTTACCACTTCCACTTTTGATGCTAAGGCTTTGGCCATATCAAACTTTGTTGTCAAAGCAAGGCCTCCTCTCTCCCACCCATTTGCTCATGGTATTTCATTTATCTGGAATACCTTTCCCCAGCGTCCCTGCCTGCCAAATTCCCACTGACCCATCACAGGACATCCTTACTAGAATAAAAGCTGCAGGAGGGCATTGCTGCACCCCAACACCTGGAACCATCTTGGCGCACAGTAACTGCCCAATAAATAGTCCCTTAATGTTGACTGCATGGATAAGTCAAGATCAAATATCACTTCCTTTGTGACGTAGCCCAGGAAAAGCACATTGGTGCTAGCAGCATGCTTTTCCATCCCTGTTAGTATGTACATCCTTTCGTCTGGTCATGGTTTCCTTACTTGTCTTATCTTCCCACTAGCCAGGGTGCCTTGTGAGGCCAAGAACCTCAGCTGAAGCATCTTGGAATCACCTACTGCACAGGTGCTCACTCCCCTGGCTACACTCCTGTTAAACTCAACATGTGTGGAGCTTCTACACAACGTCTGTGTCCCAGACCCAGTTCAGGTTAATTAAAGTAGAGTCTAGGGGATAGAGCCCATGCATGGGCATTTTCAGAGCTCCCCACATGATGAGCCTAATATACAGGGTGGAGAACTGCTGGAGCAAGCATTCTGTGTCTGCCTCTTGGTCGAATGGCTCTGAGTTTTCCTGGCTTGTGAGCTGGCCTCTGAGGGGACCAGCACTGGCTCAAAGGGACCCCAGAAAGGGCCTCTGAGGAAGCTGGGTCTCCAGCCAGCCCCAGCATAAAAAAGAACACACAGTTGGCCATGCATAGTTGTTCACGCCTGTAATCCTAGCACTTCGGGAGGCTGAAGCAGGAGGATTGCTTGAGGCCTAGAGTTTGAGACCAGCCTGGGCAGAGAGACATCTGTCTTTACAAAAATTAAAAATAAAAAATTAGCCAGGCATGGTGGCATGTGCCTGTAGTCTCAGTCAGTAAGCTGAGGCAGGAGGACCACTTGAGCCCAGGAGTTCAAGGCTGCAGTGAGCTATGTTTATGCCACTGCACACCAGCCTGGATGACAGAGCAAGACTCTGCCTCTTAAAAAAAAAAAAAAAAAAAAACTAAACCAAACAGACACAGAGAAAGCCGTGTTTTCTCCCTAGGGCAGGTAGAATGAATGAAACCACCACACCACTGCCTGGCATCGCCTGCGTTCTTCGACTCAAGTGTGTCTAAGCCAGTCTGGCCCTTGATAAGTCCAATTTGAGCCAGTCAGGTTGCCTTAACAGCAGGCACAGAAGGTCTGCAACCAGAAGGGAAGAATGGCCTGGTCAGAGGGGCACAGTGTCAGTTGGTGAGCCCTTGGGTCTGCCTGGCCTGCTCAGTGGGCATCACCTGGGCATCAGCACCTGCAGGCTGGTGCAGTGAAAGAGCCCTTGAGCCAAGAATGATAACAAACATGCATTGCTCTATGCCAGGCCCCACAGCAAGCACTTACATGTGTTGTTCTACTTCATCCTCTCAACAAGTCTGTGAGGTAGATATTATCATCCCCATTTAACAGATGAGGAAACTGAGGCTCCTATGAGTTAAGTCCCTTGCTTAAGGGACACAGTCATTAAATATTCTCGAGTGCCAAAACCCAGATTTGAATCCAAGCTTGACTACTTAGCAACCAGGCTAGACTAGAGCTGTGACTGAAAGGTCAAGCTCATAGCCCCTTTGCTGTTACTGTCTGTGTGACATTGGGCCAGTCCTGCCTCCTTCTTGGACCTCAGTTTCTCATTCATTGAGCAAGGGTGGGAGGTGGGGGGATGTTAGTCGCTGGTCTAGATGGTTTCTGGGTTTTTTTTTCAGCTGCAGGCTCTATGGATCTCTGACAAGGCAAAAAAAAAAAAAAAAAATTATCAACTATTCTCAGTCTCCACACTCAAAGGCAATAACTTTGCTTGGAAATGTCCAAGGCAGAACTCAGAGCAGCACTTGTCTGTCACCTCAGGCCCTGGGAGACAGCAAAACTACAAACAGCCAATCATTATATTTACTCTTTAGTGTCAAGTGCTGTCCTAAGCACTTTGCAAACAATCTGTTTAATCTTTGTGACAACCCTATGATATAGTTACCACCATCATCATCCCCATTTGACAGATGAGACAATGAGGTTAGAATGATTAGGTAACTTGCTCAAGGCCACACAACTAGTAAGTGGCACAACTGCAATTCAAATGCTGGCCACCTGGCAAAGGAGCCTGTGTCTTAACCACTATACATTGGATTCAGCACTTTCCGGAAGGATGGCTGGATGGGCAAGAGAGAGGAGAGACCTCATTCTGCACCCTAGGACCCCAAAGGTGAGTCAGGCTTGGCCCTGGACACCAGCCTTTAAGCCTTTCTTTTCCCAGTGTCTTCAGGAACAGAGAGAAGGCTAGTGTCCTCTCCTCATGGCCCAGGCATTCACATGGGGGCAGAGTAGGGAGAAGAGGCTCCCAGGTAGGGCAGAAGCTGAGCCTGGGTCAGAAGTCAAGACGGTCTGTGTTAATTTTCCAGCTTTGCCACTTACTAGATGCATGACCTTCGGTTGGACATTCAACTTCCCTTTACCCCAGTTTCCTTAGAAATAAAATGGGCTTAATAATCATGCCTACCTCTAAGGTTGTTGGGAAGAATAATTCTGTTAATGCATGTGAAGTGCAGAAAATAGGGTCTGGCATACTGCGAGGCTCAAGACCACATGGGCCGGGCCCACAGGAGAGCCTGAGTGTGGGTAGGCCCTGGCACCCTCGTGCCCAGTCACCTAAGTGGTGCTTGACTGAGGCAGTTTGTGCCTTGATGGTTGCTCAGCAGGCTCATTCAGAGAATCTGCCATTAGGGTGGAGGACACAGCAAAGAAGCAGGGCCAAGCCTTCCCCCAGCAGTGATTGTAGAATAATGGAGAAGAGAGAAAAGTCACCCAGTTCAGCTTGGCCCAAGTTGAAGGCCACCAGCCAGCAGACTCTGGCTCTTGAAAGTGACTTTAGGTGGATAGGAGCTGTGCCTGCCCTTCCCATGTCCATCCTCTCATTGCCTGCAGGAGAGGAGGTAGGCCAGGTTCTTAAGGGCTTCCCCCACCCAGACCTGACCCCCAGGCTAGGTCACGAACCTCTGTCATATGCCCTCCTAGTAGCCTGCACCTCCCCTTCAGAGTACTCATCCTAACGGTAAGTAAATCTTTATTTGATTATTAGTCATTGAACATTTGTCCCCCAGGCCCCACTGACTAAATCCTCTAGGAGGGAGGCAATGGTGTCTGTCTCCTCTGCCACTGTGCCCCAGAACACAGCACTGTATATAGTAGATGTCCAAGGAAAAAATGTTGAAGGAAAGGACGAATGAATGCCTTCCAGCCATTGGGATGGGGGTGCTTAGTATCTATCTCTAAGGTTTGAAGGAAACACTCCTACGTTGGGTCCTATTGCTGAGCCGGAGAGAACAGCCAGCCTATGCTCTCTCAGTGCCTTTTAGGCCCCATCTCAGTGAGCTCACACTTCCTCCCTTCCTCTCCTCCTCACCCCTTCTTCCTGTCCTCCTCCATCTGTCAGAACAACTGGCCAGTGGACATCAGCAAGATAAAAAGTGTGCCTGCAGGGTTGAGACGGTACCTGATGCCCGGAGAGGCAGTCTATGTGAGGGCTGCCTATGCCTCCACCAATCCCAGCCCGCCAGCCTTTGTGTGTCCTGGGGCCGATCACGGAAGTGCCAGAGAAGTGCACCCCAGTGTCTTACCAGGAGTCTCTGGCAGATGATGCTATCCGGGAGGTTTTGGAGGCCTGTGGGGAAGAAACTTCATTATTACACAGTAATGAGCCACATTATCTGAAAATTTGGAGGGATATAGAAACACGTGCCTGATAGCTGGTGAAGCAGAAAGAAAACAAAACACTCCTATGGTAATGCTCTATTTCATAACCTGGTCAGTGATAGCACAGATGCTCACCTTATTCCCAGCCTTTAAACGGTGCTAGCATTACATACACTCTTTTGCATGTATAATATATTTTATAATTTAAAAATATTAAGGCAGTCTATCATTAAACACCCAGATTCCAGAAGTCAAGACGGTCTGTGTTAATTTTCCAGCTTTGCCACTTACTAGATGCATGACCTTGGGTTGGACATTCAACCTCCCTTCACCCCAGTCTCCTTAGAAATAAAGTGAGCTTAATAATCATGCCTACCTCTAAGATTGTTGGGAAGAATAATTCGTTAATACATGTGAAGTGCAGAAAATAGGGTCTGGCATACAGTAGGCATATAATAAGTGTTAACTATTGTTAGCATATATATTCTCAAGTATGTTAAAATGTATCTGTGTGTATAGGTATTAATATAGCTACACAGGGCTCTGGAGCTAGGCATAGACAAATGGCAGCAGGTAATAACAAAATGTGAACAGGAATTATATCTGGATAGTTGGGTGTGGGAAATGTTATTTTTGTCTTCCTTATACTTTTTTGTACCTCCCAAACTTTCTGTAATGAGCCTGATTAACTTTTGCAAACAGAAAAAAAAAAACTCTCAAAAATTTCATCAGTACATAGCGACCTCATCAATGTTAAATCATCAAAGTGGAAATGTAAACACACAATAACAGCTGCCTAGTCCCAGGACATATCTGCCTAGGGAAGGCCCAGAGAGGTGTGGGGCCCGGTGGAGAAACCCCTTGGCTCTGCCACTTCAGTCTCTTCTTAGTTTGAGGACATCCCACCGTCCCTCTGTTGCCTGGAGTGACCCATCCCCCACCAGACCACTGTGTCCTACAGTGCCCTGGCAAAGAGGCTGGTGGAGGAAGGGCTGAGCTCTTGAGGGCCTCTGAAAAGCCAAGACCATTTCATTCCTCTCTCGTCTCCTGTCAGGCTGTAGGAGATGGCATTAGTACCAGCTCAGTGAAGCCCCAGCTGCTTCTGAGGGGCTGCTTTCCAGCTCGTGGGTGGAGGAGGGCGGCAGCCCCAATTGCACCCAGTGTAGGAGAGAGGGTGAGGGCTGATACGCATCTATGGGGAGTTGGGGGGAGGGAACCAGGCCCAAGAGACTGCCCAGGCTGGCTTCTGGGAGGTGGCTGCAGAGACTGGTGGGAGGGGAAAGCAGAGATGGGATTCAGCCCAACTCAACTGGAGCTGGGGAAGCGAGGGAGGCTGGGATCTGGGCTGGATCAGTGCCAGGGCCCTGGGACAGAAATAGGCCAGGCCAGTGGGTTTCCAGATCAGTCCTGCTCTGCCTGCCTGGCTAGGCCACTCATAAGCAAGGAGCCATGTGGACGCTGGAGAGGGCAGCTCTGTCAGCATCCGGTGGGCAGAAAGATGGGGCAGTCAGAGCCAGGGCACCACTACCATCACCCTCTGCCCCCTCATTTGGCCATGTCTTATAGGATTTATCACAGCTGATGTTATATTAGATGTTCGTTGTTTACTGACTGTCTCTTCTCTCTAGAAAGGGCACTCTTCAAAGGCAGGGACTTTGTCTCTTCTCTTCACTGCAGCACCCCAAGGCCCCAGAACAGTGTCTGGCACATAGTAGGTGCTTGATTAGTCTTTTTTCATAGTAGGTGCTTGATTGGTCTTTTTTGAGTGGACAAGTGAATGACCAACACCCCCTCCCTGATGTGGGACTCGCAAGGTAGACAGGGAAGGCAGGCAGTAGTAATTACCTTCATTTTGGTAGATGAGAAAGTGGAGGCTCAGAGAGGTTAAAGGACTTGCTTAATGTCACACAGCTAGGAAACGGCAGATCTTAGATTCAAACCCAGGAGTCACAAACTTGATTTTATTTTTTAATATTACACTGCCTCTTTGAAAGAAAGAAAGTGAGTTGGCTGCCAGGCAGGTGCCACATGGGCATCCTGTGGGTACATGTGCTACAAATATAAAGGCCATAGCCATGCTGAGTGAGTCCTGGGATGGGACTGGGGGACTTCTCTCCACTGCTGGAGACACTAATTTGGGAAAACTGAAGGCTTTGGTCACCTGGGGCTGCTGAAGGCCTTGCCTCTACTGAGTGAAATCTGACCCAGCCATTCCTACTGACCGGGCCTCGATGTTCCAAGGTATGAAATGCATAGAGAGAATGGGAATAGTGTTTCAACTTAGGCTTGGTGACCACACTGCATGGGGCCTCCTTTGGTGACTGGATTACAGCTCAAACTGGGGAACAAATGCCAGCCAAGGGACCAAATATGGGCTGGCAGTGGGCAGAAAACATGTAGAAGGCCCCAACTTCTAGAGAGGCTGGCATAGGTCACTTCTCTGCATCCATTGGGGCCTGTCTCCCTTCCATGCCATCCCTGAGTGACCTAACCATCCAGGAGGGCGACCATGCCAGCCTCTACAGGGCAGAGGGGCTAGGATGAGGCAGCCCTTTTCCCATGTCATGAAGAATGTTCTGGTCTGTCTGCCCTCCCAGGAAGTGAGTAAATGGGCTTTGGACCTCTCCTCACATCCTACAACCCCCTAAACAGAGACATTTTGGCTGGGGTAGAGAATTCTTTCCTCTGGGTCTGAAGCAGCTGTTCCACTTAACCAGGCCAAATATTGTCCTCAGGCCCTCTGAGAGCAGAGCCTGTCACCTTCCTTCCCAATGGAAAACTCATGGCTCTTGGAGTGCTCTACTGCTAGGATGTAAGACAGACAGACAGACAGACAGGCAGACACATACACACACACACACACACACACACACACACACACACACACACACTTTGGCCTGGAACCTGAAAGCTCACCTCCCTAAAGCATGGAGCTTTAGAGTCCTATCTAGAGTCTAGGGCAGGGCTGCTGGCTGGTGGCTGAGTTGGCACTGCCCCTGACTTGTGGGGCCCAGAGGAGAAGATATGGCTAGAGGCTCCCAGATTGCTGGGTAAAATGTGGGAAGTATCTTGGAGGGAGGCACCCTCACCCTGGCCATTGCCTGATCCAGGCCTGCAAAGGAGAGCAGAGAAAGGCTGGCTCAGCAGACCTTGTGCAGCCTAGCCTGACCAGTAGGAAAAGCTTGGATGGTAGGAAGAGGCTTTCTTGGTGGGCCCGAGGACCCTTCCCTGGGGTTGGGCAGGTGGCAGCTATGGAGGCTTTGAACTCTTGCCCGGAAGCCTGGTTTCCCTGGGCCTGGTTGGCTGAGAAGGGAGGGATTGGAACTTGGGGCTGATGGACAGGTGGTGGCCGGAAGGAGGCAGCATGTCAGGATGGTACAGCCTCAGTGAGAGTAAGGACAGGGCAGAGGGTGTGGGAGGCAGGTGTGCAGCTAGGTCTGGGAGGAAGTGGGGAAGGGTGGCCACTTGTACTCAGAGCTGACTGAAGGGGCCTGATGGGCCTCACAATGGCCCTGGGTCCTTTTCCTTGTGGTTTCCCGGCTAGTGGACTAGACATGCTGGGCCATTAATAAAACCCTGGGGAAACTGAGGACCCAAGGAGAAAGGCGAGGGCCAAACTAGGACTCTGGAGCCCTCCCTGGCTGTGGACTTGCTCTAGCAACATGCTGGGATAATCCCAAGCAGCAGTGTTTGGGGACAGAGCTTCCCAACTGTTGTTGTGCCACATGTGTTATAGGTCTCTGGGGGTGCTAACCCCCTCAGCCCTCAGGGAGACAAAGTGAGGCCTGAGGGGGCCCTAGCCTCCAGGGCCCCTCCCCCAACTTTGCCATATAAATGATGTTGCTTTTCCTCTGTGGGCCCTGAACGAAAAAGGCTGGGAGAGGGAGATAAAGGCAGGGAGGAGCAAGTGGGGACCAGGAGTCAGCCACAGCTGGGACGCCTCAGGCCAGATCCCTGGGCCCAGCTCCCATCCTGCTCCCGCCCCTCTCTGCCCCTCCTCTGTGCCCTTCTGTCTTTTGCTGGTTTTCTCCATGTCTGCCCTGTCTCCCTTGCCCTTTGTCTCTGGTTTTGTCTCTGTTTCTCCATCTCTTTGCCTCTAGGCCTTTCCTTGTCCTATCTCTTGGTCTCAGTATCTCTCTGTTTGCGAGTCTGTTTCTCTTGCCCAGTCTCTGTCTCCCTCTTTCTGGTTCTCACTGGCTCCACCTTTCTCTATCTCCCTTTATCTCTCTCTCTCTCTCTCTCTCTCTCTCTCTCTCTCTCTGCCTCTTACAGCTGCTCTGCCTTCAACTCTGTGTGTATGAGACCTGCTCTGCTCTGCTCCCTGTGCCTGGCTGACAGCTCCTGGAAGCTGGAAGCAGGGTGGTGACTCCCACTGTCCCCTCACAGAATCATCTGGAAGCCCAAACTGCAGGGCTCCATGGCCCAGTGGGTTCACTCAGGCCTGCTCAGGATCCAGGGGCTAGAGCAGTGCCTGCCACCCCTGTTAGGGGAAGAGGCAGAGACACAGGCAGACAGAGGCACAACCCCCATGGCAAATCATCCCACAATATTCTCCAAGACCTCCCCAGGCTACCTCCTTCAGTTAAGCTTATTCCCATAAGCTGCTCAGATTGCAGCCTGTACCTGGCCTCATGGTCAGGCCTGTGTGGGACAGGAAATTGCTAGTCAAAGTGATAAGGCCCAAATGTCAGGAAGGCCTATGCTGCAGCCATGCTGGGACCCTTGGGCAGTGGTGCAAATCTGGTATCTGAATTCCAAATCCTAGCTCTACACCTAGTGACTATGTGATCTTGAGCTAGCAGAGGCACCTCTCTCAGCACTGGTTTCAGGTACCCTAAGGCCTAAACCAAAGGATGGTTTTGAAGATAAAAGAGGATGATGTGTGGAAGGTAAAAATACTGTCCTGGGTACCTAGGAGGAGTTGGCTGCGTGGGACACTCCTCCTTCCCTTCACCTTCCTGCCCACTCGGGCTGTTGATATTAGGGTTAGCCTGAAGGTTGCTGGGTGTCTGTGCACAAGTTAGTGAGGCTCTCTGGGCCTTGGCTTCATCCCTGATTCTTCCAGAGGGTCAGTCGGAGTGAGGTGGTGGCTGCAGTGGCGGGGGGTGGGGGGGACAGGGCAAGGGCCTCACTGAGGTTGAGCTGGGTGGGGAGTCCAGAGTGGTGTGTGGCGGGGGGCGGGGGGGGTGGGTAGTGGTGGGCAGTCCTGCCTCTAAGAACATTTGCTCTACCTCCCAAGAGGCTCTGAATCATAGACAAACAGCTCTGCAGCTCTGCCTGCCTCATCCTCCAGCCCCAGCCAAACTTGGAATTCCCAAAGTTTGTTTTTTCCTATATTTCATTGCTGTGAATTTCAGAAACGCCCACTGCCAGAACCAACCTAAGAGGAGCAATTTCTATCTCACAGAATCTGAGGTCAGGACTGGTGGGCCCTTGGAGGGTACCTAGGTCAGTCCTCCCTCCCCCTCCCTGCCCCCACAGCCTGACAAATGGGACTTAGAGGCCTAGAAGAGAGGGAGTGACTGGCTACAGGACCCCCTGCAACTCGGTGACAGAGCTGGGTTTAGAATCAGGTCTCTTGACTCCCAGCCATGCGTTCATTCCAAGTGCGCCCCTGCTCGTTGGCTCATTCACGCTCTGTGTTCTCTCACCCCTTCTGTTTGTCCCCTCTGTTATCTATTTATCTGCCTCTGCCCTTCTCTCTCCCTCCTTCACTATGTAATGCATTCTTCCTTCCTCAACAAGAGTTTGAGCAGTTAAGACTTTCAACTAATTAGAACTTCTTTTAGTGCCCCTCTGCCCCGGGCTGCCAAAGATGAGTGGCCTGTTGGCTGGGCCTGCATGTGGGGGTTCCATCTTCTCTGGAGTAGCCTCCTACTCTCCCCTCAGCCAGGAGATACTGACATCAGATCAGGCCACAAGGCAGGTGGGCCCAGCCCCACATGGCTCTGAGACAGGGCATTAGCAGTTGCTCCTCCTCTCTGCCCACCTGCCTTGCCAAGCAAAGCCTAGCGCAGAGCTAGAATTGACACTCATTTCAGTGAAGGGGTTGGATTTGCAGACACCCCCTACCCAGGGAAATCCTGCCCAGGTTAGAGACAGAAATGCATACCATCAGGGCCTGGCTCCTGCACACGCTTCCCACTCTTTGCCCTGGACCCTCCCAACCAAGCCCAGCCCTGCTCCCAAAAGTCCTGCCGTAGCTCTAAGTAGCAGGGTCGGTGGGCAGAACAAAAGTCCATCTGTGCCCTACTAAAAAGCCAGGTGGGAGCTCCTGCCTAGAGTCACACAGGTGGCATGTACAACACACGGCCAGACATTCTGATGTCAACTTGACACAGGTGCCTTGTACCAGAGAGGATGGAGAAGCGTCTGCCATCAGGCACTTTTCCAGTGGGACTGCCCCACCCTGGCATCTGGAGGGAGAGCCCTGGGCAAAGCTTAAGCCTTGGAATAGATACATCTCAGTTTAAATCCACATTGGGATGTTCTTGCTGGGTGACATTGGCCAAGTTACTTAACCTCTCTAAGCCTCAATTTCCCCACCCATCAATGCCCTGCTCTCTCACTGTTCAAGGCTCTAGGAGGGCAGTACCTACTAAGCACATGCAATTGGAAGAGATGTCAGGGGAAAGAACTCCCACCAGAGGCTGGTGTGTAATGAGGCGGTGAGCGAGGGAGTGAGCAGAAAAGGATTTGGGATTAGCTGACTGGAAACTCAGTGAGTCAGCAACAGGACATGGTGGCCTGAAGAGCTCCTGCATCAACTGATGGCTGGGGGCTGGGTGCAGGGGAAGCATCTCTTCTACTCACTGGGCGTCCCTCTGGAGGTGTGGTGAGTGGGTCATGGCCAAATAGATGTCTGTTTAGAGGAGAGCAGGCTACAGAGGAGACTGACTCCTTGGCCTTCTGAAGTTCCCAGCACTGTCACCAGTCTATACAGTGTCATAGTGCAAGGTGGCAAAAAGCACCTCCTTTGGATGCATGCAGCCTTGTACCAGGGCACATGGCTTAGTGAGTGCAGCGTGGGCTTGATTTCAGCTCCCACTGCCCACTTGGCTGGGTGTCCACATGGCTGTCCTAATGTCCCTACCATTGACTTAACCAAGCTTTTATTCATTTAATAAATGCGAATTGAGCTCCTACTATGTGCCATATGTAGGCAGTTTCTAAGTCTTGAGGAGAGGCCCCAGAAGCTAGGGATGCTTGCTCTGAAGGAGCAAAGATTACAGCACATCTACAAAGTTCTCTGACTAAAGGCTTTCTGGACTTTTGCTCAGAACTAAGCTTCAAATGAATGGATATTTACTGAATGTCCACAAAAGGGCTGCTCCAGGGTTTCCACTGACTGACTGTGGGCCCTAGCATGAGTCACTGTCCCTCTCTGAGCCTCAATTTCTCCATCTGCAAAAGAAGGAACCAGGCTAGATGGACTGTTAGGAATCTGCTAGCTTCTCAAATCCTGCAGGGTGGCTGGGGGAAGGGAGAGCAGACACTGATGGTATGGCTCAGAGTGAGGGCCTGGTCTAGAGAATCTTGGTGGCCCTTTTCAGCCCAAGACTCAGCTGGCTTCCCACATTCCTTTCCATCCCTCCCAGCAGTCTTGCTACAGCCACACTGATGTCATCTGCCCTGCAGCCACCATGGCCTCTCTAAGCCCCACGTTTTTGCTCAGGCTGTGCACTCAGCCTGGAGTGCTGTTTCCTATTTCTGCCTAGTGAAACCCCACTCAACGTGAATGTTGCAGAGATGACTTCAGTATAAGATGGATGGAAGGAGGGGTTTGGACTAGATGTTCTCCACCTTCCTCCCAGCCCAGAGTGTCTTGTATTTGCCAGAGAACTCTAGGAAGCGGCTATTGCTGTCCAAGGGATTATGGGGGCCGAGATACCCAGGCCTCAGACATACAGCTCTGGGCTCTGGGGTTCCTTGTGCTGCCACCACCCAGGGCTTTTCTCCCTGATAGTCTGCTTTTGGGGACATTTCAGAACATGGGCTCTGCTATGTCCTCCAAAATTCGTATGTTGAACCTTAATTTGCAATACAACAGTATTAAAAGATGGGGCTGCTAGGAGGTAGTTAGGGCATGAGGGTGGAGCCCTCATGAATGGGATTAGTGCCCTTTTAAGAGAGGTTTGAGGGAGGCTTTTTGCCCTTCTACCATGTAAGGACACAACTAGAACTAGAAGGTGCCATCTTGGAAACAGAGAGTGAACCCTCACCAGACACCAAGTCTGCTGGCACCTTGATCCTGGACTTTTCAGAACTGTGAGTAGTAAATTTCTATTATTGATAAATGACTCAGTCTAATGTATTTTGTTATCACAGCCTGAACTAAGACAGGCTCTGAAACCAGATTAAGCCCTCGTTCACAACCCAAATCTGCCCCCTTTCTAACTATGCAATTTCAGATCCCTCAGGTCCCATTTGAGAGCTTCAGTTTCACCCTCATCAAGAGTCTGTGTCAGTTGCCTGACAAAGCTTGGGAGGCCTGACTCGTTTTGTCTGCCAGCATTCTGCTGAGTCAGGCTCTTGCCCCTCTAGTCTCTTGTTTCTGTCCTACAAGTGCGTCCTGATTTACAAAGCAAAAGGCATCATTCTTTGCTTTGGAAGCTTTTCCCATGATTTCCCCTGAGAATTTATCTGAACATCCCCCTTCCCCAATCGCACCTCCTTTGCTCTCTCTGGGCCCTTTGCACTGTCATCCATACGCTCTGGGCCCCTCAGCTCCACATGGGTAGCACCAGTAGAGCCCTCACACACTCAGCAAGCCCCACCTCAGCCAAACCTGGGGCTCCTAGGCTTGATAAATCTGTGGCAGGATGTTGAGGGGAGGCATCCCTATCTCCCCATGGCCCCTGTGTCCTCAGGAAGTGAGCTGGACCCTCGCTAGGGCTCTCTTTCTTGCCCTGAATTTTCTCTGTTTTCCCTCTTTTAATGCAGTTGACTGTCATTTGTGCTTCCCAGGCAGGGTACTCCCCTTTGGAGACAGATAACACAGGGCTTAATAACATAGATGTTTTAATCTGGCAGGCCTAGATCTGTTCCCAGATCTGTCACTTTCTACCTTGGAGACTTTGGGCATGCGATTTGGCTTTTCTGACTCTCACTTTACCCACCTGCAAAATGGGGTCCATGTTCATAGCACCCCTCAAAGGATCTGTGAAGATTCAGTGGATTGTGCACAATGCTTGCTTGTCATATAGCAAGGGCTTGACTGATGGCAACTGCCTGTTTAGAAAAGCATTTTCTGAAATGCCAGGTGGATTGTGGATACTCAGTACATATTCGTTGAATTGAGGCTTGATTCTGAGCAAAAGTTAAGATGCAGCTGCCTTTGGTCAGAGATCTTTGCAGAGACCTTTGTAGGGCCCCACAGTTTGCCTTATTTGTCTGTTCCATGACATGGCCACCTGCTCCCCACCCCCCATCACCTGCTTCCCCACTGAAGGTTCAGCAGGAGTTGCTGAAAGGGCCTTGTGACCAGGGTGAAAAGAGCAGGTTCTACCGAGGGCTAGGTTCCTGTGGTGCTTGTGGCATCAGTGGTATTGAATGCAGGCTGGGAGGGCCCTAGGGAGTGAGTGGGGTCTGAGAGCATAGGCCTAGCCTGGTTGAAGGCAAAAAGCAAGACTCTAACACAAGGCTGACTTGGGCTCAGGTCCTAGTGCTGCTATTTGTTGGCTGGGTGACCACAAGCCATTCTCCTGTCTGTGAAGTGGGGACGATAGTGCCTGTCCTGTTTACCACACAGGCTGGGGGTAAGAATGCAGTGAGATAGCAAAAATGTGTGGAAACGTCGGAGTGTGGGACCCACGTGCTCTGAGTCTGGTCAAATTGGATCTCTGAACAAGTTTTACAGAAGGCAACAGGGTAAAGAAGACAACATAGACCTAGGCTCAAATCCTGGCTCTGTACCTTGGTGGTGGTGTATCCCTGGGCAAGTCACTAAACTTCTCTGTGTCTCTGTCTCCACATTCGTAGAACAGGGATAGTACTATAGTACCTACCACAGTGCTGCGAGAGGGCAATGTAATGGTGCATAAAGCACAATCAGCCTGTAGGAGATGACCAGGCCCACCTAGAAAGTCCCAGAGGCAAATCTGGGAGGTGCCAAGGCAGGCGTAAATGGTGAGTAGTCAACTGTTGCTAACCATCAAACACTGCCAGAGTCCCTTTCCCTTGCCAGGTCCTGAGCTTGGTGCTGAGGACGCCTGGAGGAATCACAGGGCCCATCCCCAAACAGCCCATCTCCTGGCTGGGATGGATCCGCCTCTGGTAAGTCTTGTGCCCTGGCAGCTATCTCAGGCCTGTCTCCCCTTCCAGGGGGTGCTTAGTCTAGCCTTTTGCATTCTAGAGCCCACCATGTGGCCCACTATGCTGACACAGCTCCAGGAGAAAATTCTCATCTGCCATCCCCAGAACATGGTTCTTTCCTCCCTGGCTCAAACCCCAAATCTTGCTTGGAACAAATGCAATGAGAGTGTCCAGCACTGAGAAGGCCTTTGAGACCCATTGCCCCCCTGTTCTGGATGCCCAGGGCGTAGGGCCCCTGCCCTCATGGAGATCGTGCTTTAGTGGGGGAGACAGAAGAGCTCAAATAGAGGTATGTGCTGTGAAGGAGCTATTTTCACAGAAGAAGCTAAGGCTATTTTCAATCGGGTGGTGAGGAATTCTTCCCATTGGACAGTTGGAGAGACAGAGGAACAGAGTGATCCAAGGTCATGCAGCAACGTTCTGGCAGAAATCAGGACAAGCTGAGCACAGCAGCTTACACTGTAATCTCAGTACTTTGGGCGGCCAAGGCGGGTGGATCATTTGAATTGGAGACCAGCCTGGGCAATGTAGCAAAACTCCATCTCTACAAAAAAACACAAAAATGTTCCAGGCGTGGTGGCATGCACCTGTAGTCCCAAATACTTGGGAGGCTGAAGTGGGAGGATAGCTTGAGCCCAGTAGGTTGAGGCTGCAGTGAGCCACGATCTCACCACTGCATTCTAGCCTGGGTGACAGAGTGAAACTCTGTCTGAAAAGAACCCCCCCAAAAAACAAACAAACAAACAAACAAACAAACAAACAAAATGAGGGGCAGATCCCAGAGGTCTACAGCTCTGTGCACTGAGCTGTCTCCAGGGGCTCCTCAAATTGTCTCATTCACCTTGTCCTGTTTGTACCCACACCTCCACATGACCCCATGGCATCTCAGCTCTTTCCTTTCTTGGGCAGCAGAGGCTTCTGGGATGACCTAAAGGTTTAGGTCATCCCAGAGGTCGACTGGGGCTCCCTTGGGTCCCTGTGCTGTTGCAGGGAGGAGGCTTGGGGCCCTAGGCAGTGGGAGTGTGTTGGGGGCCAGGAACTTGCATGGACAAATGGTGTCTGTGAAAACATTGGCTGCTGACAGCTCCAGCCAACAAGGCCCCCACAGTCCAGATGTGGCCTCACCCACCTCCCTCCTGCAACAGCAGATTTACAAAGAACCACACAGCCCATCTCAGAGAAACAAGATTGCAGGGTTGGAAGGGGGCAGGAAGGACCACCCAGTCCAATCCATGGGAAGTTAGCGGCTCTGTCCTCTGCCTTCAAGGTTGTTTGAACAGCAGGGGTCACTCCTGGGCTGAGAGTGTCCTGGGAAAGGTGAGGCCATGGCTTTCCTAGTGAAATATTCCAGGTTTCCTGCCCAGAAACGAGAACTGAATCCAGGGGTGGAACCCATGGCCTGACTCTGCCAGATCTCCCAGGAGGGAGTGGGCTCCTTGCTCCTGCAGGTGTGTGGGCAGGGACTGCACTCCCAGAGCAGACCAGAGGCATTCTATATAGGGCATTCTGGCATATGATAGGGGTGGAACCTGAGGCCTTCTTTCTGATTCCTGCCAAATCCACAACCCTAGGCCCCAAAGCCCGCTGGCGCTAGTTGCTTTGAGATGCAGGGCACTCCAGTCCACCCCCACCTCCAGCGGCACGACGGTCTGGAACCTGCTTCCTCCAACCTCCCCTTAACTGAGTGGGCCCAGCTCAGGGTCTTGATGGGAACATTCTCTCCCCCATCCCCCCACCGACACTTCTCCTAATGCATCCTCTCTGGCCGGCTGAGAACCGCAGACGGCGCTGTGACATGAGGGGAGATAAGGGGGCTCTCACATTTCCCCCGGCTGGGCTCCTGGGCCGCCAGCATTCACGCTGGCTGATTTCAACATGAAAGGGCCCCTTGAGAAGGAGAGCCCCCTCCCTTTCCCCCTTCCCTCTGCTAAGCCCCACTCTGCAGCTAACCACTGTCTGAGCCGCCCTCTCTCTGGAGCAGCCGCTCGCCTGCCTGCCAAGCCTTACCCCAACTGCTTCAGCCTCACCTCGGCCACCTCCATTCTCTAGGATGGGAATCCCCAGCTCTCCTGCTACACACACACACACACACACACACACACACACACACACACACACACACACGGCTGCTTCCCCACCCCCTCCCCCCACCAGCACCATACTAGAGAGGAGAAACAGCGGGTGGAGATTGCAGTCTCAGCCGGTGACACAAGGTTGGGGGGGGTGGGGGTGGTCTGGAGATACAGGGGAGTTGACCAACCACAGGCCACTATGTTGAACAAATCTTCATGGGAGACTGCCCAGATGAGAGGAAGTCTCCCAGCCCCAAATGCAGAGAGAGGCACCAGGATGTTTGAGGACCCAAGGGCTAAACACCCAGGCTGTTCCTTAACTGCCTGAGACAAGCACCCTTCAAAAATCCACTGAAACATCTGAAACATCTCATGTTTCTGCCACCAGAGGCCTTCCAGGTATCTGCCCTAAATCTTTTATATTGCAACTTTTAAAACCTTTTATTTTGAACTAATTTTAGACTTACAGAAATATTGCAAAAAATAGAACAGATTGCTTTCGTACACCCCTCACCTAGCTTCCTAATATTAATATCTTACATAACTATGGTACAGTGATCAAAACCAATACATTAACATTGGCTCAACACTATTATCTGAACTACAGATCTTATTGGAATTTCCCATTTTCCCCCTCACATCTTATTTTCTGTTCCAGGATCCTATCCTGAATCCCACATTGCATTTGGTTGTCATTTCTCCTTAGGCTTTTCCAATCTATGACAGTTCCTCAGTCTGTCGTCATCTTTCATGATCTTCATACTTTTGAAGAGTGCCAGTCAGGTGTTTTATAGAGTCCCCTGATTCAAATTTGCTTGATATTTTCTCATGACCCGAGGGAGGCTACGGTTTTTGGCAAGAATACCACAGAAATGGTATTGGGTCCATCTCAGCACACCATAGCAAGAGGCTCATAATGTCCATGTGTCTTATGACTAGTGGTGTTTACCTTGATTACTTGGTTAAGTTGATATCTGCAGGGTTTATCCACTATAAAGCTACTATAGTTCCTTTTTTAGTTGATAAATATCTTGGGACTATGCAAATCCTATTTCTCCTCAAACGTTCACCCACAATTTGTGGCATTCGTCAGTGGATCCACCATTTCCCCCTTCTCTCCTGTTTATTTATTCAGTTTCTTTTTTTTACTTTTAGTTTTATGGGTACATGTGCAGATTTGCTATATAGGTAAATTGTGTATTATGGGGGTTTGGTGTACAGATTATTTTATCACCCATGTAGTAAGTATAGGTAGTTTCTCAACCCTCACCCTCCTCCAACCCTCCACCCTTAAGTTGATATTTATTTTATTCTGTGGGTTAAAATCCAGTATTATCTCCCCCCTTAAGGAGGTAAAGTATAATTCTCCATTCTGTAAATATGGGCTGTGCATAGTGACTTCCTTCCAAAGAGTACAGAAGAGGGAACAAAGTAACATGGAGAAACCTGACAAACACTGCCTCAGCCAGGTGATCAAGGTTAACATTATCAGCTAACAGCCTGTACCATTGATAAGATGTGTCAAGAAGGGCATTTCATCTCTGTGATATTCCTCCCGGGACCCATTCCCCATTTTAACCATGAGAAAAAAAAACCCATGATTTTTCAAATTCAAATTGAGGAGCATTCTACAAAATACCAAACCAATACTCCTTAAAACTGTCAAAGTCATCAAAAGCAAGAAAAGTCTGAGAAACTGTTGCAAGAAAGTGGAGCCTAAGGAGAGGTGATGAGTAAATGTAATGTGATATATCCTGGATGGGATTTTGGAACAGGTAAAGGTCATTAAGTAAAAACTAAGGAAATATGAATCAATTATGGACTTCAATTAATAACAATGTATCAATATTGGCTCATTAGTTGTAACAAGTGTACCATACTAATGTGAGATGTTAATAGGAGAACCGGATGTGGAATATATGGGAACTCTTAATATTTTATTTGTCCCTTTTCTGTAAATCAAAAACCACTCTAAAATAAAAATAAATTATTAAAAGTCCAATACTATATTTATCTTCTGCCCAAATTGTTCCTACTTTGGCTATTAGGACCTCCTGCAGGTTGGCTCCTGTGCTCCTTAGACAAGCTCCCATTATTTTTTCATTTTATTTTATTTTATTTTATTTTATGAGCACTTCCTTATTTTCTGGCACCACGAGATGGTCCAGGCTGATCTTGGATTTTCCCTGCCCTAGCCCTGACCCAGCCATTTCTTCAAGGAACCCTGGTTCCTTCTATTGGAGGATGGTATCAGAAGAAACCAAGCTGTGGGCACTCGATGCAGTCATTGCTACTAGGATGTCATCGTTTCTAGGCTGTCTCAGCTGACATAGCTGGGAAATATATGTATATATACCAACTCATCTTGCTGCAATTAAAAAAATGTTATTTACTTTTGTTCTGCCCTCGAGAGATATACTTCACTTACCATAACTGCCTCATGATATTCCTTAGCAAGGACGAAAAAAACTTAAATTTTTTTTTACATGAATATTCACAGCAGTATTTTTTATTTTTATTTTTTATTATACTTTAAGTTCTAGGGTACATGTGTACAACGTGCAGGTTTGTTACACAGGTATACATGTGCCATGTTGGTGTGCTGCACCCATTAACTCATCATTACATTAGGTCTATCTCCTAATGCTATCCCTCCCTCTGTCCCCTACCCCATGACAGGCCCTGGGGTGTGTTGTTCCTTGCCCTGTGTCCAAGTGTTCTCATTGTTCAGTTCCCACCTATGAGTGAGAATATACAGTGTTTGCTTTTCTGTCCTTGTAATAGTTTGCTCAGAATGATGGTTTCCAGCTGCATCCATGTCCCTACAAAGGACATGAACTCATCCTTTTTATGGCTGCATAGTATTCCATGGTGTATATGTGCCACATTTTCTTAATCCAGTCTATCATTGATGGACATTTGGGTTGGTTCCAAGTCTTTTGCTATTGTAAATAGTGCCACAATAAACATACATGTGCATGTTCTTTATAGCAGCATGATTTATAATCTTTTGGGTATATACCCAGTAATGGGATCGCTGGGTCAAATGGTATTTCTAGTTCTAGATCCTTGAGGAATCACCACACTGTCTTCTACAATGGTTGAACTAGTTTACATTCCCACCAACAGTGTAAAAGCGTTCCTAGTTCTCCACATCCTCTCCAGCATCTGTTGTTTCCTGACTTTCTAATGATTGCCATTATAACTGGTGCGAGATGGTGTCTCACTGTGGTTTTGATTTGCATTTCTCTGATGACCAGTGATGATGAGCATTTTTCATGTATCTGTTGGCTGCATGTCTTCTTTTGAGAAGTGTCTGTTCATATCCTTTGCCTACTTTTTGATGGGGTTGTTTGTTTTTTTCTTGTAAATTTGTTTAAGTTCTTTGTAGATTCTGGATATTAGCCCTTTGTCAGATGGGTAGATTGCAAAGATTTTCTCCCATTCTGTAGGTTGCCTGTTCACTCTGATGGTAGTTTCTCTTGCTGTGCAGAGTTTAATTAGATCTCTTTTGTCAATTTTGGCTTTTGTTGCCATTGCTTTTCATGTTTTAGTCATGAAGTCCTTGCCCATGCCTATGTCCTGAATAGTATTGCCTAGGTTTTCTTCTAGGGTTTTTATGGTTTTAGGTCTTACATTTAAGTCTTTAATCCATCTTGAATTAATTTTTGTATAAGGTGTAAGGAAAGGATCCAGTTTCAGCTTTCTACATATGGCTAGCCAGTTTTCCCAGCACCATTTATTAAATAGGGAATCCTTTCCCTGTTGCTTGTTTTTTTCAGTTTTGTCAAAGATCAGATGGTTGTAGATGTGTGGTGTTATTTCTGAGGTCTCTGTTCTGTTCCATTGGTCTATGTCTCTGTTTTGATACCAGTACCATGCTGTTTTGGTTACTGTAGGCTTGTAGTATAGTTTGAAGTCAAGTAGTGTGATGCCTCCAGCTTTGCTCTTTTTGCTTAGGATTGTCTTGGCTATGCAGGCTCTTTTTTGGTTCCATATGAACTTTAAAGTAGTTTTTTCCAATTCTGTGAAGAAAGTCATTGGTAGCTTGATGGGGATGGCACTGAATCTATAAATTACCTGTGGCAGTATGGCCCTTTTCACGATATTGATTCTTCCTATTCATGAGCATGGAATGTTTTTCCATTTGTTTGTGTCCTCTTTTATTTCATTGAGCAGTGGTTTGTAGTTCTCCTTGAAGAGGTCCTTCACATCCCTTGTAAGTTGGATTCCTAGGTATTTTATTCTCTTTGTAGCAATTGTGAATGGGAGCTCACTCACGACTTGGCTCTCTGTCTGTTATTGGTGTATAGGAATGCTCGTGATATTTGCACATTGATTTTGTATCCTGAGACTTTGCAGAAGTTGCTTATCAGCCTAAGGAGATTTTGGACTGAGACGATAGGGTTTTCTTAATATACAATCATGTCATCTGCAAACACATGACCTATGGGGCTCCCTTGTGGGCCTTAACTAAGAGTCTGGTCTGAGACCAAAAATGTTTAAAAAGTTCACGTTTCAAGCTCCCATTCCCTCCCACACCCCATTCCTGTGTATACACACACAAACAGACATACATACACACACATCCTCCCAAGTCTGCATAGGGTGTGTGAGTATGTGTAAGGGTGGATGTGAGAGTATCTGTGTAAGAAACAGAGAAAAAAGAGTAGAGGAAGAAAGAGAAGAGAAGAGAAAGTGAGAGAAAGGAAAAAAAGAGAGAGAAAGAAGAGACTGTCAGGAGTGAGAATTTCCCAGGTTTCCAAGGGGCTGATTAATCCCTTTAAATGAAGGTGTGTTAGCAACTGGCATCTGTCAATGTGCCTTTACATCTGTCACTGAGCAGGACAGAGCTGAGGGGCTGTAGCTCTGAAGAAAGAAAAATATTTGCTGGTAATAAATGTGAATGCCAAGCAAACTGCTCCGGGAAAGTTAAAGCCACTGTGTTCTTATCCCCTCCCCTGTCCCCTGTCCCAAGCCTCCGTAGTATAGCACTTGGAGTCTTCCAGCCAGGTCTCCAACTGTCCAAAGGAGAAATCTGGGAGCCATCTTCTCCATTTTTCTCACCCTCACCTCTGCATCCATGCAATTAAAACAAAGTGAGTCTACCACTTCAATATCTCCCGAGTCTCTCTGCTTGTCGCCAGCTCCACTGCTGCCAAAGTCAGTTGCCCATTATCTCTCACTGCTACTAGTGCAACAGCCTCTACATTGGGCCCCCTGCTTTCGATTCTGTCTCTTCTAACCCAGAAGACACCAGGGATTGGAAAAGTCGTTCTATAAAACAAATCTGATCTTGTCATACCCCTGCTTGAAACTATGTGGCCCACTGACTAAAGTTCACACTATATTCAAGGGAGTGTTCACAGTTCAGAAGCAGGTCAGTACATAAGTCCCTGTATGCTAAGCACTGGGACCAAAAGAGGAGTCAACACAATTTCAGCCCTTGGAGGGTGCCTGCTACAGCTTTCAGGCCAGCCATCATGCTTTCATTCAACAGGCAGCACTAGCCACTCACTCCGTGTGGTACCACAGGACATGATAGAGACGTCAACCACTATTTGAACAATTAGACTATAGGTTTTGTTATTATCCTACTCTTCTCTGTAGCTCATGGTGTAACATAGGGTCTGGTATATAGCAGAGGTCTTGATTCATATCAATAGATTGAATGAATGGATGGAGGATAGATGGATAGATGGATGGATATATGCATGAATGGATGGGTGGATGGATGGAGAATGGATGGATAGATGGATGAGTGGGTGGATGGATGGATGAATTGGTGGATTGATGGACTGAGGAGTAGGTAGATGGACAGATGAATAGGTTGAATGAATGAAACAAGATACAGCAGTATAGATTGAGATTACTAAATTAGAGAATACTGAGGGAAGAAACAGACTTAAACTTGTCCAAAGTCATACTTCTGACAGGAACCCCAAGAATCAGGGGTGACTTTCATCTCCATTTTACAAACAGATGAGCAAACAGTGGTTCATAGATGTGAAGTGACTTGCTTGAGGTCCCATAGTAATCAGTGAGACAGAGATTGAAAGCCTAGGCCTGCGTGGCTCCAAAGCTCATGTTCTTTCCATAATCTCACATCAAAAATAGCATGGGGTTCCCCATTATGTCAGCTTAGGCGGTGGAGGTTGAATATGAATTTTATGTCTGATGGACCTAAATTTAAGTCTAACTTTTTAACATTTGCAATCCTTCATTCATTTAAAAAATATTTCCAGAGTACCCATTGTGTGTGTGTGTGTGTGTGTGTGTGTGTGTGTGTGTGTGTGTGATTATAAAAGGTCAGACAGATCTGGAATCTTTGCTCTATCACTGGAAACGTTATGACCTCTCCATTCTTCACTTTCCTCATCTGTAAAATGGAGATAATAGCAACACCTGGTTCACAGGTTTGCTGTAGGTATTAAATGAGCATATGCCTATAAAACACTTATCATGCACTGCCACACATACACTTACCCTGAGTGCCTGTCCTGGAACCAGGCACTGAGATGCAGGGCTGAGCCAAGTCTGTGTGGCCCCTGCCTTTGCCTTCAGGAAGCTGAGTGAAGGGGACAAAAGTTGCAGAAAGCAACATATCACCCATGGAATGTGATGTGAAGGAAAAAAAAACAAAACCCAGGAGCTATAGGAGAAAATCCAGAATGATGGACCTAACTTTGATGGGGTGGTGTTATAGGGTATGATCTTTCTGAGAAGACATTTCAGCTGCAACCTGAAGAATGAGAAACAGCCAACTTTGCAGAGTAGAGAAAGAACATTCTAGGCAGGAAAAACAGCAAATGCAAAGGTCCTGAAGTGGGAATGAGCTTGGTGAATTCCTGGGACAGCAGAATAGGCTGGAGCCGAGTGGGGGATGGGGATGAGGTGGGAAAAGTCACGGGAAAGGCAGATGGAGCCAGCTCATGTGGACCCTGGACTTTTATCTAAGTATCATGAGAAGCCACAGGAGGATTAAATCAGGAAAGTGACAGGACCTGATTTACATTTCAAAAGGACCCCTCTGCTGCTGGAGGGAGAGCAGATTGTAGGGGGCTGGTATAGAGCAAGGAGTCCCTGTGTGGAGGCCATTTCTGGGGTCCAGGGTGGTGACCACAGAAGTGGAGACTGTGGAGACATTCATAGCACATGAGGTATTCCTTGCCTCCTTTCTTTCTTCATCGCTCCACATTCCATCTGTCTCAAATCCTCTGTCCTATCATCTGGTCCCCTCTCACCACCTCCACTGTCTCTACCCTGAGGATTACCCTTCCACCCTGCCTGCCACAGCCTATTCTCTGCGTTTCAAGGATGCAAGCCGGAGGAGTCTGGTGAAACCCCAGTAACATCCCTCCTATGGCTCCTCGTCTCTCTAAGAGTAAATCCAAAGTCATCATGGTGGCCACAAGGTCCTCCAAGATCTTGTCTCTCATTACCTTCTGCCCTCACGTCCTGTTCCCTCTCTCTGCTCAGTCAGCTCCAGAGCTGGCCTCCTTGTAGCTCTTCAAGAAATTCCTGCACACAACCAACTCAGGTGTTTTGTGTGGACTGTTTTGTCCGCTTAGAATGGTCTAGATATCTTCATGGTTCACCTCCTTCCCTCCTTCAGAGCTTTCTCAAATGTCACTTTCTCAGTGTGACCTACCTGGGCACCTGCAGCCTCCCCTCACACATCCTGACCTTCTTTCCTCCTGCTTTTTTCTTACCCCACAGCACGTATCACCATCAACCACATGAAATGTTTATTTCTCTTGTTTACTTTTTGCCTCCTCACTAGATTACAGGCTCTACGATTAGAGGGATCTTAGCTATTTTGTTCATGGATGTATCTTAAGCATCTAGAACGGTGCTTGTCACATAGTAGGAGCTCAATAGATGTTTGTCAAATGAATATCTTGTTGAGGGAAATAAAGCGAATTTTTTTTATTGTGGGGGAAAAATAAGGTGATAGACAGGAGAAAGTTTTTCTGCATATGTTGTAAAGCTAGACACAAACAAAGGGTGGCTATTGCTAGTTGTATTATCACGCATGTGTGCGTGTGTGTGTGTGTGTGTAAGAAGCTGTTCATTTGCTCAGGGTATGGGGGGATCATTCATCATTTTCCCTAACATCCTTCCCAGCAAATATCAACTTGTCAACCAACCTCCTTCAGTTGTGACTGGTGTGGAGAGCCTCCTTTAAACTTGCCAGCCCACCAACCCTGTGATATTTGTTATAGCCTTCCCCAGCACCCCCGACTCTGTTTGTGTTTGTGTCTGGCTAGTGTCTGGCCACCTTGACTCTACAAGCATCTTCAGTGGGCATCTGCACCCATACTGAAGTGGGTGGATGTTAATAAGGTTCCGCTTTCGAATCCAGCTTTCAAATTCTACCTTCGAATACCAATTCTAAACTGAGTAACTTTGGACAAATGACTGAACCTCTCTGGGCTCCAACTTAGTCACCTGTATAGCAGAGATGATAAGAATTCCTCTCTCATGGGCTTGCTGGGAAGGCAGCACAAGTGGAATGGACCAGTCTCATGAACTAGAAAGCAGCAAGCACGGAAAGCAGATTGAGAGCCTTGTCTTAGAATAGGGCCTCATTCAGGATATTGAGTCTTTCAATTGAGAGCAAGTCAGTTTCCCTGAGGTTCTTCTGAGGGAGACAGGCACCAGGCTGCCCCCAGGGCTGTTACTATTCACTGAGTGCTCCCTCGTGCTGGACACTGTGCTAGGCATGCCACATGCATTGGCTCAGCTAATCTTCCCAGTAGTGCTGTGAGCTAAGTAACAATACAATCCACTTTACAAATGAGAAAACTGAGGCTTAGAGAGGGTGAAATGATTTGTAGAACTACTCATGTTGAAGCAGGGATGTTGCCCTGAGTCTGTCCTGATTTCAAAGCCTGCATTATTTCTCGTCCACACGGAGTTGGTCAGACAAGGAGGGGGGAATCTCAGGGAAAGAGGAGGTGGAGGGGTGTGGACAAGCAGACTCCTACCACAGGGGCAGTGTCCCAGTAGGAATTCAGAAAATTCCAGAAAGCACAAAGCAATTTTCTAACCCTGGAGAAATGGCCTATGGTTTGGGCTGGCATGCTCAGTGTGGAGGCTGTGGGAGGGGAGCTGTCAGAGTCCTCCTTCCCCTCAACCCAAGACACCCTGAATGGGACACGGAATTTCAGCAACAGTCAGGTAGAGGAGCTCTTAGAGATTGCCTTGACACCAGCTGCTCACTGGAATTCCCTGGGGGATTGGACAAATCATCCCAAGCCTGGGGCCCACCTCCAGAAATTCTAATTTCATGGGTTTAGGGTAGGGCCTGAGCATCAGGATTTTTCCCAGCTGTCCAGTTAATTCTACTGCTCAGACTCAACTAGTCCTCCTTTGCTCCACATTCCATACATGCCATTTTAAAGCTGGAGAAACACAGGTTCACAGAGAGGAAAGGACTCATCTGAGGACATGCAGCCTAGAACTCAGGTTCCTAACTCTTTGTAGGGCTCAGCCATGTGGGAACACTTTCCCCAGGGTACCAATCAGGAAGGTAAGAGAGGGTCCTCAGAGCTATAAGGTGGTAGGAAAACAATAATTCTGACTGGGCAGGGGCTAAAAGCATTCCAGTACTGAGCTAGGCACATTATACCCTGACACACAGCCTTTGGGCCCTCCACCTCTCCTGCAGCTCGTGGGTGTGGGAAGAGCCCCTGGACAAAAAAAATCAGGAACCCTGTGTTCGAGTGCCACCTCTGCCACTAACTCCTTTTGGACCATAGGTAAATCCCTCTTCTTCTCTGGGCCTCAGTGTTACTCATGTCCAAAGTGGGATTAGACTCAGATGTCCCTCAAACTAAGATCTCTTCTGGCTCTACATATTCTGATTCTAGAAAAGATAGCATTTAAGAGATCTGGATTATGATCCTAACTCTGCATTGAACATGTCTAAACCACAGCTACCTACTCTGTAATATGGAAATCATTGCTGTGTGACCTTGGCTGCATTCTTTGTTCTTTCTAGGTCTAGTTCTCCCTCCCATAAACTAAAATATGTGAGGATGGAGAGTTGAGGAACTGAAGTTAACTCTACTCAGAAGCCTAGGAGTCTCTGATTCTCATTCTAACTGACTACTCCAGGTCCACTGAGCCCCAGACCAGGGTCAGATGGATGGGAGACTTTGAGGCAAGCAAACCCTACCAAGGTGGAAGGAGATCTGCAGCTAGACCCTGTCTCTGTATTGCAAGCCACCGTATGTAGGGGTATCCAGGGCTCCAGCCAGCTCCCTCCCTGCCTCAGAGTTGCCTCAGAATTGCCTTCACAACCCTCAGTGCTGTGGGGAGAAAGGAAGTTGTTAAGCCAGTGAACCAGCCTGGGAGCAGGAGCAGAGAGGCTGCAGGGCCTATCCAGTTCAAAGCTGGGGAGGGCTGGGCTAGCTTGAAGGGTGTGGAGGACCACGGCCTGGGGGGACAGAAACCATGAAGGATATCTGTCTGTCTCCACTGAGTCTCACCAGCATTATAATAACAGCCATCTTTTCTCTAAGATCTTCTGTAAGACAGGTGATTTGTCCATGTGATAGTCCAACAGCCCTGGTAGCCAGAATATGTATGTATGTATGTATTTATTCATTTATTTATATAGAGATGGGGTCTCCGTATGTTGCTCAGGCCAGTCTCGAGCTTCTGGCCTCAAATGGGGAACTCCCAACTACTGGGATTACAGGCATGAGCCACTGCATCCGGCCTCCAAGGAGTCTTATGAATCCCATGTTACACATATTGTAGACGATGCTGCTGAGGCTCTGAGACAAAAGGACTTGCTCAAAGTCACATAGCCAGTGTGACAGAGTCTGAATTGGGACCTGGGTAGGTGACTCTTGAGCCTCTGTTCTTTCCACTCCACCCCAGGGCTTCTGGCAATAACAATTGCACTTACACAATGCATCCCATGTGGCACACACTGTTCTAGGTGAGATATATATATATATTTAATCTGTGCAACAATATTATGTGGTAATTACTACAATGAGGGGCTCATGAGGAAACTGAAGTCCAGAGCATTCAAGTAACTTGTTTCTAGACACTCAAGTTAATACATGAATCAGAAGGGCTGATTCCATGTATTAACTTGAGTGTTAATGAACTCTGGTTCATGTTCATCCCCACCACAGTATACAACAGGTGTTATAAAGGACTGGCCTTATAGAAGGAAGGCCAATCTACATGCACACATCCTCTGTGTGCCCACACCCCCACAGCTCAGTTTGGACCCTTGCTTTCCCCGAGATGCCCATTCAGGGTTGTGTGACCTTGGACAAATCCATCAATGTATCCTCAGTTCTCTGAGCCTTGGTTTCCCCCTAGACACTGGGATGATTGGACCAGGTGATCTTTAAGGAGCCCCCACAGCTCTGCCATATCATTAGCCCCAGTTTAGTTACCCCCATTCTTCTGGCTGGGGGCCAGGGCCTTAGGGCACCTCTTCTCCCACCTCCAGCCCCAGTGTCTTTCCTAGGAGTGAACTGATACAGGTTCAAGACTGGGCTTTGCAGGGGCAGAAGAAATTCAGTCCTGCCAGACCTAGCCCAGAAGAGCTGTATCCCATGACAGAGGAGTGGATACTTCAACATATCAAAGTCCAGCTTCCCACTGATCTCCTAATCCTCAGTCCATGTCCTGGTCTGCTCCCCAGTCTCAGGGCCCACATTCCTGAGCCCTTTACTTCCAGCTGCCCAGCAACCTATTTCCCAACTTTATCTTCAGCCTTGACTTATTGTCACACCTGGAGTCTGAGGCCAGCAGCTGTCCTGACCATCATGACTCTTCCCTGCTGCTAACAATTGTGGCAGTGACTAAAACACAAGAATGTGCTCACATGAGGAACATTCTGACTACAGCACAAAGAACACACTCTTCAGCTGAAGAATGTCAAAATATCACCTGGAGACCAGCTTGTCCAAATCTTAGGTGTGCAGCTCTGAACACGTTCCTCAACCTTTCTAAGCTTCAGCTTCCTCATCTCCACAATGGAAAACATGATTACCATCTCATTGAGCTGCTATAGTAGATGGCCATCTTGGAGCACAGAGCCTGGTAAATAGTAGGAGGTTAATATATAAGACTTAGCTTTAATTCTTACATGCATGATCTTAATCAAGTCAATGAATCTCAATTTCTGAGCTCAGAGACAGGTATAAAAATACTTCCTCAATGAGATTTTTATAAAGAAACAATACAATAATGAATGTAAAATACCTAGCATGGTATCTGGCACATGGTTAAAAATAAAAAATGTGTTACTTTCCTTCACTTAGCTCCATGCACAGAAGTGAAACTATTTACAACAAATATATCTAAGTGCATTAAACTATATGTGTTTATTAACACCAGTATTACAAAAATCTCTCTAGAGAAAAGAAAAAGAAAGAATACTTCTCAAGTCTTTTTATAAGTCTAGCCAAATAACTAGACAAACCTTGATACCAAAACTGGACAATGGTATTATGAAAAAAGGAACATTTTGGACAAATCTATCTTGTAAACATGAATGCAAAATCTAAAAACAAAATATTAGGAAATGGAATCAGAATATACATTGAAAGAATAATTCGTCATGACCAAGTGAGGTATGTTCCAGGACTTCAAGAGTGGGAAATCAATGAAACAAAAGAGCTGGTTCTTTGAAAAGATCAAAAAATTGACAAATTTCTAGCAAGACTGACAAAGGAAAAAAGGGAGAATACACAAATCACCAATATCAGGAATAAAACAGAGGATATTGATACAGATCCTGTGAATATCAAAATCACAGTAAGGAAATACTATGAACAACTCTACACACATAAATTTTACAACTTAGATAAAATGCATCAATTCTTTGAAAATTACAAACTACCATAACTCACTCAATATTAAATAGAAAATTTGGATAGTCATATAACTATTAAATAAATTGAATTTGTAATTTAAAAAACCTCCCTCAAAATAAATTTCTAGGCCCAAATTGTTTCACTGGACAGTTCTACCAAAAGTTTAAAAATAATTCATTCTATATAATCTCTTCCAGAACATTGAAGAGGAGGGGAGACTTCTCAACTCATTTTAGGAAGTCAGTTTTACCCTGTCACCAAAACTGGAAGAGACTATATACAAAAATAAACAAACAAACAAACAAACAAAAAAACTATAGACTAATATCCCTCAGAAAAATAGAAAAATTACCCAAAAAAAACCCAACAAATAGAGTTCAGCAATACATAAAAAGAATCATACACCATGACCAAGTGCAGTTTATTCCAGGAATGCAAGGCTGGTTCAATACTCAGAAATCAATCAATGTAATTCATCATATTAACAGACTAAGAAAGAAAAATCACATTAATTTACCAATTGATGCAGAAAAAGCATTTAACAAAATTCAGTACTCTTTCATAAGACAAACACTTGAAAAAGGAGCGAGTGTGAACTTCTTCAACTTGATAAAGACCATCTACAACATCCTACAACTGAGATCATACTCAATAATGAAAGACTGTATACTTTTCACCTTATATTGGGAACAAGAAAAGGATGTCTGCTCTCATCACTCTTCTTTAAAATAATGCTGGAAGTTCTAGTCAATGTAATAAGGAAAGCAAAGCAAAGAACAAACAAAGGAAAAAGGGCATACATATTGGAAAATAAATAAATTGGCTCTGATTTGCAGAAGGCATGAAAATCTCAAGGAATCTACAAAAAACAACCCTCCCAGAACTGACAAGCAAGTTCAGCAAGGTAATAGGATACAAGACAAACATACAGAAATAAATTGTATTCTATATACTAGCAATGAACATGTGCATATCAAAATTAAAAATGCAATACCATTTATAATCTCAACAAGAAATTAGATGTCAATCTAGCAAAATGCAAAGGATTTGTCTGTTGAAAATCACAATATGCTGATGAAAGAAATAAAAGAGCTAAAAAAAAAAAAAAAAAAATGGAGAAATATACCCAGGAGTTCATGGATTGGAAGATTCAACATAGAAAAGTTCTCTCAAACTTCTATGCAAGCTTAGTGCTGTTCTTATCAAAATTCCAACAAGCTTTTTTTGTAGACATAGACAAGATTATTCTAAAATTTATATGAAAAGGCAAAGGAACTAGAATAGCTAAGACAATTTTGCAAAAGAAGAACACAGTGGGAGGAATCACGCTACCTGATTTTAACACTTATTACATAGCTACTGTCATTAAGACTGTGTGGCACTGGCAGAGAGAGAGAGAGAGAGAGAGACAGGCATAGATCAATGGACAGAATAAAGAACTCAGAAGCATATCCACACAAATATGTGCAACTGATTTTTTTTTTTTTTTTTTTGAGACAGAGTCTTGCTCTGTCACCCAGGCTGGAGTGCAGTGGTGTGCTCTCAGCTCATTGCAACCTCCATCTCCCAGGCTCCAGTGATCCTCCTGCCTCAGCCTCCCAAGTAGCTGGGACTAAAGGCTTGTGCCGTCATGCCTGGCTAATTGTTTTTTGTATTTTTGGTAGAGACGAAGTTCCACCATATTGCCCAGGCTGTTCTCAAACTCCTGAGCTCAAGCGATCCATCCACCTCAGCCTCCCAAAGTGCTGGGATTACAGGTGTGACCACCATGCCTGGCCCCCAACTGATTTTTGACCAAGGTACAGAAGCATCTCAATGGAGGAAAGACAGGCTTTTCAACAAATTAGGCTGGAATAACTGGAAATTCATAAACAAAAGGATAAACCTTGACCTAGACTTCACACTTTACACAAAAATTAACTGAAAATGAGTCATAGATTTAAATACAAAATATAAAACTACAAATTATTTAGAAAAAAACATGGGAGAAAATCTTCAGGGCCTAGGCTTTGGTGAAGAATTCTTAGACTTGATATCGAAAGCATGATTCATACAAGAAAAGATGGATAAATTAGACTTCATCAAATTAAATACTTATGTTCTGCAATAACATTGATGAAAAGTTAAACTACAGACTGGGAGAAAATATTTGCAAAACATGTATTTGACATAGGACTTGTATCTAGAATATATGAAGAACTCTTAAGACTCAGCAGTAAAACAAAACAAGACAGAACAAACAATCCAGTTAGAAAATGGGCAAAAGACATGAAGAGACATTTCACCACAGAGGATCCACAGATGGCAAATAAGCACATGAAAAGTTAGTCAACATCATCGGTGCAAATTAATGCAAATTAAAACCACAATAAGATATCACTACATAGTTGTCAAATGGCTTTAAAAAAAGTGACAATAATAAATGCTAGTGAGAATGCAGAGACTGGGTCACTCATACATTGCCGTTGGAAATGTAAAATGGTACAGTAATTCTCCACAACAGTTTGGTAGTTTCTTATAAGAATTAAATGAGCAACTACCATATGACCTAGCAGTTGTACTCAGACATTTATACCAGAGAATTTAGAACTAATGTTTACACAAAAATTTGTACATGAATGTTTATAGCAGCTTTCTTTGTAATAGCCCAAAACTGGAAACAGCCCAGATGTCTTTCAACGAGGGACTGGCTAACTGGTACATCCATACCACAGAATACTACTCAGCAATAAAAAGGAACATACATACATGCAACAGCTTGGATGAATCTTTAGAGAATTATGCTAAGTAAAAAAACCAATACCACATGGTTATGTAGTGTGTGACTCCATTATATAACATTCTTGAAATGACAAACTATGGAAATGAAAAGATTAGTGGTTGCCAGGGTTTAAAGAGGAGGTGGGAGCAGGAAAGAAGTGGGCATAGCTATAAAAGGCAATAGGAGGGATTCTTGTGATGGAACTGTTCTGTAACTTTATTTATTTATTTATTTATTTATTTATTTATTTTTTGAGACAAGATCTCGCTGTTTTGCCCAGGCTAGAGTGCAGTGGCATGATCACAGCTCACTGCAGCCATGACCTCTCGAGCTCAAGCCATCCTTCTGCCTCAGGCTCTCAAGTAGCTGGGACTACAGGCACGCAGCACCACACCCAGCAATTTTTTTTTTTTTTTGAGACTGAGTCACGCTTTTTTGCCCAGGCTGGAGTGCATGATCTCAGCTCACTGCAACCTCTGCCTCCCAGGTTCAAGCAATTCTCCTGCCTCAGCCTCCCAAGTAGCTGGGATTACAGGCACTTGCACCCACGCCCAGCTAATTTTTGTATTTTTAGTAGAGATGAGGTTTCACCATGTTTGCCAGGCTGGTCTCAAACTCCTGACCTCAGGTGATCCACCTGCCTTGGCTTCCCAAAGTGCTAGGATTACAGGCATGAGCTTAGCCTGTTCTGCAACTTGACTGAATCAATGTCAACGTCCTGGTTGTAATACTGTACTGTATTTTTGCAAGATATTAACATTGGGAGAAACTTGGCAAAGGATACAATATATCTCTGAATTGTTTCTTACAACTGTGTGTGAATCTACAATTATCACAAAAAAGCATGATTGAAAATATTAGCTGGCCAGGCACAGTGGCTCACACCTATGACCCTAGCACTTTGGTAGGCCAAAGTGGGAGGATCATGTTACCCCAGGAGTTTGAGCTTGCAGTGAGCTATGACTGCACCACTACACTCCAGCCTGGGTTTCAGAGCTAGACCCTGTCTCAAAATAAAATAAAGTAAAATAAAATATTAACAAATGGAGTCTAGCAAAATACTAAAAGAATAATTCATTATGGCCAGATGAGTTTTAATCCAGGAATTCAAGGGTGGTTTAACAATCAAAAACCAATCATTGTAATTCACCTAACAGTAAAGAGGAGAAAAATCATGATAAATGAATAAAAAGCATTTTACAAAATTTAACACACATTCATGATAAAAGTCTCAACACATTAGGAACAGAAGGGGGCTTCCTTAACCTGGCAAAGGGCATCTATGAAAAACTTTCAGCAAACAACATACTTCATTGTTATTTTATTTTATTTTATTTTGAGATGGAGTCTCGCTCTGTCACCCAGGCTGGAATGCAGTGATGCAGTGGTACAATCTTGACTCATTGCAACCTCCTCCTCTCGAGTTCAAGTGATTCTCCTGCCTCAGCCTCCCGAGTAGCTGGGACTACAGGCACGCACCACCACGCCCGGCTGATTTTTTTTTTTTGCTTTGTTTTTGCAGTTTTAGTAGAGATGGAGTTTCACCATGTTGGCCAGGCTGGTCTTGAACTCCTGACCTCAGGTGATCCACCTGCTTCAGCCCTCCAAAGTGCTGAGATTACAGGTGTGAGTCATCATGCTGGGCCTTCATTATGAAATATTGAAGCTTCCACATAGTGAGACTGAGTACAAGACAAGATGCCCAGTATCACCGTTTCCATTCAACACTGTCCTGGAGGTTCTAATTGGTGCAATAAGGCAAGCAAAAGAAATAAAAGATTGGAAAGGGGGAAGTAAAATTGCCATTATTTGCATTCGACATGATTGTGTACATAGAAAATCCAAAGACTCTATTGACAAAATAATAAAACTCATAAGTGAATTTAACCAGATCACTGGATAGAAGGTCAATATGCAAAGATTCATTGTATTCCCATATAGCAGCAAAAAACAGAAAAATGAGGTTTTAAGAACCTTATCATATGTAATTGCACAAATATGAAATAGGAATAAATCTAATGAATAATGTGGAAAATCTTGACACCAACAACTATAAAACATTGTGGAGAGAAATTAAAGGAGACATAAATAAATTAAGGGATAAACCATATCTGTGATTTAGAAAAATTAATATTCGTAAGAAGTCAGTTCTCTCCAAATTAATCCATAGAGTCAATGTGGTTTCATGCAAAAATCCCAGCAAGTGCTTTTTATAAATTGAAAATGATCAAATTGGTTCAAAATTCAGATGGGAATGCAAAGGGCCAGGAATTTCCCAAGTAATCTTAAAGGAGAAGAACATAGCTGGAGAACTCTTACTACCAGATATCAAGACATAGAAAGCTATAGTAGTTAAGACATTGTGGTAATGGCACGAGGATATAGAAACTGCCAAATGGAAAGAAGAGAAAATTCAAACACAAAGCCACACATATATGATTACTTAATTTATGACAAAAATGACACTGCAGTACATTGCAGGTTCTTTTTAAAAAGAAAAATAAATAAATAAATAAATAAATAAATAAATAAATAAATGCTGCTGGATCAGTTGGATAGCCATGGGGAAACAAAAATCTGTATCTTGACCCTGCCTCACACCATACACAGAAGTCAATTCCAGACAGATTGCAAATATAAATGTGAAAGGCAACACGATAAAGCTTGTAGAAGAAAGTATAGGAGAACAACTTTGTACCCTTGGAGTATACAAATATTTCTTTAAAAATGCTATCCACGGAAAGGAAATTTGATAATTTGGACTATATTAAAATAAAAACATTCTGGTCATCAAAAGGTTTTAGTAGGAGAATGAAAAGACAACCCATGGAATGTGAGAAAATATTTGCAATAGATATATCTGGCAAAAGAGTCATAATTCGGAATGTATCATGCAACCCAATAGAAAAATGTGCAAAGGACTTTGACAGGCACTTCACAAAAATAGAGTATCAAGATAGACAGTAAACATATGAAGAGGTGCTCCACTTAGTCAAAAAGAAAATGTAAATTAAAACCATAATGTGATGTCATCATTAACCCACTAGAATGAATAAAATGAAAGAAAATACAAATGCCCAAATTTTGGTGAAGATGAGAGTCACCAAAACTCTCATACACTGCTGGCAGGAGTGTAAATTGGTACAACCCTTTGGCAAACTATGAGGCAGTATCTGTGAAAGCTGAATGTATGCTTACCCATGAACCAGCCATTCCATTTGGAAAGACATGCACATAAATGTTTATAACAGCTATATATGTAACAACCAAACCGTTGAAATTACTCCTAGGTCCCAGAATTATGGTGACCTTGGCAGCTGTGTGGAGGCAGAACTAGGGGTGGTGAGACAGAAGACATGGGCGCAAGAGGTGGTTGTGGAAAGAGCTGGGTGAGAAATGGTGGTCGAAAGGACTGGGGCCATGGCAGTTGGTGAGGGCACTGGAGAGGCTGGGGGGTGGGGGGGCGGCGGGCGGGAGAGGAAAGAGGTAGAGGCCACAAGACTAGAAATAGATTGGATGTGTGAAGTGAGGGGAAGCCAGAGCCAGGGCCTGAGCTCCTGGGAGGATGGCTGCACCATTTGTTCAGGAAAAGAAGCAAGGAGGATGAGGACGCATGGATGGAAATGGAGAAGGAGTTTGGTTTGGTGTGCGGTAGGTCTGAGGTGCTGGTGAGACCAGAGGAGAAGGCCATGCAAGGATGGGTGACACTCTCTAGCCCCTACTCATCCACCCTCAAGTCACCAGAGAGTATCGGGTAGACGCCACAGAGAGAAGAGAGGTAAGCTGGAAGATAGAGGGCCCCTGGCCTTTGGCCTGATCCCAGGCTACATGGAAAGCAGATGGAGCACTAAACATCAAGACCAGTGTGCCGCTCTTTAAGCCCTGTCCCCTGCCACTGCTGGGTGGGTGCCTCTACCTTTCCAGACCCCAGGTCCCTGTCTGTTCCTTGGGTTCTCTAGACTGGGTTTTTGGTACCAGCAAGGGTGGTCTCCTCCATCTCTGCCCTTTCCCATGAGCTCTCACTGCCCAAGGAGACACTCCACTGACCTCCCTCTCTCCTCCCATCTAGGCTGCACTGTGTGGTCCTGCTCTCTAGAGAATCTGATCCATCCCCTCCCTCTTACCCCCTGAAAGGAGTAAATACTCACAAGATCTTCTAGCTTAGATTCCAGTGGTCACATAAATTAGAGCCTTCAGTGTGCAGATGGGGAAACTGAGGCTCAGAGAGGGGAAAGAACTACTTGTTGAAGGTTACTCAGAGAGAGCTAGGGTAGAAGCTGAGCCAGTACTCAGGCCTCTTAAAGCCCAGGCTTTCTCCTTTGGAGAAAAAGAAATTGGAGAAATAGAAAGAAAAAAGGGAGAAAGATGGCAAAACAGAAAAAAGCTACTGCACAGGGAGTCAGTAAGAGACAGGAACAAACTCTGACAGCAAGAGCGAGAGAAAGAGAGAGACAGAGATGTGAGAAACAGAGGGGAGAGGGAGCAAGAGAGAGTTGGGGTAGGGAATAGAAAAAGAAAGAAAGATAGAAGGAAAAGAAAGAGAGAGGGAGAGAGAGAGAGGGGAAGAAAGAAAGAGAAGAAAAAGAGAAAAAAGAAAGAGAGAGAAAAGGAAAGAAGGAAGTTAGCAAGGCAGTAGATCAGGCTGGCTTCCTGCTCCTGCAGGGGCTGGTGGGAGCTGAGCCCATAGCCCTGTAGAAGGCAGAGATGGGTGGCCCCAGAAATTCTTACCTGCCAAACCCCATCAGCCCTCAGAGGCCCAAACCAGAACTGAGCAGTTGATCTAAACAGAAAACAAACAGAGCAAAATGAAAACACTCTGGCTGCCCCCAGGCTGCTGCTCTGTGCATTCACTGGCCCCCAGGAGGCCACTGGGAAAGCAAGGCACAGCTTTTGTAACCCTCCTCTCTCGGTGCCCCCCCATCCCACAACCACCCCCCACCAAGAGCCATAGACTCAGCTCTGTTCAAGATGCCATGGCGGGGAGGGGGCAGGGCTCTTGGGGCCTAGTGGGTGGGGCTGGTGAAGGCGGTGTGTTCCCTGCCCTTGGCCTGGCAGAGAAACAGCAAGGCCGGTGGGGGGCTGACAGAGAGGGGAAACGGTGGGGGGATAGAGCTCTGCCCCCTCCCCCACGCAGGGCTGGGGATTCCTAACCAGTCCTAAGCTTGTCTAGGGTGTGGTGAGGGTGAGCAAGCAAAAAGGGGGCACATTGAACACCTACCATGAGTACAGTGCATCACTCTTGGTCTCCATTGGGCTCTGGAGCTAGAAATGATGACGAAAGAGTTTCAGTTTACATCTTACTTATCGTTAATAACAATGACACAAGTGATAACTTGTAAGGGTCTTGTACTTTGCAGATACCAACTACCCACAGGCAAACTCACTGAATCCTCGAAACCCTACTGTGCAGTACTGTGATTAGCTCTATTTCACAGAAGGGGAGACTGAGGCTCAGGGAGGTGAATCAGCTTGGCACACAGCTGGAAAGGGGTTGAGCCTGGAGAGCTGAGAGCAAGTCATTGGACTCTGGGTTGAGATGTAATGACCAGAGCCAGTGTTCAACGTGGGAAAGTTCCTCTCTAAACCCAGGGACATTGCCCAGCCCTAGAAACTTCTCATGTTATCCCAGGGAGTAGCAGAGGCAAGCAGTGTGTACAGGGGAAGCCAGGAGAGGGGACTCAGAAGAAGTGACTCCAGGGAGGTGGCAAGGTGTTCTGGGCTGGGACCACTCCAAGATCCAGGGAGGTGCTCAGTGGTTGGAACTCCCTCAAGGATTGAAGTTATGGAGGTTCAGACAAAAACATGTCATCAACAAATATTTATTATTGAGCACTTATGGTGATAGAGGTCAAAAGACAGGCTCTGGAGCCACACTGCCTGTGTTCAAATCCCAGTTTCACTATTCACAGTGTGACCACGGTATAGTTCTTTAACTTCTCTGTGCCCCAGTTTCCTCATCTATGATCGTAACTACCTCAAATAGTTTGTGAAGATTAAATTTTTTTATTCTAAGTAATGCAACTGCAAGAGTGCCTGGCACATGGTAAGCCTCAAATATTAGCTCCCGATGTCCTTGTCATTATTGTGGTTATTTGCCTGGCCTGCCCTGAGCACTAGGATAGTATCGGCAAGCCAAAGCAGCTGTGGTTCTTGTCCTCGTGGAGCTTTGAGTCTGGCAGGGAAGGTAGCCATTCATCACAAAGTAACACAACAAAAGGAAAACCGCAGCAGTGAAAAGTGCCATGGAGGAGAGGTCCATGGTGCCATGAGAGTACAAAATGAAAAATTGTGTCCCAGCCAGGAACATATGTAGACATTTCCTTGAGGAAGATACACTTGAACTGTGTTCTAAAGTCGAAGTAGGAGTCAAATAACCGAAAAAGAGAAGGAAGATCATCTCTGGAAGAGGGCACAGCATGTGCAAAGGCCCAGAGGTAGGAGGGAACTTGGGAGCTTAGTACAAGATGTGGTTGGAGAGGTACGCAGGGGCTAGACCGAGGCAGACCCTGTAATTTGTGGTCAGGAGTCTTGCCTTTTTCTTAAGAACAAAGGGAAACCAGGGGAGGATTTTAAGGATGGAGTAACATGATCAGAAAAAGACAGGGCCAAATCCTAGGTTGAGACAGGTCTCTGGCTGTGAGGTGGAGAGAAAGGCCACATAGAGTAGGATGGGCAGAGGCTGGGTTGCAGTCTTGGCCCTGCTGTTGTCTCCCTTGATGCATGGCCTTGAGCAAGTCCCTTTTCATCTCTGGGCTTCAGTTTTCATCGTATACCAAATGGTCTCTGAAACCTACTTTAGCAGCCATCTTGTCCTTCTTTGTCTACTCTCGGTCTCTATCCCCCATTAAGAGGGGAAGAGGGCAGGGAAGAGATTCTGAATGCAGCACAGCCCCCTCTCCTGTCTTCTTCCTCCCTATACCTCCACAATGTGTCCCAGACCCCATGTTCAGGCTCTGTGGGAAGGCTCTCTCCTCCTCCTCCTCATCTACCCATGCTTGGAACATCCTTGTCAGCCTCAGGACATTACAGGATGGGTCCACCCAGGACTGGGACTGAGGGAGGCTCAGGGACCCCCATAGTGGTTGCTGGTTATGCTGGAAAGCCCAGAACCACAGGCAGCTGGGAGAGGCTGCCCCCGCCAGGATGATGGAGTGGGTGTGACATAAATTTCTCAGGACAGGCAGCAAAAAACATTTACAGTCCCTCCTTGCTGAGTCTGGTTCCAATCAGGCCCCTGGCCGGCCCTCTCCCTACACCCGCCACACCGGGCTGGCTCCTCCAAAAGCCAGAGTCATTTAGGGCTTTTGTCTTTTCTCCTCCTCTCCCTACTGTTTAAGAAACATTCACAAAGACATACATACATATAGGGCCCCTGCTCTTGTGGGGGCCTCTGTGTATCCCCATGAGTGTACACATACACACTTATTCATACACACACGTGGCCTCCCGTCGTTCTGTATACCCACACACATATACAGACTGATACACACACACACACACACACACACACACACACACACACGCACACACCACATTCAGACTGGAGACTGGCCTTGGGTGGGCTGAGGAAGGCCATAGCCTCAATTGCCAGCCATGAGCCACAGACAGCAACATCCCCTCAGGTTGGGCACCGAAGGACCCAGGAAATGCCTTCCTGCAGGAACAGTCCCCAGGTCATTCCTCTCCTGCTCCTCCTCCCAGCAACCCCTGGCTGCCATGGCAATGGCCTGCCAGGTCTGCCTTGGGAAAGCCCAGGAATGCCTTCTTGAGGTGGAGTTAGGCTCTGGCCAGGCTGGGAGTGGGCCCTGAGGGAGGCAGAGGCTAACTTAGAAGGTAGACTGGACAGGCACAGGAGCCCCATCTCCTGCTCAGCCCAGGGCCCCAGAGGCCTTGGGCAAGCCCTACTCCAGCTCTGTGTCGCCTTCTTCCCCAGGCTTTTCTGGTACTCCACCCTTTTCCTACCCTCAGCTCAGGCCACCAAATGCCTCACCCTGCCACCCAAGAAGTATCTGTTTCTCTTGATCTGAGCTGAACAAACTTCCTTTCATGGGCCTTTCTTGCCTACCTGAATGCTCAAGCCATTTGGTTCCTCCCGGAGAAGCCAGAAGGGGCTCTCTTGTTTACTCAGAATGCATGGGTCCAGTCATTTCACACCAGATCCCTGAAGTAAGGCCCGGCTTCTTTCCACAGCAATGGTCTCACACACGTGGGAAGGCTGGTGTCAGCAGAGAGGGAGAAGTTACTCCACACACAATTTGGTGAGGATTTGGGGGCTAAGGGAATCCATCAACCTTTTTGCTTCCTTTTCCCCTAGAACAATCTGAATGGTGGTCCTGAAAGAACCTTAAAAAAGAAACTGCTGTATGTGGGAGAGTATCATCCTCACCCCTTGCGTGGAGGCAGAATGATACCACGTTATGAATGTGTATTTAGGGAAGCCAGACCTGGGTTCAAATTCCTCATCATCCTTTACCAGCTGTGTGAACCTGGACAATCGAGTTGAACATATTGATGGGTTTCTTCTCAAGATCTAACATGCCCAGAACATGGGCCATGCTAAATACTCAAGAAATGCTCAATCTAGTTGCTTCACACTAACTCTGCCCCACTGAAATGGACAGGCCTAGGGAGAGGAGCAGAAGGAGGAAGGGAACTGATGTTCATTACACTCATTACTTCATTTAACACTCCTTGCTCCTGGTTGAGGTATTTACTATTAGGATCTCTGAGTTGAAACCTGCTCTCTCTAGCTCCTGAGCTCACATCAGGACATCATTCCATGCTGGAGGGATGGTGGGGGTGGGGGTAGGTCCTTTAACCCTGGTTTTGAGAGTGCTGCAGGCTAGTGCAAGAGGTGTTGTCAAGTCCCCACCCCCAGCTGCCCCCTTCCTTGGGGGAAGTTGAGCAGACCAGCTGGCTGCCAGGACCTGCCACAAGCTGGCTCCAGAGTGACTTGGTGGACAACTTTATGAGGCAGAAAATCCAGCATCCACCTCTGGGAGCAGCAGCAGCAAAGTAGCTGACTTGGCTTTGAGTGGAGGAAATCCCATCCCTCTTGCCCAGATAACCCAGAACCCAGAGCACACCTGGCTCCAGGCATTTTTCAGCTTCCTTAGGCAGGGAAGCCTCTGAGAAGCCTCCAGGGAGGCAGATTTTAGCTGAGCATAAGGAAAGTCAGAGATCTGCAAGGGTGGAACCAGTTACTTGGTGGGGAGTGAGTTCTCTATCACCACAGGTGTGTGAGCAGAGGCTGCCTAACACCTAGAAAGCTGGCTAGAGAAGGGGTTAAAGCCTTCACCTAGGACAGGGGTTTCTGGCCTGGAAGTGGCCCACGAAAGGGACCATGAAATTAAAGGCCTTCCTGAAATCATGTGCAACACTTTGCTGTGCACTTTTATAGGAAGTGGGTTCATTGCTTTCATAAAGTTGTTCAAGAGCGTGCACTCTCCAGTGTACTTACACAGATAAGGAAATGGAGCCTTGGAGAGGGAAAAATACTGACTCAGAATCTCTCAGCTTCCTAACCAGCTCATGATTCCACCCTGTTTTCTACTATACAAACTGCATTCCCATCCTGTGTAGGTGTCTCTTGATTCTCATGACAGCCTAGTGAAATGGATCACTGTTCTTGTCATTTTCCAGAGAAGGATTCTGGGGCCCAGAGAAGGGAAGGGCCTTGCTTGGGTCACACAGACAGTTAGAGGACAAGCCAGGACAAGATCCCAGGCATCCTATCAATTATTTTTCCCCAACCCCATTTTGTTCTTGCCCTCCAGAGGGTCAACAAGCAGAGTTGCCTACAGTGGGATCTGCTGCTCCTCCTCCAGCTTGCAAGAGAGCTCATAGCACCCTCTTGCCGTCTTCTTGCTCCCCATATTCTGGGGACCAGGCTCCACATCCCACCCCACAGCTCTTGCTAAACATTCCTGGAATCTGGATTTGGAACAGTGGCCAGGGCGTGGCATGAAGAGGGCACGAGAAGGGACAGAGCTGCAGTTACTTCTCCCCTCCAGAGAGTTTCCATTGTTACTTGAACTTACTGGCAGTTAGGTGTGACCCCAGGGAAGCTGGGTGGCTGATGCTTGCACCCACACAGAAGTGCTTGTGACCTGCGTAAGCAGTGGTCAAGCCAGGAAAAGATGGGGCGTTGGCCTCTGCAGAGTAAAGAGGGCCCAGGACCAAGGTAAGGAGGTCAGCCCCTTTCTAGACAATGCCACCTCTCTGTTACAGTTGAAAAAACAAATCTCTGTAGAATCCCAGGGACAGGGGCCTGAAGATAAATGTCCCCCTCCACATCCCGCTTGGTGATGTCCCTGAGATGGGGCTGGCAGGCAAAGCCAGCCCACTGTCAGCCTCTGCTATTCCAGGGATGGACAGTAGAGGTGAGCATCCAGCTAGCGACATAGGGTTTCCCTGAAAGGGACAAAGGCCAGTAGGTGGGGAGGTGGGGCATTAGCCATGAGGCATATCAAGCAGGAGAGGGGCAGGCCCTGAGTGGTGGGCTGTGGCCAGACAGGATAGGCCAAGAGGAGATCACAAAGACCCCAAGACCTGGAGTGCCACAGAAAAAGCGGCTGCTCAGTAGAGCTGTCTCCAGGTGGGCCAAGGAGGCCCTGTAAATCACAGTACCCTTCGATTTTTCTTAACAAAGCTTATCCCTGTGCATTTCTGTTCTGATTATAAAAGCCGAACATACTCATAGTGGAGAATCTGGAGAATGACAATTACAAAGAAGAAAATTACCAACTGTGTGATGTTGAGCAAGTCACTTCACCTCTCTCCACTTCTGTCTCCTCATCTGCAAAATGGGGATAATATGGTATTTCTCCCATAGGATAGCTATAAGGAGTAAGTGTATATAAATATATGTAAAGTACTGAGAAAAGCACTATACAGGTGCTGGCTTTTATTATTATAATCCATTATAATCCCACCACCTATAGTCAGACACTGTTAACGATTGGTTAATTTCCTTCTAGTCTTTTTATTTGAATGTTTACTGTTGGTAAAAACAAAAAATCAGGATCATGCTGTATCTGTGACTTGGTATTCTTCATATTTTAACTTAGTGTTATAGCATGAGCAAATTTTTCCTCGATAACATCCTTATAAATTGTAGATAATTGTATTTAATTTTCTTATGTTGGACATTTAGGTTATTACTGTTTTTATGAATTGCTTTTACATATATTTTAATCCAAATTTGCAGATATTTCTTTAGTGTTGGTGTCTATAAGGGTAATTACTGAGTCAAAATATATACCTGGTTTTAAGGGTCTTCATATTTCCAAACTGCCTGCCAAAAAGGCTATACCAATTTACACTTCCACCAACAGTATATGAGATTGCCCATCTCACCGCAACCTTGACCACTATTTTAAATTTCTGCTAAATTGATGGACAAAATATATATCCTTTATATTCCAACCGGTTGGAGTCAGGAATGGGACAGAGTACCATGACACGGACTGTTAAGTGGGTTCAGCCTTGTAGGTTAGAGTGGTCCAGATACACTTCCTACCTGGAAAAGGAGTAAGAATGAAAGATATGGTTGTGTGGTTACTCTAAGAAACCAAGAAAAAAAGCCCTAGTGCTAGGGGAATGAGGCCCAAGAAGATGTGATTGCCAATCCTTAGAGTTGGCCGAAAGGCCTCGCCCCAAATATGTGTGGAGTTCCCCTGCATGGCAAGACAGGAATAATTATAATGTAAATTGGGCTTTGGAAATGCAAATGTAAATTCAGAGCTGGGTGCATTGACATGGCTTCTGAACACTGGAGGCCTGGGTATGTGACTCAGGGGTCCTTGGCTAAAAAGCAATCCTAGGAGCTTTCAGAGAAACAGAAGACGGCACAGCCATGTTGTACAAAGAGCAGCTGCAGGAGCTGTAGAAGTTGGGGCGGCCACTGGGAAAAATCTTGGAGCCGGAAGGCTGGGAGGAGATATTGCTCAGGGCACTATGCAGGCCTCCCAGGACTGTGCAGGTACAAGCCAAGGGCCGGAGCTGAGGGCTAGACTTGAGGTGTAAACTCCCAACCCAGGCAAGTCAAAGGTGCAGGAATCAGTGAGCGTAGTGGCATGAAGATGCAGATTATCTTTATGCAGATTTATCTATTATCACCAGACCACAACTCTGCTTATTGAGCAGCGACTGTTTGCCAGGCTCCTAAGATAGGAGATCAATGGATAGTACCTACTCTACATGTGGGAACTGGGGCACAGAATGGCCAAATAACATGTCCAAAGTTACAGATAGTCACTGGGAGAGCCAGAAGCTGAGTCCAGGGCTCTTTTTACTCAGGCCCCTTTAGGCAATGAGTTTGGCAATTGATTTCCTTGAGTTGGTGGCAAGTTCTCCTTACTCTTGGCTTGAGTAGAGGAGCTTTCTTTGCCGGCCAGAGCCCCTGAAAGGATGTTATTTAAAGGACAGTAAAAAGTTGTTTGTACAGAAGCCCAGATGCAATAAAGCTAGAAAGAATGGGTTTAGATAACAGCAGGAAGGACTCCAGGAAGAACCTCAAAGTACTTTATTGTATCTTTAGATACAACAGATAACCAAGAAGGCCAGGGTGCCTGTCTCTGCTATTTTCAGCAGTTGTCCTTTCCCACACCTTTTCCTTTCCCAACATCTCATTGCCCCATATTCCCTCATTGTGCGTGTTCACCAGAGGTGGTCTTGCTCACTACTAGTACACTGTGAGATCCTAGGACACTTGTGGCAACAGAACAGCTAGGATCTAGCTCAAGCCAGGAGTGGCCTGAAATTTTGTCACCCACACCCCTCACCAATCTCTGCCTGCTGGGCTCTTCATTTGACCCAGTGGCCTTCCCCACCAGCCACAGTGTTGATCAGGGAAGCATCACAGAGAGCTAAGGGTGAAGACAGCAGAGTGGTGCAATGGAACGAGAACGGACTTGTGTTACACAGACTGCATCCCCGCTGTGCTACTACAGCTAGTTTGACTCTGAGCAGGTGCATTTGCCTTCCTGGCCCTCACTTTATGACTGTAAAATGGAGGATGATAGTAACTATCCCAGCGGGTTGCTGTGAGGATGCAAATGAGATTGTATATTTGGTTCATAAATGTGGCCAGAGTGCCTATGTTCTGCCAAGCCCAGTGCTAGGTAACTGTGGGGAGGGAGGGGCCACAGAAATGAACAGGAGGGCCAGTCCCTGGTGTCAAAGAGCTTTCAGTTATACTCATTTCCTCTTTCCCCTTCTGTGAGCAGATACTGAAAGCAACCTCTTCCTAGGCCAAGAATCTGGATTTCCAGAAGCTCTTACTCTCTCTTAGGGCAAGAAGGATGGGAAAGGGTCCTCCATCCTGCACTTGACCCTTTCCTGGACTCTTCTTTGTTTACATATCAACAGATGATTGACAGGCCCCCAACCCAATGCCTGAGTACTGGTCCTCCTTATTCATACCCACTGTTTCAGATTAACCCAACATCTCTTGTCCTCACACCTAGAAAGCTCTCTATGGACACAGATAACCCCTCTTTATAGATGAGGAGACAGAGGCTCAGTCTTGTAAGGGAGGTGGCTCAAGATCCCAAGACAGGTATGTGATGGAGGAAGGATTAAAATCCAGATCCCAGTGGACTGCAAAGGCCTTGCTCCTTCCTCTACACCACATGGTTGGGAGAGAGCTGGGACACTGGGATTGCTCCTGAGGCTCTAGGCAACAACGGGGACAGTCAAGGCCAGGCCAGGCCAGGTGCTTACCCCAGGTGCTTCCTCACAAGCTTTTCCTCAGACGTCTTGTCTCTTCCCTTCGCGGAGCAAGGCTCAGAGGAAATGCCTCACCACTCTCCAGGCATGTGCTGGAGGCTGAGGACTGGTGCCTCATAGGGGCAGAAGGAGAGCTGGTGATCTCAGCACAGAGGAAAGCCCCTCCTAGAGCCAGTCTGGCCCTCTCGGCATCCTCTCAGCCATTCTCTGGAGTTCTTGCCAAACCTCCCCTGCTTGAGTTTTTCCAGAGGTCCAGGGAAATTCCAGGAGTCAGGGATGTCAATGTTTCTGACACACACAGTCACAGCATCCCACAAATGTACCTGGCTGATCACACTCAGCTACAGTCTCTCTTTTGAATATGGGTGTGTAAGCAGGCCTGTGCACGTACACACACATACACACATGCTATAAATGATGAGTCAATTCCACAAGCCTCCTGCAGAAGCCCATATCTTCTCATCCTGTTTACATTTCAACGAGTCCCACCTCACGTTGCTCTGAGTGTGTGTACGGGTCACAGCAATGCTGAGAGCAGCATGGGCCAAGTGCAGGACTGGAGTTTCCACCCCTCCTCCCCTGGTTTCATGCTCCTTCTCTTTCCTTTTCTTATTCCTCCTCCCAGACAGAGTTGCCTCCCTCTTCCAAAAGGCCACCCATGCTTAGCCACCCTTCACCTCAACACACACATATCATCGTCCCAGGTCTCACTGTCACAAAAAATAAAGCTGAGAGCTGAGTCTGCTGGGGTGTGGGTGGCATCAGGCCCAGAGAGGTCACATGCAGCTGCCCCAGCTGGCAGGAGGGTTCTAGAGAAATGGGTGGGAAGAAGCATTTTAGGAGCAGTAGGCCAGGTCAGAGAGCCCTGTTGGGTACTATGGGCCCAGGCAAGAGGTCTGCATTAAGAAGATTCCATTAAGGAAGTAAGACAAGAGGCAGTGCAACATAGCAACTGAAAGCAGACTGGAGCCAGACTGCTATGTGACGTGTGATAGTTACTTAATCTGTCTGTGCCTCATTTTCCATGGAAAAGCACTACATAGAAGTAGGGTTATCGTTTTTGTTTTTTAATGAGACGGCGTCTCGCTCTGTTGCCCAGGCTAGAGTGAAGTGGTGCGAACACAGCTCACTGCAGCCTCCACCTTCTTTTTTTTTTTTTTTTTTTTTTTTTTTTTGAGACGGAGTCTTGCTCTGTAGCCCGGGCTGGACTGCAGTGGCCGGATCTCAGCTCACTGCAAGCTCCGCCTCCCGGGTTTACGCCATTCTCCTGCCTCAGCCTCCCGAGTAGCTGGGACTACAGGCGCCCGCCACCTCGCCCGGCTAGTTTTTTGTATTTTTAGTAGAGACGGGGTTTCACCGTGTTAGCCAGGATGGTCTCGATCTCCTGACCTCGTGATCCGCCGGTCTCGGCCACCCAAAGTGCTGGGATTACAGGCTTGAGCCACCGCGCCCGGCCAGCCTCCACCTTCTTAGTTCAAGCTATCTTCCCACATAGCTGGGACCACAGGCATATGCCATCACATATGGCTAATTTTAAAATTTTTTTGTAGAGACAGGGCCTGGCTATGTTGCTCAGGCTGGTCTTGAACTCCTGAGCTTAAATGATTTACCTGCCTTGGCCTACCAAAGCTCTGGGATTACAGGTATGAGCCACTGAACCCGACTGGCTATCATTTTAAGGATCAAACTTATCAGCATTTCTCCATGACCCCCAGTCACGTACACACACATACACACACACACACACACACACACACACACACAAACCAAAAATAAAACACTCGTATTCTCCTTCCTCTGCAGGTGTCACATCAGCCTACAGATCTCCAAGCCAGTGCAGGCAGAGGCCGTATGACACAAGCAACCTCAGTCACCACTCATCCTCCATCTACTGGCCAGTCCCCCTCCAATTAATAAATTTCTGATTCTGATCCCCAGCCCAGGCCAAGGCTCCCATTGACTCGTGAGAACTGCATGTGCATCTCTTTACAAAGTTGTATCCAGTGATGTCATACTCATAGCTTGAATTCAGCCACTGTGGGAGTATTTATACCATGGCAATTGGCAACACTACAAATCAGAGATTTTTTCCCCTCCCAGTGAGCAAGTTGTTAAATATTTACCAGCACAACATTACTTGTACCAACCTTTCATTTCTCCACAATCCACCCTGGGGCCCTTCTCTACATGACACTTGGTCTTCTTCCAGACACTAAATCCAACTGTAGCTGACTCCCTGCAGCAGGATTGCCCCATCTGAGTAATATCTTGTGACTACTTCTTCTTGGAACCTCAAGACCCACTGTTGACTGTGCCCCTGCCCTTTGGCACCAAACTTTGTCCACCAGGGAGCCCCCTTCACTGCTAGTCAGACCTATTGCCCAGCCTCCATCCTAAGCAAGTATGGGAGTCTCATGCCAGGATCGTGCCCCTTCCTCTCCTCTGCCTGCACAGTGTTGCCCTAAAGCGCCAGCAGGCTGGTATCGGAGTCCCGAGCAAGCCACGATGAGGCAGCTGCTGTACCTCTGAAAAGCAGAGTCTAAGATTTTGCAAGTTGGATGGTTTGCTGCATGAGGGAGCAAGAGACCTGGAGGAGAAGCATGACCCAGGGTGGTGGTTGTCTTCTCTCGTGGGCTGGGTGGGCCAGTTTATTTATTCATTAGAATAAAAGCTGCATGAAGGCGGGATTTGACATCTATTTGTTTTTTTGCTGTGTTCCCAGTGCTTAGATCAGTGCTGGGCCCTTACTAAGTGTTCAATAAATATAAGTTGAATGAGTAAATGAATTAATTTGCTTATTCAACAAATGTTTCCCCTAAGCTTTTATTTGTACCAAGCCATTTTAGATCCTGGTGATACAAAAAAGAACAACATATGGCCCCTGCCTTCAAGAAGCTTCTGGTCCCATGGGCCACAGACGTGGCCATTAGCGAAATCCAGGAGTCACTCCAGGATGGCTTGTGAGCGCTGGTGCAGATGGGAGCAGGGGCAGGGACTCCCAGCTTCCAGACCAAGATGGGGTGCTGTGTGGGCCAGAGAAATCAGTGTTTGTCTGCACGTGCTCAGTGGATTGTACTAGCTGCTGGCTGTTGGCTGAGGTGGCCGCCCAAGGTCTCTTGGCCAGAACACAGCTCCAACTCCTTCACTCTGGCCCCGCCCACCCAAAGGAACAGAGCTCTTGGCCAAGAGCGAGGAGTCAGGCAGGGAATCCCAGCCCCTCCCTGCCCCTAACTGGGCCCAGAAGGGCCTGGCATGCTTCTAATATCAAGCAGCAAATTCAATCAGGCAGATGAGAATTCCTATTATTTTAATATATTTAGAAGAGAGTTCAAGGTGGATTTTGTTCCATGCTGTATATTTTTACAACATGAGGTCAGGCCACTTTGATAAATGCTGTAATGCAGGCAGCAGGGGCCTTGGGAAAGGGTGAGTGAGAGAAAGAGTTGAAAGAGGGAGAGAGAGAGAGAGACAGAGACAGACAGAGGCAGAGACACAGAGGCAAAGTCATAGAGACAGAGAGGCAGAGGCAGAGAGAGAGAGGCAGAGAGAAAGACTGTATGTGCATCTCTGGATCCATTTTTGAACATATGTCTATGACTCCATATGTGTTTCTATGTCTGTTTGTTGTTCAAGTCGACAAATCCATTTGGGGATAAATAGGATGATTTTTCCACCTGCAGGAAGCAAGGCAGCCAAAGGCTGATTGGGGCTGCTCCACTCTGCTGCTCTCAGAAGGCCTTGGGCTGGGACTCGCGTTGCTCCCGAGGCCAGGCTCCAGCCTCTGCTTAGAAACTGAGATGCAGGCAGGCGGCCAGAAAGGCAGAGGCAGTCAATCCTTAGCAGGAGAGAGGCCCTGGGCCCCCGGATGCCCCCTGCCCTTCTGGCTCTGCCATGTGACTCCATTCTCACCTTCCCCGGAGGATCCCCATTCTGCTCTTAGAAGCCAGCACACACGGCTCCCAGCATCCAAGGCCAATACCACTGGAGCACAGGGACTCGCGGTGCCTTCTTTGAGACCAGAACGCATAAGCATGGTAGGAAAGTGTTGACTAACCAGGTTGAAAGAAAAATCTTCTAGTCCAGAGCCTGGGGGATGGATAAGATTACCTTTGGAGGTCTTTGTCATGACAGAAATATTTGACTGAAAGTTTTCTCTTAGTGTCAAGCTTGGGGAAGAGGATGGGATGGGTTTCTCAGTTTCTGGAGAACTTTCCTTGGCTCAGAATCCTGAGAAAGGGTCTAAGATGTTGAAACTGGTGCCAAAAGCCCCCTGGCCCAGCCCAGACCTGGCAGGTGACCTAGGCAGCTGCTGAATCCATCCACCTGCTTTGGACAAGTGGCACCCTTACCAGCATGGTGTGTGTCTGCCCACTCAGGGCCTGTACCGGTATCCAGGTGGTGGATGGGATCACATCCACTTTCATCAGCTCCTGCAGTGGGTACACCCAAGACTTTTGGGAGGGAGAAAGCTTTGTAAACCTTCCCTCGAGGAAGGAGGAGGCAGAGGGACTCCCATCTGCTGTCTCAGCCTCACTACCAGGCCCCACAAGGCAGCCAGCTCACAAGAGGAACAGGTCTGCCTCAATCGTCTCTTCAGCCTAGCTTGGTGGCATCCTTTTTTTTTCCTTTTTGGAGAAGGTCCAGAAAATGACAACATAGAGGACTAGAGGACAGGGAAAGTGAGAATGAGAGGAGGAGAAAGACAAAGGCCACATTGTTATCTCTTCAAAAAAATTGTAGATGGTTCTTCAAAGCAGGATGATTGGCTGGGCTTGTGGCTGCCTCTAACTATGAGTATAACCTTGAGATAGAGTTGGTGGCCTGGAAACAAAGTGTCAGAGTTGGAGGAGGCTTTGTCTCTGCTCCTGCTGTTCACTAGAAGATGGCAAGTTGTTCTGTGGCTTGTCCCTTCCCTGTGCTCCCTCATCCGCCATCATCCTCCAAATGAGGCATAACCACTACCACCCTCAGGGATGGCATATGTGCCAAGGCCAGGGGATATGGTCAGCTCTTGGCCCCTCGGAAAACTTTCACTGTCAGCATTCAAGGACTGAGGATCAGGCGATACTTGGCCTTTTCAATTTCTGTCTCTTACACCATCAAGGAGCTTCTTTTGAGTGCCTGTTGCATGCCTCTAAGGAACTTTGGCGGAGAGGGTAGAAAATGCATAAGCACCAGGAAATCTAAGGGAAATCTCTCCAGGTAGAGAAAGGGCCTAGGCGGTGGGCTTACTGCTAAGGAGCTAAGAAAATAGGCCAGGGTGACCCCAGGCAGGGACCATTTGGTTTGGTTCAGCAGAGGAGGCTGCTCCTTACCCTGGGCTACTGAGGAGGCAAGTAGGAAGTCCTCCTCCCTCTCGTTGCCAGTGTGGCATCAATGGCAGAAGTGGCATCCAGGATGCCAGTTCAGTGAGGAGCCTGTGTAGTTTAGCCCAGGCAGGGCCCCTGGACTCTTGCCTAGAAGTACCCTAGAGGCATTCCAGCCTCTGACATCAGCGGCTTGGGAGGTTTCTTTCTTTCCAGAGAGTGTCCAGCTCTATCCATGAGCCTGTGTAGGTAAAAAGTGAGCACATACAATGCATGTGCCAATTTCCTGTCCATGCACCAAAGGGGCTTGGGCAGCTAACTAGCCCTTGCCTGCAGCCTCCAGAGTCTGACAGAGATGAAGAGAGTGTACAGATGCCACCATTTGCCTGTCCAGTCCAACACCAAACTTACCTCCTCTCAGAAGCCTTTACTCTGAAGATGGCCCCTAGTGTGGCCACCCACCCTACTGGCCACTGAGGAAGGCAGAGTCTTTCTGTCTGAATCTCTAGGCAGAGACTTTAGACCAGACCAAGCTCCCTGGGGACTCCTGGCCTCCCGTGACCCCTCACAGCTACTGCCTGAAACAAAGTGTGTCCCTTTCCAGGGCTCCTAGTAATCTTACCCTCCATGTCCCCCTCCCACCCTCTCCTCCTTTCTTCTCTTCTGCAACTAACAACCATTCCCAACATCATTCAGCCAACAGCCAAGCATCCTGCTGTCTTCCAGCTTGGTGCCCCAGCTTCTCTAGGTGGCTCCTGCCACCTTTTCTCTACCTCTTCGGAATTACCTCTTGGCCTTCTGTCTACACTTCCTCCATGTTTCCCATGTTCAATTCATCCAAAGATTGCCAAAGTCTAATTGCTTTGGCAGTTACCACTGCTGCAGTCAGCTCTCAATCCTCTCTGTCCCCCGCAAATTAGGGAGGGAAAGACTTCTCTCCATGTGGTGACAAACGAATCCCAAGATATCTTTATCTCTCTCATTATGGCTTCCCTCAAGAGAGTAGAGCTTTGTGCCAGAAAGCCCTGTAGTCCCATCTACAGTCCCAGTTCTGTAACTGCCTTGCTGTGCAGCTTTGAGCAGCCGCTACACTTCTCTGAGCTCCCTGCTCCCCCAATCACATGTTGAGATTGGACCCTGGCATCTGCCAAGGTTCTTCCAGCTCTGAGATGAGCCCCCTCTGTGTGTGCCTGTGGGGTGTGCTGGCCATCACTGTGCCCCACACCTGACTGTCACTCACACTGGTAGCTCCTTTGACTCTGGCTGGCCTGGCCCCTGGGAAAGGCCATGTCAGATGCTTGAGGCTCAAAGGAGGTACTCCCAGCTGCTTCAGTTCCCGATTCCCAGCCCCTCCTCCTGTGCGTCCCTTCCTTGCTTGGCTCCCCAGCCAGCCCCCACTCCCTCTTATAAGCCTTCCCTCCATCTGGCTCCATCTTCCCTCCCTGGCCCCTCACCCCACCACCACCCCCACTTAAATGCTGGGCCCTGTTCAGGGATGGACAGGCTCTTTCTCCTCCCTCTTTTCTGGTGTTTCACCAGCCGGGAATTCCTTTGGAAATGTAGCCTGGAAATCCTCCCATCTTTGGGAAGCACTGGCCCCTACCCTGGCGGCCCAGCTGCTGAGCCCCATCCTGTGGCAGGTGTGTGTGTCGGTGTCTGGCCCTGGAGATTTATAACCTGTAGCAGGAGGGAGGCGCTGCCTTTGGAAGCATTTCTTCTGTCCTCAAACAAAGGCCTGTGGCTAGGGCACCCAGGGGAGCAAACAAGCAGGGAGGAAGCAACTGGCCTCACTCTCACTTCTCCCACCACTGCCGACCACACCATCACTCCCTGCCTCACTCTCAGGCTTGCTCCTTCTCCATGTGGCAGCTGGGTCACTCTTTTTTACCTTGCTTCTTCTCTCTAGATCCTACCCTTTCTGCCATCAAAATGTCTTTCATATCTGTTCCCTCATTCCCATCCCCACCATCTCCCCTCAATCTTCTTCCCAAGCAGCCTGTTCACAATATTGCCACATCTACCTTCCTAAAAACGCAAATCTAGCTGCATCACTCCTCTGCTCAAGAACCCTTTAAGGGCTCCCTGCAGCTGTAGAATCAAGTTCTAACTAATTAACCGGGTAGTCCAGGCTCTAGCTTTTCTGTTCAGCATCACCTCCCACCGTTTGCTCTTGAACTCTGCACTCAAGGCATTTGGGGCTTCCCTTATTTTCCAAAATAAGGGTCTTTGCTGGATGCCCCACAGGCACCTCAAACCCTCCATGTCCTAAACAAAACGCCCCAACCCACCCATTCTGCTTCTCCTTCAGGAATAGCATAACAACCCACTCAGTGGGCTCCTCACTTTCCCTCACACCTGGCATTCATTTGGGGACCAAGTCTTGTCAATCCATTACCTCTGCCACCTCATGACATCTTCAAAACAGCCCCACTGCCATCACCCCAGAACAGAACGGGATCATCTCTTGCCTGACAATTATAGTAGCCTCTCCCACAGCCTGAATGAGTTTCAAACTGAGCTTGCATCAGGTTCTGCCCTTCCTTAAAGCTGATGGCCTACAGGACGCACTGCCTTCACAGTCTTGCCTCCCAAGGCTGCCATTTCAGTCCTTGCCACACTGAGCTCCTAGAGTTTTCTGAACCTGACTTACAATATCCTAGTCCCTGATCATTGCTTTTACTCTTGTCCTTCACCTAGAATGTCCTCTCATCTCTCTGCAAGTTCAAGTTCCCTGAGAGGTCCATCGGCAACACTTCCTCCTCCGAGAAGTCTTCCCTGAACTTCTCTGTTGGAAATAACTGGTTTCTCCTCTAAACATTCTGTGAGCTTTCTGTCCAGGTTTATAAAGCATAGTGATTAAGAGCACAGGCTCTGGAGTCAGACTTCTTGGGTACAGAATCCCAGCTCTAGAATCCCAGTTACTAGGGCAATTCACATAACCTTTCTGAGCCTGCATTTCCTCACCTGTAAAATGGAGATAGTTGTAGTTACTGTGAGGATGAAATGATTAATCTGTATACTGTCCTTGAGATAGTGCCTGCCATGGGGAAAGTGCTATATTGGTGTTATGGGTAAATAATACTAATAATAGATTAGTAATATGACTTCCTTTACTGATCTGACAGATCCTTACAGGCAGTAACCAAGTTAGATCCCTGTGTCACCCACACTGGACATTTGCTGACTGAATGGAGGCTACCCGCTCCCTGACACTTCAGGTCCCTGCAGAGCCAGAAGGAAGGAGGGAGGCTGAGAAACAGGAAATGCCCTCCCCTCCCTGATGTCCCTGCGGCCTAGGGTGCGGGCCAGCTTGCTGCAGTCCCAAACCTCCCACCTCTCCTCTGAGGCCACTGTGCAGCTGAACATCCCTGCACATGGAGGTGATGGAGACAAATTGGAGAGAATTCAGAGGAGCGAGGTCCCTGAGCCCTTGGGAAAGGGCAGGCCCAGCTGAGGAGGAAGATGAAAGCAGTTCCATGTGTGTGGCTTGGCTGAAGGACAGCACTGGGTGTGGCGAAGGACATGACAACTGGAGACAGGGATTCTAGCAGTGCAAAGAAGCCAAAGAGGGGGAGGACTGGGAGCTCCATCGTTGTGGGGCCACTCTGCTCAGGCAAGTGGGCTCTTGAGATGCAAGCCTGGAGCTTCTTGGAGACCCAGGCAGGCCTGCAGGCCCCTTCCTCCTACTGGCATAGACAGAGGACTCTCCACACTGCTTCCTAGGGCTGGCAGTTCTATGCAGTCCTGGCCCTGGGAAGGAAGGGAACCAGTCCAGCCTCTCCCCATCTACCTATAGCTGTCTGAGGCTGCATCTAGGTGGCTCAGTCGAGAGTCTAAGGTCCACCAGTTTGCAGAGCCCCCCGGAGCATGCTGTGCATTACCTGTAAGTCCATGACAGGGCTTGTGGGTTTTGAATCCTCCCTCTCCCTCCTTCCTCTGCCCCCCTCCCCCAGCTTCAAGCCATTGTTTTCAGACCACAGACCTCTGCCCTCTCCTCCCGGGTACTAAGGGGCAATTCAGGGGCATGGAGAGGCCGAGAGGAAATATTGGAAATGGCCTTTCCATCCTCCCCTCAGATCCGGGCTTCATCGTCCTTGGGCCAAGATAAATAAAGCAAGCAAGGGAGAGGCCTCTGCATGCTCAGTGTTGATGGCTAAGCTGCCCCTGTAGTGGGGGTGGCGGGCTGAGCATCAGTCTACCCAAGGTTGCTTTGGGTGCCTTATAACCCTCCTCCCAAAGGATTGTGTTGGAGGGAGTGGCCGGGCCAGGTGCCCAGGAATCAGTAGCATGAGGAGCAAGGCAGAAGCTGCCTGCAGTGCCCTCCTTCATGGAACAGAGCTTTCTTGGGGTGCTGAGTCTATGAGGGCCTTGGAGGGAGGGCTAGGGAACCTAGGAGGAGGGGGGAATCTGTAGCTGGGGGCAGTGGCAGAAAGATTTCCCCAACCAGCCCCCTGGCCCCCAGTGCTTCCTGTCTTTAACCTACCTAGGTCTCCCCAGGTCCACTTCCTGAGCTCAGAGAGTTGGAGGGCCCTCAGAGTGGGGAACCGGGAGGACCAAAGCCCAGAATCCCCCAAACTCAGAGTTCCCTGAGGGCTACTACCAGGCACCTTTCACTGTGACTCCTGAGGGGGCCAGGCTGTATCCTTGAGGTCATGGCTTAGCAGAGAGTATAAATTTTGAGAGAAACAGACCCAAGTTCAAATCTAGCTTCTGGGTTGTATTTTTGACAAGTACTGGACAAGCCCCTTCCCTTCCTTAAGCCTTACTTTGCCATCCTAAAATGGAGAGCCAAATCTCCACCTCACAAGACTGTTGGCGGGAGTCAATGAGGTAACCACGTGCAAGGGCCAGGCACCTGGTAAGCGTGAGCTGCTTTGCCCTTCTCTGCGCCGGATGTGGGCCCCAGGCTGCCATTTGAGGCATGATCCTACAGTGCTCTGGAGGGAGGAGCTCTTGGCCAGCTGTTACTCCTGAGTAGTCTCCAAAGAATTCCCACTGATTCCTCTTACCCCAAGGTCATAGAGTGACTATGGAGGTATCAAGCCTCTTGCCACCTGGGCCAGGCAGAAGTGGCTCTTTGACCCTCCAGGCACAGTTTTCCTGAACGAGATTCTTCCCAGACAGACCCGTAAGTCTCTGGGCCATCCTTTTATCTCCAGTCATCTCTGCCATCTCAGCCTTGCACATGGCCCTCCCCACAACACTGGGCAGGCCTCTCTGCCAGTTCTCTGACTGAGTGCCAGCCTTGCCCGTGGAACTCTTTCTCTGAGTTCCAGATTTTTCAGGGCCATTCTTTGCCTTTTTGGACAATCTCACCACCTCCACCCTGTTCAAGGCCAAGAGCTCACTCTTGGGCCTGCTTTGTCACTTGCTTCATTTAGAAAGTCAATGGAGCAAGGGCTGGTCTGCAAATGTCCACCCCACAGTGGCAAGGGCCAAAAGAAAAGAGCCTGAAGGTGAAGGTCAGGAGATCTCAGGGCTAGTTTCAACTCCTCAGCTCATTCCTTATGTAGTCTTTGGAAGCCATTTCCTCTTCGAACTTCTGTTTTTCCATCTATAAAATGGAGGTCCAGTTCTTGCATCCCAGGGCTACTGGGACATGCACAAACATTAATGGCAGTAGGATCCTTGAAAGAATGTTTTGGCTCAAGGACCTGGAATTGAACCTTCTGGCTTGGCTCAATTCTGGGCCCCATAGAGGACACACAGAACATGCGGGGACCCCAATCCCAATTGTTGTCCCTCAGCTGTTTCCATTGGTTACATGCCAAAATCACCAACTCTTTACAATTCATTCATTCCCCTCAATTCTTTGTGAGAAAAATTGCCTCATGGGTGCTGAATCTTCACTGTTTAGAAATCCTTTGCATCTAGCCCAAATTCTTCTTGCTGCAGTTTCAGGCCTATACATCTCAGATACCTCCTAACCTGGCTTCCCTTTCCTCCTCCTCGACTCCTGACTTGTCCCCAGAGGAAAGAGTAAGGTGGAGGGCAAAGGGCAGCTTCGTGCTTGGCCAGATGGAGCAGATTATGGAGCAACATCACTCTTCCATAAGCCCTTCAGCTGTCCCATACCCTTTGCCTCACCCTCATGTCACTCTGCCCTGCACCGCTCCAGCTGAAATACTTGTAGTATCTCATTGGCATTGGAACTAGGGCGCCAGCCCTGACTTTAATCTTCCCTGGCAGCTCCATGGCATCGATAAGCCCCATGTTTATGGCAGAGGAAAAATGAAACCCACATTATCCCGCCAGGGTCCAGGCCCCAACAGCAGAGCCAGGGATGTCCTCCAAGAGGCAACAAGATGCCCTAGTTGCCCTTCAGGGCACAGTGGAGGTGGGGTGGCATGGAGCCATGTGCCACTGCCTGCTGCCTGTAGATGCAGCACCCCCGCCCACTACGCCCGGCCCAACCTGGCCTGACTGCTCTCCTCTCTCAGTCTCTGCAGGGAGGGCTTCCCCAGCATTTGCAATGGGGGCAGCTCCCTCCTGAGTGTGAGGTTAAAGGGGATGCCTTCTCCAGGAATCTGCAGCCAAATTGCTGAGCTGTTCACAGTGACCTGGAGATGATGTTTGGAAATCTGATTTGTGATAACATAATGTTCCTTTTAAGTAACGTTGGCTGGAGAGGGAAGGAGGAAAAAACAACCAAGAAAAACAACCTTATTGAGGTTTAAAAGGGGACGCTGTCGTGGCTGCCTCCTTAATCTTCCAAATCATTTTCCTCTCTTCCCCCTCCTCCTCCTGCCCCAGACCTGCTTTTGTTTATAACAATCTCTTGAAAAGAAGATTGAAAGTGAAATCTGTTTCCTTGCTTAAATATATATATTTAAAGGGTGGAAGAAAGCACTCTTTCCCCACCCCCGACAGCCCCTCCCCTGAGCTTTGTGGGTAATTGGAGGGCTGCCTGCTCTGGGCTAGTCGGTCAGCATGGGCTCTCCAGTGCCCACTCATCGCCTCATCACAGAAGGATCATTAAGGCAAGAAAACAGGCTGGGGGTGAGGTGAGAAACTGGAGGAGGGACAGCAAGGGCACCACGTATTCCTTGACTCCAGGCACTTTTTATATAGTGGCTACTGGCCAGCAGTTCTCTATCTCCAGAGGAGAATAAATACAGTATGAGGGGGCAAAGTTAGACATAAGGCAGGACTTCCACCTTCATTGTTTAACACAATGTACTTGGCCTAGTAGTGAAAAGAGTTGAGAAATTTTAGCTGTCTCACCTGATGAATGAATGACCTCACTCCCCAACACCTATCTGGGCTGGGGTTTACTTTGTGGCAGAAGGAGGGTTAAGATGAAACATCTGTGTCAGCGTAGGAGAGGATGGGGTGGCAGCTGAGAGGACCTCCCATTGAGGAGGAGATTCTTATGGGAAGGGAGGGATGGACTCAGTGGGGGAAGGATGATAGATACCTAGGGAGGGGCCAATACACCCAGTGGTGGCTACCATGACTGTTGCCCCACCAGCACAACATCCCCCTCACCCACTACACACATGTGCTCACACTATGCTTCTATGCTCTGCCAGGGCACGTGCCTGACAACCCAGGTGGCACCTCATGCACCACCCACCGTCTGCCTTTCTCCTTGGTGTTCCGCGGCTCCTGGCCCATCCCAAAGCCAGCCAACAGACCTAACAGGGCAGGATGGGACAGGTTGAAGGGAGAAGGAGGTGCAGAAAGCCCGCCATGCAGCCAGCATGGCTGCCTGCCAGCTGGAGATAGATTCCTCCAACCTCAGCTTCTCAGGAACACCCACTTCCCTGGGCCTTGGTGCCGGGACCCCTGCCTGTTGGGGGCTGTGCTTCAAGAGAAGGAACAGAGAGGGCTTTTTGGTGTTATTTTCAGGGGGCTTTACTCCCCCTTGCCCCATCCAGGGCATGTTATTACTATCAGAAATATCAGACATTTCAACTCAAATTAAAGTCAGGTTAAATGTCTCCACTGCAGAAATTCCACATGGTTCCAGATGGAGAGGAGAAATTCACTCTCAGCCTCCTGCCTTCTCTCCCTCCCTCCCCAAGAGTGGAATAAAAGCATTAACTTGTAGTCTATTTTCAGACCATTCAATCCAATCTTCTCAGCTTATAGAGGGGGACACTGAGGCCTAGAATGAGGGATGGCCTTGTCCAAGTTCACTCAGCAAGTTAGTGGCAGAGCTAGGACCAGGACCCAGGTGTCTTGATCTCTAGCCCATAGAGTTAATTTCATAGCACACATCTGCAGCCCTGTCAGACCCAGAACTTCTCTTGACCTTATAAACTTTGAAATTGCCACCAAAGATGGCCTAGCACTTCTGATGTTGGGACAAAAGCAGGAAGCAGGGTCTCTTAACTCCTGGCCTGCAAAAGTCACATAACATTGCTTGCTACAGAGGCTGTATAATCATGGGCAAGTCCCTACCCTACTCTGGGCCTCACTTTCCTCATCTCTGAAATGAGAAATGCAGAGGCCCATTGTTTTCATTCACTCAGCATCCATTCCTTCTTTTCTGTAACTGCCACCAACATTTTTGTGGGAGACTACCCTTCCACCACTGTGAGTATGTGTGAATCAGGTCCAAGGGCTGACAGATGATCTAACTCTGGCCAACTAGAGCATTCCATCATGCTGGTTGGAGTGATCACTATATGCAAAGTCATGTGACCCCAGCTGGGCCAATACAAATCTTCCCTGGAACTTCTAATAAAAGTGTAGGGAAAGAGACATTGGGATTTGATCAGCTAGAAGATATAAGCCTAGAGTTTCAGGAGCTCTAGGAGAACAGCATGCCCAACAGTGATGCCTACGAAGAAAAATGGGCATCCAAGAGACAGACAGACCTCACTTGAGCCTAGGATCTAGCATTGCCTGACCAGACCACCCTTGTACTTCTAACGTTTATGTGAACTAATAAGATCCCCTTTTGGCTTAGACTACCTTGGGTTGGATTCCTGCCATTTGCAATAGCAAGAGGCCTCACTAACATAATAGAGATTGGCTATATCACTGAATGGTAGAGTTGGAAGGTAATCACCTGAGGCAGAGACTTAGAGAAAATGTAGTGAATGAATAAACAAGTATCTGAGATAATCATGACCTTTGTGGGCTAATACAAAACCTCAGACATTTGCCAGCTGCATTCTTCCAGCCACCTTGCCTATAGTAGACAAAGAGTATAGGCTTTGGAGTGATAGACCTTACTTTGAACACCGGTTTCTCCACTTCCCATCTATATAGTCTGGGGCAAGCTCCCTCTCTATGCCTCAAGTTAAACCCAAGCAGATATCAAAAAGCTAACAGGTCTAACCCAAGGGGATGGGATAAAGAAAAATGACAATTCTTGGAATGTTAGGACAGTAGATATTTACAAGACCATTTTCTAAGGGCAAAGGGATTGGCAAGCATCCTTAGAGACAGTTGAGACTGAAGTCATAGGCACACCTCACAGGGTTGTATAGGTTGTGCACAACTCTGGGGAGTTTCATCTACGTGGTCTCTCATAAGAAGTGAGCATCTTAGAACTGTATCATTCATAACTTCTGCAAATGTGTATGGTAGCCCTAAGGCTGTGGCACATTGAAATTGACACCCCTGTCTTATTCACCAAAGGCACATTGTTTTACTCTTTATACCTTTAAAGAATTGGAATTGCAAGAATAATATTAATATGAAGCTATTGTCGGAAATATGGTGCAATTAATGTTCAAGTGTGGCCAAGGGACCTGAGAATACCAAAATATTGCCCCAGACCAAAGCCAGCTCTCCCCACAAGGCTCCCAGGAGAGAAATATGCACACAGAACAATGGCAAAGGAAAGCAAAGTAACACTTCATTGTTAGCTGGGCTTTGGGCCTCAAACCTCAATGTGAGCTCTTATACACTGGGCAGGGTTGTGGGGCCTAGCCTTGAGTCCTGAGGGATCTCTTCCTACCACATGGCCAAAACTGAATTTCAGATATTAGCTCACTCATATCGACTTCATGGGATAAAGAGACAAAAGGGAGAGTAATGGCTAGTTAAAAGCTATTTCTAAATCAGCATTATAGCTCTAGCCATGTGGGTGAAAGAGAAAAGGAAGAGCAATCCACAGTCTTACCCTGATATTTAGTGCGTAGTGATTTGACCCATTAATTCAAGGTGGCCCAATCAGTGTCCTGATGGTTGATGGATCTTCCTGATAGGGGCTGGAGAGCAAAGAAAGGGATGACAGAAGGGATGTTTTCTTAGACCTAGGCCATAGACATTGGTGAGTCCTGGCTTAAGAAATGGGTATGAAGAGAGTAAAATGATGAACTGAGTACACATAATAGACTCTATCTCATAGCCCAAATCTCTAGAAGTGATGCATATTAAGATTTTTTTTTAAATTCATAACCAAGAGACAACAAAGACAATGAAAGAAAGGCATTTTCGGACATTCAAGCACTCAAAAATGTTATGTTACAAATTTTATCTGAAATAACCTAGAGTAGATATATTACTCTAAAAAGCAAAATGAGTTCAAGCACAAGAAAGAGGAATTAAGAAACAACACACAAAGAAATGAGTAAACCTGTAAGAGAGTGTATCAACACAGGAAATGATTGGAGTGGCAGCATTGGGCAGAAGGTGGAGTGTAGGATTGCAAAGAAGGAGCAGAGGTAAGAAAATGCATACTGAGTTGATTGCCTTGTTTGGAGGGAGAAAAGACATACAGATTAATGCTAAATGTTGATAGAGAATGCATATGCTTTAGTATATGTATTAAGAGTGTACGGGTAGGTATGTTTGTATCCAGACATACATAAGCTTAGGAAAAGCACAGCAAAAATACAGTATTGTAATCTTATGGGGTCATCACCGTATATGCAGTCCATCATTGACCAAAACTTCGTTATGAAGCAGATGACTGTATTAGAAAAGAAGAAAGATCTAAAATCTATAATCTAAGCTTCTGCCTTAGGAAACTAGTAAAAACAAGAGTAGCTTAAGCCTAAAGAAAGCAATAGGAAAGAAATAATAAAAATTTGTACAGAGATCAATGAAATTTAAAAAGAAAAACAATAGAAAAAATCAACAAAACCAAAACCCAGTTATTTAAGAAGGTCAAAAAATTGATAAGTCTCTGGCCAGACCAACAAGAAAAAAAGAGAGAAGACACAAATTACAAATATCAGAAATGAAAGGAGAAGCCATTAGTACTGACTTTTTAGACATTAAACGTATAATGAAATACTATGAACAACTCTATGCCCGCAAATTTGATAACTTAGGTGAAATGAACCAATTCCTTGGAAAACACAAATCCCCAAAACTCACACAAAGATAAATAGATGATCTGAACAGGACTATATCTATTAAAGAAATTGAACCTGTAGTTAACAACCTTCCAAAAAGAGAATGCACTGAGCCCTGATGAATTCACTGGTGAATGCTGCCAAAAACTTAATGAAGAAACAATAGTCATTCTCTACAATCTCTTCAAGAAAATAAAAACAGAGTGTATACTTCCTAACTCATTCTGTGAGGCCAGTATTACACTAATGCCAAAACTAGATGAGATAAAGACATTACAAGAAAGGAAAACTACAGACCAATATCTCTTATGAACACAGATGCAACCTTCAACAAAATATTAGCAAGCTGAATTCAATAATGTATAAAAGGAACTATATGCCATGAGCAAATGGGCTTTATTCCAGGTATGGAAGGTTGATTCCAAATTCGAAAGTCAATCTAATCCACCACATCAACGAGTTAAAGAAGCAAAATCATATGATTATATCAATTAATGCAGAAAAAGCATTTGACAAACTCAAACACACATTCATAATTAGAAGAGAACTGTTAGTAGGCCGGGCATGGTGGCCCATGCCTGTAATCCCAGCACTTTGGGAGGCCGAGGCGGGCGGATCAAGAGATCAGGAGATCAAGACCATCCTGGCTAACATGGTGAAACTCCATCTCTACTAAAAATACAAAAAATTAGCCAGGCTAGGTGGTGGGCACCTGTAGTCCCAGCTACTCAGGAGGCTGAGGCAGGAGAATGGCGTGAACCCGGGACGCGGAGCTTGCAGTGAGCCAAGATTGCACCACTGCACTCCAGCCTGGGTGACAGAGTGAGACTCCATGAAAAAAAAAAAAAAAAAAAAAAAAAGAAGAGGAAGAAGAAAACTGTTAGTAAGCCAGGGATAGAGGGGAACTTCTGCAACTTGATGAGGAATATCTACAAGAGTTAACATCATATTTAATGGTGAGAAACTAGATGCTTTCCCACTAAGATTGGGAAGAAGGCAAGGATGTTCTTTCTCACTACTCTTATTCAACATTGTACTGCAAGTCTTAGTGCAATAACACATGAAAAAGAAATAGGAAGTATAGAGATTGGGAAGGAATAAATAAAACTTTCTTTGTTCACAGATGACATGATTGTCTATGTGAAAATTTCCAAAGAATTGACCCCCCAAAAAGTCCCCCTGAAATTAGTAAGTATAGCAAGATTTTAGAATACAAGGTTAATATACACATTTGAATTGCTTTCTTACATACTAACAATAAACAATTGGAATTTGAAATAAAATATATCATTTACAACGTAACAAAAATAGAAATACTTAGGTATAAATCTAATAAAATATGTATAGGATCTGTATGTGGAAAAACTACAAAATTAATGATAGAAATCAAAGATCTAAATGACTTCGAAAGTATGCTGTGCTCATTGAATGGAAGACTCAATGGTGTTAAGATGTCAATTCTTCCAAATTTGATCTGTAGATTTAACACAATCTTAATGAACATCACAGCAAGGTATTTTGTATAGACAAGTTGGTCCTACAGTTTATATGAAAAAGCAAAAGACTTACAATGATCAACACAATACCAAAGAAGAACAAAGTTGAAGGATCCACATGATCCAATTCCATGACCGATTATAAAACTACAGTAATCAAGACAGTGTAGTATTGGTATAAGAATAGACACACAGACCAATAGAACAGAATTAGGAGCCCAGAAATAGACCCATGCAAATATAGTCAATTGATCTTTGATAAAGGAGTGAAGGAAATTCAATAGAAAGAGGGTAGTTTTTTCAATAAATGGTGCTAGAACAATTGTATGACCACAAGCAAAAAATAAATAAATAAATAAATAAATAAAAATAAAAATAAAAATTCCAAACCAAACCAAAACAAAAATAGCCCTAAAACCTAAACACAGACCTTAAACCTTTCACAAAAAATAACTCAATATAAGTCATAGACATAATTGTAAAACACGAAACTACAAAACTTCTAGAAGAAAACATATGAGAAAATCAAGGTGACCTTCAGTTTGTAGTGAATTTTTAGATATAACACCAAATGCACAATTCATGAAAGAAAAAGTGGATAAGTTATACTTGATTAAAATTGAAAACATCTACTCTGTGAAAGACACTGTTAGGAGAATCTAAAGATAAGCCTCATATTGGGAGAAAATATTTGAAAAATACATATGTGATAAAGGACTTATATCCAAAATATAAAAAAAATTAAACTGCAAAAATAAGAAAACAACACAATTTAAAAACAGGTGAAAGAGTTAAAAAGACACCACATTAAAGAGGATGTGCAAATGACAAACAAACATGAAAAGATGTTCAGCATCACTTTTCGTTAGGGATTACAAATTTAAACAACACTACACACCTATTAGAAAGACTAAGATACAAAAACTGGCAATACTAATGGCTGGTGAGGATGTGGAACAATGGAAACTCTCATTCACTGCTAGTGGGAATGCAAAATGGTACAGCTACTTCAGGAGACAATTGGCAGTTTCTTACAAAGCTAAACATTGTCTTAACATACAATCCAACAATTGCATTCCTAGGTATTCACTCAACTGTTTGAAAACTTGTGCTCACAGAAAAACTTGTACACAGATATTTATAGCAGCTTTATTAATAATTGCCCAAAACAGGAAGCAACAAAGATTCACCTATTCTTCAACAGGTGAATGAGTAAAACAAACTGTGGTACATCCATATGGTGGAATATTATTCAGTACTAAAAAGAAATGAGGTATCAAGCCACAGAAAGACATGAACGAATCTTAAATGCATATTGCTACTTGAAGGAAGCTAATCTGAAAATGTTACATACTGTATAAATTCAATTGTATGACATTCTGGAAAAGGCAAAGCTATAGTGATGATCATATAGTAAAAAGATCAGTGGTTGCCAAGGGCTTGCAGGCAGAGGAGTAAGAGATAACTAGGTAAAGCACAGGGGACTTTTAGGTGGTGAAACTATTCTGTGTGATACTGTAGTGGTGGATACGTGACACTATATTTTTCAAAATCCATAGAACTTTACAGCACAAAGTGGGAATCTTAATGTATCAAATTTTGAAAATTATTTAGGAGATTAGGGATCCCAGGATGAAATTCAGAATGTGACAAAATAATCTAACTGTATTATAAATATATGAAACAATGTCACTGAAGGGCGGTGAGTAGAAAAGGTATTGACCTAAGTAACTTTGGAAATCAGTAGTCTATAAGACTAAAGATGAAGTAAACTGTACTTAAGTACTGTACTCAAGTTGAAGCTGTTTCCCACAGTGGTATGAGTTAACAATTCTTGTACTATACATCTATACTAGAAGTGAACAATTAAAGTGAATGGATGGCGGATGGTGAGAACCTGGTTTCTCACTGTTGGAGTGAGAGTTTATGGATAAGCAAGGGGAGGAGACTAGAATTATCCATGTGGTAACAGATTAGAGTTGGAGGCATTAGTACAAACCCATGTTTAGTTTAATATAGATATAGATGGTTATTCATAGAAATATTTGTCAACATATGCATATATATGGATTAGTATACACACATATTTCCTTGCTCTGTCAACTGAGAGGTCCTGGAAGCAATGACACCCCAGTAGCAATGAACACACCTCACACCCAGATCGTGTTTTCTAATATCATCCTTCAATAAAAGGAACCAGGGCTTTTTGAAGAAATAGCTGATTTTAGGACCAAGGCAGGAGCTATACAAGATAGGCCTGGAACATTCTGTAGTATGAAAAGGTAAAGAAGTACTCGAAAAACAAAAACAATGAACAAAAATAAACCACACGTTGTTGGGGTATATTAAAGGAGCACAGGAACTAACTAAAAGAGCTCTCATTGGCCAAAGCTAGAACTCTGAGCAACAAAACAAATAAACTAGTATTGTATTATAACCCACAGTATAGAAATAAATATCCATGAGTCCGTGCTGATGTAAATAAATTACTGAATAAATTAATGCATGGAGGAGAGAGACAAATCTCCCATGTGCAAGAATTTCAAATTATTTATGTAGATATTCTGCCTTCAAGAATTTAGAGCATAACTTTCCACTCATTGAGTGTGGACTGCCCAGAGTAATTCTTTCCAAAGAGTACACTATGAAAAGCGGGAAAAATAACTTTACACTAGAAACGTCCGATAAACTCTACCTCAGCTAGGTGATTACCGTAACATTAACAGTGACAAGTCATGTTGATTGTATGTTCTCTTCATATGACATGATGAAGATGGTACTTTATCTCTGTGGGCTTCCTCCCCAAAACCCATAACCCCAGTCTAATCATGACAAAAAAAACATTAGACAAATTCCAACTGAGAGACATTCTACAAAATACCTGAGCAGTACTCATCAAGACAGTCCAGGTCATCAAAAACAAGGAAAGTCTGAAAAACTGTCACAGTCATGAGGAGCCTAAGGAGACATGACAACTAAATTTAATGTGAGATCCTGGAACAGAAAAAAAGCCATTAGGTAAAAACTGAGGAAATATGAATAAACTATAGATTTTAGTTATTAATAAGTCATATATCAATATTGGTTTATTAATTATAGCAAATGTATCATAGTAATGTAAGTTGTTAATAATATGAAAATAAGGCGTGGAGTACGTGGGAACTCTCTGTACTATCTTTGGAATTTTCCTATAAATCTAAATCTATTCCAAAATAAAAAGTTTACTTAAAAATTAATCAATAGAAACCAGCGATGAGCAATTAGAAAACAAAATAGATAGATGGGATCCTTTCACAAAAGCAACAAAACTATAAAATACCTAAAGAAAAACCAAACATATAAAGAACATATAAAGAAAAACCAGACATATAAAAAGAAGACTATAAAATTTTATTGAAGAATATTGAAAGAGATCTAAATAAACAGAGAAATATGCATGTTCTCGGATGGGAAAACTCAATATTGTAAAGGTATCAGTTTTTTTTTTCCTGAGCTAATCCATAAATTTAATTCAATCACAGTCAAATTCCCAGCAGGAGTTTTCACAGAACTTGACAAATTGATTAGAAAATTCACGTGTGAGAGAAAATGTGCAAGAATAGCTAAGACAATTTTGAAAGGGAAGAACAATGAAAAGGGAGACTTGCTTTACCATACATCAAAATATTTTATACATTTCTAGGAATAAAAACTGTGTGGTAAAGCTCTATTCAAAACAGATAACAATGAGTATGGCATAAACTCAGACCAATCAGAATGGACAAGGGCCCTAAATAGCCAATTTGGCTTGAGGCAGGATTACTGGCCTAATAATCAGACCTAGCACAGGGTTAGAGATATAGCACAATGGAACTGAATAGAGACCAGAAACATATCCATGTGTGTGTGGTAATCTGCTGTTTAATGAAGGCGGCTTTTCAAATTGGTGGGGAAAGAATGGTCTATTCGATAAATGGTATTGAGGCAATTGGCTATCATTTGGGAAAAAATTTAAATCCTTTCTTCACACCATTTAAAAACGAAATTATAAAAAATTAGTAGCATGAAGTGTAAAATACAAAATATGGTACTATTATAAGAAAATACTGAAAAGCATGGTAATAATATTGATGTGGGGAAAACCTCCTTTTAAGGAAACTACAGAAAGCAAAAACTCTAAATGAAAAGATTGATACATTCGATGGCATCAAAATTCTGAAACGTCTATATGACATTAGGCACCACAAACAAAGTTAAAACACAAGTGACAGATTGGGAGAAACGATTGGCAACTTTTGTCCACGGTCGCCTTCCTTCTGTTTTTTCACCACCCCTCCTGTTTTGTTTTTTTGTTGTTGTTTGTTTTTTTTACATTAGCACATGTACAGTTGCTATTCCTAGCATCTAAAATACTACATCTGTCCCCAAATCCTCTCCAGGGCTGAACGACTCCAATTTCAACTCTTCAGAGAGGCCTTCCCAAATTGACCAATCCAAGGCAGCCACTCCCCATCTTTCAGAATTCATCCTGTTATCCTTTTCCCTTTTCCTCAGAGCCCTGACTGTTACCAGCAAGTAGTGTGTCTGTGCATTCCTTCACCACTTCTTTGGCCCCACCAGGATGTGTGCTCTGGGAGACCAAGGACTTGGTCTGTCTTGTCTCCTGCTGTATCCCCAGCACCTTGAGCAGTGCCTGGCATACAACAGGTACTCAATAAACATGTGTTGAATGAATTCATCTATGAATCAATTTATAGTAGACTCCTAGAAATGAGGTGAACCACCCAAAAGAAAACTAGGCAAAGGGTATCAACATGGAATTTACAGAAGAGGAACTACAAATATTGTCAATAAACACGTTAAAAGGTATTCAACCTCACAATTAATTAGGAAAATAAAATATTAAAAGATATTTTACGTACATAGTTTGTAAGATTTATGATAAAAACCAGGTTTCTGCCTTCGCACTTTCTACACCCAATTTTAACACTTTAGAGCCAAACATTTTCATCCTTTTTAGCTGAAAAATCTTTTCCTCTATATTTCTAAATTATGTACTGATATGTCTTGATTCTCCAATTTCAGATATTATCTGACTTCCCATTCTAGAAGACAAGGATGTAGCTCTCTTATCATCCAGCTGAATACATACAAGCAATTTCCTTCTTCCCATGGTCCTGATGTAGGTCTATCAATATTCAGTGCTTACATTAATGTCACTATGAGTCCTGAGATGTCCGATGGTTGCATGTCCTTTCCTGGATACTTTCTGTGTTCCCCAGAATTAATAATTGTCTTCTTTTTTTGTGTGTTTGCTTTGTTTTCTGTGTACTTATACGTAATTTATCCCCAAACTGTTTGCTAGAGAGTAAATCTCATCTCAATATGTTCAAACATCTTTTTCTTGGAACCATCTCTCCTGGAATCCTCCATGATCGTGTTCCAGCTGGCCTGCTTGGGTCCTAGGATTGCTGCTTGGCTGTCTATTGTCTGGGGACATCCCTTTTGCCATTATCCTGGGGAAGAGCTCCACCTTTCTCTTATGTTAGATTCTCTGTTTCCTGAGTTTTCTGTCTACCTCTTTTCTTGGCTTACTCTTCATTTTGTTGGATTGGATCCTCCAGTAGCTTCTAGAGAAGGGGTGCATGCAAAGCATGTATTTTGACAACTGTGTAGTCTGAACATATCTTTCCTTTATCCCCCACACTTGATTCATAGTTTGAGTATAAAATTCTAAGTTGGAAATCATTTCCCCTAAAAAAATTAAAAACATTGATCTATGTATCTTCTAGCCTCCAGTGTGTGGTCAAAAAGTTTGATGCTATTTTCATTCTTGAGGCTTTGTATGCACCTGTTCTTTTTTCTTTCTGCAATATTTTAAGATCTTTTTGCCAAGTGTACTAAGCTTTGAGAGTTGATCCCACATCTTGCTCTCCCCTCTGCTATGAGTTTGATGATACCTCAGATAGAAGCTGCTCCTTCAGCTTGTGTCCTGACACGAAGACAACATACAGCAGAACTGTAGTCGACGTGCAGATAATTTATGACATGAGCAAAAGATTGCCCTTTGTTGTTGCAAGTTAATGAGATATTGTGGTTTGTTGTGTTTGGTTTTCTTTTGCTCTTCACTTTGCCTCTCTTTCCTCTGGATTAATTTTTTCTGGCTGCTTTGGTCTTTATCTTCCACATTAAAGGACTTCCTCAAATGTCTGGTAATCCTGGGCTGTCTGCTCATTTCTTAGAGTGAGGAACTAAAAAGCTTACTGGAACTCTGGGTTTTTTAACTGGTCACAGTAGAGTGCATTTTATGGACTTTTTAGGGGACACCCGAATATCAGATTCTCCAGAGAGGAAGATTTCAATGTCCTGCAGGGGAAGGGAGATAATACAGTGTTATGGCTGCCTATGTTCTTGGAGCTGAGTGGGGAAAGAGGACACGGAGAGCCTCGCTGTCTAGTATGTAGATTATCACTTTATTCTCCTGCTCCAGTGATGTCTGGAATATATTTGGTGTCTTCGCATCTAGCCTCTCTGGCAAGTAAACCTCTGGTGTTCTGCTAATATGAAAAAAGAAAGATTTGACAGTCTAATATTTTTCATACAGACTTTCAACTAGTCCACTTGCTTTCGGCCCAAATATGCCCCCACTTCCAGAGGTATCTGGTGAGCCTTAATCCTGGGCATTTCTGAGGTTTGTGGAGTAAATTGGTCTGCTTCTGGACTTTCTTCACTGTCAGTGTGAGTTTCCCCTTCCTCCAGTCCTCTCCCATCTATTTTCCAGCTGCCACCATTTTATTGCAGTAATTTCCAGTCCTATTTTCTTAGCCATCTAATCTAATCCCTTTTCTAAATTTCTTTACCATCATTTTAGTGGTACTTGGGGAGGGAACAGCACTAAATATACTTGTTCAATCTGCCATGTATAACTAGAAGTCCTGAATGACCAATGAACAGGAAAACGCAAAACAAAACAGTAGAGTGAGATAGTTTCTTACCCCTCTTATTGGTAATATACTTGATAAGTCTTTGTAAGACCTGCTCCAGATCACACTAATAATGGCTCATGGCATACTCATGGATAACATAGGAAGGAAATGGTGTAGCTGTGATCTGACTGAGTCAGCCAATGTACCCTCTTCTTGAGTTAAAGGGAAAGTGAGGCTTCTGCAGCAGACTACAGAGATGAAGGGGATAGACCCTGCAGGGAATTAGGTTATTGCTAAGAAAGGAGGTTATAGATAGTTTCAAGATTAAGGAGAGTTTCCACTGAATGAAGCAAGAGTTCCAAAGGAACTAGAGGGCTGGTGGGGAGGCTTGGGGAAGAATCAGCAGGAGGGATGACAAAGAGATTGGGAAAGCATGTTGTTGAATGGGAATGAGCTTTCTGGGGGAGGTAAGAGGATTGTGCCAGGAGGGCAGAGTGAAAAAAATATTGCTTCTGGTTTTCCAGAACTGAGATGGGCTCAAGCTTTGGACTCTCTCTGTTCCTAAGTCCTGTCCCTCAATCAGTACCACTGACTCTTTCCGTTTCCCTACAGTTGCTTCCCTTCTCCTAAGATGGAAGTGATCCTGCCAAGTGGGATCTCTATTTTCCTGTGACCAAACAATGAGATGACTAACATTCACACCCATATTGAGTCAGCCAGGCTGAGAGAGGAAGGGCCCACCTGTGCCTGCGGGTATGTTCTGAGGCTAAGGATTGCTCTCTAGGGCTTTGGCTGAATAGGCAAATCAGATGTGTCCACCCATCTCCACCCCTCTCCTCCTCCCACCATCAGGCTTACTTCCTTGCTCCCTCCTTTAGACTTCCACTGCACTGTTCGTCCATCCATCCATCCATCACTCCATTCAATGCCAGGTAATCACCAGACACTGTTGTAGGCACTGGAGGTACAGCAGTAAACCAAACAGGCAAAAGTCCCTGCCTTCACGGAGGTGACTGTCTAAGCCTAGGCTTCAAGAGCAGGCAGGGACCTGGCAGCAGGTTGGGGTGGAGCAGGGCTAAGAAAAGTATTTCTATATTAGGACATGCTGAATGTCTTATTCTTACTACAGAAGAGTGGTTGCCACGGCTCATTGTGGAGTTGAGGGGGAATAGAAATAAAGCAGACTAGAGCAGAAAGAATAGAATAGAAAGCGTCTACGGTAGCAATTAGCCCTCTCCACCTTCACTGCCACTCCAGTGTGAGGCACCTACCACCTGTCACCTGGATTACTGTCTTAGCCTCCTAATTGGTCCCCTGCTTCCCTCTTTGGCCCTTCCCACTTCCATCTGTTTTCAGGACAGCAGCCAAAGCGATTCTGTTAAAAACTGCTTAGGTTTAGCCCTTGTCACTTCTCTTGCTCAAAACCCTGTCCTGGCCCCACATGGCAGTCAGTGTAAACGCCAAACATGGCTTACCAAGTCCCATCTACTTTCATACTTGTTTCGTCTTGAAATTAATCTACTCCTCCTCTCCCCTTCACTATTCCCACTTCAGCCTGCTTGGCCTCTTTTTTCTACTTTAATACACCAAACACCCCTCCTGCCTCAAGGCCACTGCACTTGGTTATTCCTTCTGCTTGGAGTGCTCTTCCTCCAAATTCTCCACATGGCTTTCTCCACCTGCTCTAGGTGTTTACTTCCATTTCACTTGTTCAAAGGGGCCTTCCCTGACCACTCTATTTTGCATTGCTCCTCCACCCCAGCGTCACATTCACCCTTCTCACTTGTTGTTTTCTTTTTCTTCATAGTGCTTCTCACCATCCCATAGACTCCCTATAGTATCTATCTTGCTTACTGTCTGTCTGCCTTCACTAAAATGGGAGCTCCATGAGAGCAAGGATTTTTGTCTATTTCACTCACTGCTGTGTTCTCCTCACTTAGTCTAGCACATAGTGGGTGCTCAATAAATATTTGTCAAATGAATGAATGAATGAATGAATGAATAAGGAAGGTCATGTTGGCCAGTGGTATTGAAACTTTGTTTTAGCAGCAAAAGCCAGGTTTGTCTGACTCCACCAGGCCCTTTTGCTCCCCCGCTTCTTGACAGGGAGAAGGGCTGGGAGGGAGAAGAAATTCTGGGCCTGCTCCCAAGTGGGGAGATCACTCCTGTCCAGGGAGATCCTCAGTGGCCTCATGCAGATGACCACTTTCCAGCTGGAGGTTCTGAGACTGTGAGGTTTATGTTGTCAAAATGGAAATAGTTTTATTGCTTGTTTTCTTTTAATTAGAAAAGTAGTGAAGGCCCATAGTAAATAATTATGAGGTGCTCCAGATATATGAATGGGTTCCCCTTTCTAGCCCTGATACTCCAAGACCTCCTCTCCCCAGCACTGCCTACTTGCATTTCTTTCCTTAACAGTTAAATCAGGGATCTCTTCCCTTGTCAGGACTGAAAAGGCCACATTATTGTTTTTAATGGTGACTGTATGAATATGCCATAATTCATGTAAGCAAGCCTTGTTTTTCACTATAATAGACACCCTGGCAATGAACATCCTGGTACATACATCTTTGCTCTCTTGACCCATTATTTCCTTAGGATGAATTCCCAGAAGTGCAATTGCTGGGTCACTCGGGCTCCCTGCTAGAAGACGCCTGATACTATTGTCCAAATGTGGGAGGACCTAAACTCTACGGGGATTGGAGCGACCCTCTGCCCTGTATTTCCCCAACCCAGCTCTCTTGCCTCTCTCCACTCCTTCATCTAAGGGAGCCCATGGAGGACAGTGGTAAAATATTCATAAAACACTTATCAGGGATGGATTATTGTATATGGTATACCAGGCACTGCTCTAGACGCTTTCCACATATCAACCCATTTAATCCTCATAACAGTCTTAAGAGTACATACCATCATTAGCTTCACTTTACAGATGAGGAAACTGAGGCTATGGGAGGTGAAGTAACTTGTCCAAGATCACACAGCTGTCAGGGAACAGGTGGTAGAATCAAAGCCAGATAGCAGTACACCAGAGCCTAGACTCTTCTTTTGAGGCAGAGTCTTGCTCTATTGCCCAGGTTGGAGTGTAGTGGTGCGATCTCAGTTCAGTGCAACCTCCATGTCCTGGGTTCAAGTGATTCTTCTGCCTCAGCTTCCCGAGTAGCTGAATTACAGGTGTGTGACACCATGCCTGGATAATTTTTGTATTTTTAGTAGAGACGGGGTTTTGTCATGTTGGCCAGGCTGGTCTCAAACTCCTGACCTCAGGGGATCTGCCCGCCTTGGCCTCCCAAACAGCTGATATTACAGGCGTGAGCCACCATGCTCGGCCTTAGAGCTCAGACTCTTAACCCCTCACTTTACTATATTGCTTCCAAAGCCAGGGCCTTGGAGCAGGACAGACCTGGGGTCAATTATCGCTCTTCCTCTTTCTAGCTGCATGATGTTAGGCTTCACCTTGCCTCTCTGGGCCTCAGTTTCCTCAGTGCAAAGGCAGTCTGAACACTCTGGTTTGAAACTCACCTGGTTTTCAGGAGGATTCAATGTGACAATGTCTAGCAAGGGGCATGGTACAGAGTTGGTGCCTCATGAATGTGAGCTCCCTGTCCCTCCCCACACCATGACCCTCTGACACCGCCTTTCCTGGACCCCATGACCGAAAATCCCGTGGGAAAGAAAATGAAGCCTTGACTCTTCGCCTGAGGTTTCCGAGCCTTGTGTTCTTGGCTCTTTCTCACGCCATCTCCCCCACAGGCCAGAGCCCAGGAGGTGTGGATTTCAGAAACTCTGCCCCCACACACAGCCAGATAACCCCATGGTGGCAGACAGCCGGAGCAAGCCAACTCACACCCGCCTTCCCAGCCTTCTCTGCTGGAGGTGGGGCAGGGAGGACGGGTGGCTCCCCTTGTCCTGCTCCCACCTTCCCTGCTCCCTAGTCCATGGGCCCAGCTCGCCTCAGATTCCGGGCCTCTGAAATCATTGCTCCAGCCCACCGGACTGGGCCCCCGGCCAGCTTCTCCAGCCCCAGGCTTGCCGGCAGAGTCTTCGCCTTTGCTCCCTGAAGACTAATCACTGTCCTGTCAGCTTGGCCCTCTTCCCCTGTATTATTGTACAGAAATAGCCTTGGGCCCAGCTTCCCCTCCTCTCCCCTCCCGGGCCTGCCCTGCCCCAGCTTCTCCACTGCTGGACTCTGATCTCTCCCATCGCATTGCTTCGTGTTTCCTCCTCCTCCCTCTTCTCTCTTCTCTCCTGCTTCTTTGTGGCTGAGATTTGACCTCCACCTCCTGGAGCCAGGCACAAACTAGATCAGGTTGACAGGGAAGGGGAGCAGCCTCTGAGTACTTCCCCCCTACCCCGACAGGGTCTGGGGAGGGAGATTGGAGGGAATGCCAGTGGTTGGCAAAACATTTTTCTGGAGGGCCAAGTGCATGCAGAGCTCTGCCCTAAGCACTGAGCTGTTGCACTTGCGCTTGGCTGTAGGAAACCTCTCACTTCTTTTTTCTTGTGGTGTGGTTCCTTAGCCATTCTCAATAGAAAGGATAGGATAGGGGCCAAGTCCCTACATAACAGGCTTTCTGGAGAGTTGTGGTGACAGTCAGCACTGAGGGCCATCCAGGGAGCTGTGGGAGTCCGCAGTCCTCCAGGAGGTCATGGTAACTGGCAAGGAGGTCCAAGGACAGGTGATACTAGGCAATGGGGACAAGTGAGGAGGTAGCAGCAGGAGGGGCTCTGGCTGTTGGTAGCAGTATCCCAGTAGGGGGAGTTCCCCAGAGGGGACCAGCAAATGCAAGGCAGGGCATAGTCTCCAGGACTTCAGGAAACTGGACAGGTACCAAGGCACTAGAAAGATCACCCAGAGACCAGAGCAGAGGTGCACAAGGTTGGAACTGGGGCACTGTTTTCAATCAGAGCCCAAAACCAGGACAGGAGATCAGGGTCAGACCACAAGCATGGGAGTAGGGAGGAGGGGAGAGGATTTGGATATTGGGACTAACAGGGTGGGCCTGGGGGTGCCCAAGGTCAGAATGGGTGGCAGATTTGGGGCTGAGGCTGCAGGTGGGGTCATGGAAGTAATCTTGAACAGTTAGTGTTTCTTATGTATCAGGTACAGTTCTAAGAGCTTCCCACAGTTTAATTCATTTTCTCCCTTATAAAAGGCTTATGTATGTATGTATGATGCAATATTGCTCTATTTGTTTCAAAAATGAGGAAACTGAGGCATAGGGATGTTAAGGAGTTTGCCTGAGAGTCCAGATTTGAACCAGGTAATTCTGCTCTACAGCGTCTGTCTAATGCCCTGCTCCAGGGCTTGATGGGTGACTACCCGTGAAGACCTAGCTGAGGTAGTTCCCCTGAGTTCCTCCTCTGCTGAACAGAAGAACAGAGCAAAGTTCCAGGAAGCCCAGCTGTGCCACTCCCTACCTGCATGTGCAGCCATGGGCAAGCCATTTCCCCTCTCTGAGCCTCATTCCTTCATGTATAAAATGCGCCAATAGGACGACTCCAGCAAGGTTGCATATGAAAGCTGCTCTTTCGTGCTCCCTAAGAAATAGCCCCCAGCTCAGCTCCACATTGTTGTGCCTTGACTGGCCTGACTGTGGGAACTGCTTTGTGATGCCGCTCCCTCACCCCCACTGCTCTGAGCTCCTAGTAAGTACTGTCCTACTGTGGCCATCATCACAGGTTGGCAGGGCTGGGGAAGGTGGAGCTAAGAGGCGTGGAGCCGGGGTTAAGGAATAGGGTTTGGGCCTTTGGGGAGGCCTCCCTACTCCCCAGACCTGCCCTGGGTGTAGATGAGGAAACTCATTGCTTCCCCCAATCCCTCCAGTAATTTCTCAAATTCATCATTCCTTGTTAACAAGAAGGAGCCAGACCACAGTGGTTTGGAGCCAGGTCAGACCCTCACTGCAGCTTTGGGGGGCTTTGCCCAAGTCTGTAGCATGATCCTCTATCCCTAGGACACCCCCCGCACCTCACAATCCCCTGCTCTGCCCTGGATCTTCAAGCCAAATCATTTCCCCTCCTGCATCCGTCAACCCCAGTCCTTACATCTCTAGCTCGGGCAGATGGAGGGCCCCTTGCCTCAGCCCCCATAACCTCAGTGTAACAGCAAAGAGGGAGGAGAAAAATAAGGAGGAGAAGGCAGGGTGGGGTGGAATAGGATGGGGAAAGGGAGGGAACGAAAGTCCTATTAAAAGGGGCTTCCATCCTCTTCCCTCATCCTCACCAGAAGCACACAGGGGGTCTTGGTTTTGTGACTCTGGACTCACAGTTATATCGTCCTTAACCAGAATCAACATGTGCTCCTAGATGGGTTCAAATCCTAGTTCTGCTTCTTCCTAGCTATATGCATTGGGTAGAGAACTCAGCTTTTCTGAGCCTGAGTTTCCTCGTCCCTAAAATGAGCATACTAATAGCAAATACCTCATTGGCTTGGTGTGGACTTTAAATGAGATAACATGTATAAAGTGTCCAGCACCATGTCTGCATACAGAAAGGCTCAATAAATAACGGCTATTACTCTTGTTGTTGCTGTTGCTATCAGGCCTTATGAAATCTGTAATTACCAATACGATTTCCTATTGTATTGTATGTGAAGTGAGATAATCACAGCGGGTGGTGAGCTGTGCTCCATGGGCGCTGTGCCCTGTGCTAGTAGATTAAATGACATGTGACCCATGAGCCCTCTGTATCCTTCTTGCCTGAGGAGCATAGAGCCAGGGTCCTGCACCAGGCATTGGCCAAGGGACTTTGGTTCCTTCCTCTCCCAGGTCTAAGAGACCTATGTCCCTTGCCAGGGACAGCCTTGGCTCCTGTTCCAGCCACTGTCTCTCAAGCTCATGAGGCCTGGCTTGGCTGGGCACAGCCCTGCACCTTGCACCCCCACACCCCACAGAAAGTGGAAGTTGGGATGTCTTGGGCCCCCGGAAATGGCCAGGGCAAAGGGAAAGATTGGCCTGATCCAGGAAATGAATTCGATAGGAAGCTAATCACACCCCTAGTGCCAGCTCTGGTTCCAGGCCCCTGGCCCTGACTCGCAGGGTCTAAATGAGTATTGCTGTAGGTCACCTCTCCCACTTCTTGGACCCAGGAAGTCCTGTAAGTCCTACAGGACAGGAGAGACTAGCCTGGCTCGGCCTAGCCCATACTGCTTAGTGAGTGTTTCATCCATGTTCGTTGACTGATTCAGCAAATAAGGGAGTGACTGGGACTTCTCCATGAGGAATTCTTCCAGGGGACTAGCTTTGCTAGTCTTGTTTTTCTCCAGCCTTGAGATAAGAGGAACCTATGACTTTGAGGCAGAGATTAGTGTTCAGGCTGCTCTCCTGCAGCCTAAGTATGCTACCTCTTTTGCCTTTATGCAACATTCTTCAGGATTCCTTGACCACAGTCTGGCCTGATCCCAGCCCCTACAGAGTGACTTCTCTCTGCCCTGTTAGCATTTCAGGAGTAGAACCTCTTCCCTGGGTTTGTGCGGCCTCCTAGAATCATCTGCACACCAGTGCATCCTATTGGATCTGTAAGCTCCGCTGAACTGTGAGTGCCTGGCAGGTCAGGCCCTGGCTCAGCCAGCTCTGTAGCCCCTCAACTTAGTCCAGGGCCTGGCATCTCATGAAGGGTTCTTATTTTCTCGCCCCTGCCCTCACTTCTCTTATCCTTTAGTTCTAATTTTAAAACATATACAGCAGCTGCCCACCCTGAGCCCCCATTATTCCTCCCTGGGTCACTGCAGAGCATCCTGACTAGTCTCCTGGCTTTCCCCCGTGCCTCCCTACAATTTATTCTCAACTCAACAGCCAAAAGGACCATGCTGACATGATTCAGTCACATTATATCCCTCTTCTGCCTCCAAATCCTGCCATGGCTCCCATCTGACTCAGAACAAAGCTAAGTCCTTAGAGTAACCTACGTGGCCCTACCAGGCACACTCCCTCCCCTTTAGCTCTCAGTCTTCATCTCCAGCCACTCTTCCCATTGCTCTGTCCAGCCAGACCAGCCTCCGCAAACACACCTGCATGTGCTTACCCCACACCTTTTGTGCGTGCAGAGCCCTCTGCCTGAAGTGCTCTCCCCTTCCATAGCTGCATGAGTCACTCCCTCTCCTCCCTGGAGTCTTTGCTTAATTGTTACCTTCTCAGTGAGACCCTCCTGACCATCCCATTGAAAATTTGTACCCTTCTTCACCCCACCCTACCTTTCTCGCCTTCCTTGCTTTATTTGTCACAATGTGTCAGTCTATTCTACTTAACTACTTTATTACTATCTCCCCTGACTTGGATGTCAGCTCTATGAGGGGGAAGATTTGTGTCTATTTGTTAGCAACGGCATCCCCACTGCCCCAGCACCCTGCCTGGCACAGAGTAACCACCAAAAGGAAACAATCCAGGTGACTCTGGAGCCTGGCTAGAAGCAGGGGAGCCAAGGCAAGCTTTGGGCTCAGACCTTGGCACCAAGCCGCTAACTGTCCTTGCTTCCTTTGTCTGAATAGAGCCTTTTTGTGGGTTCTTTCTGGAGGATTCCACTGCAGGATTGCACTTTATATGGCTCTGGCATCCAAACAGGATCCCAATTCACAGCTCTCTCAACTGTCTGGCCCCACACCCTATAGCCAGGGGAGGGGTTTTCAGCTCATGGATGTGTCTGTACCTGACATTGCACTTGACCTTCCATAGCCCCTCCAGACAACAACAAAAAGTCTCCAGCTACCCTTTGGAGTTGGTGCCATCACCCCCACCTTGATTACAGTTTAAAGGGCTGGGCAGGAATGCCTGGCTCCAGAGCCTCTGCTCTGCAACTGGCAAGCACTGTCTGGCCAAGCCAGGGACCCAAAATTACAGCTCAGTGCTGGAATGAGGCTCCTGCCCACTTGCCCCAGGGAGAAAAAGCAGTGCCAGACTGGACTTTGGGCTCTATGAGGAGGACTTATCAGCCCTAAGTGAAGCATGGAGGGATGAGAGAAGACATGAGAAGGCCAAAGAGAGCAGGGAGGAAAAGAGGGAAGATGAGGATGAAAAGGAGGAACATGTTAAGAGGAAGCAGAGGTATCTTTTCAGAGGCTGCCAGGGCTGACAGTCCTAGTGGGTTTCAAACTCCATTCCTTGGAGTGCTCTAGGGTCTCTGGGGCACAAGTGGGAGTTCAGTTGACGGGACTGTTGGGTCTCATTGCCTTTCAACCAGAACAAGACCTTGTTATCTGATTCAATACTGGGCTTTCACATAAGGTTTTGCTTGCTGAAAGGTTTTTGCTGCTAAAATAAGAAGGGAGGGAGGGAAGAACAGAGAGAGAGGAAGGAAGGAAGGAGAAAGAAGGGAAGAAGGGAGAGGGAAGGAGAGAGGAAGGAAAGAAGAGGGAAGAAGAAAGGAGGGAAGGAGGAAAAAGGAAGGAAGGAAGGAAAGAAGGAAAGAAGGAAGAAAGGAAGGAAGGAGAGGGTGAAGGGCAGGAAGTGGAGGGGAGCAGAGGGGAGGGAGAAAGGAAGGGATTGGGGTGTGTGAGCTGTACTACTGCTCATCCTCTGCCCCAAAACAGAGAGATCAATTAGGGATTGGAGAAGGAGGCCCCAGGCCCCCTCCTGTCAGTGCCTTGACCTTTCCTAAGGGACTGTGAGCAGCCAGAGGAACAGGAGGAAAGCAAGAAATTGCATTGCTCCTCCTAGGCAAGGCTGCTGGAGGAGGGAGTTTCACCAGATTTTCTGAGGAGCTAGAGTGTCTATGGAGAGGCTTCTAGGGTTCCGCAGATAATGAAGTATTTTGTAGCAAATTCTGGAGAGGTAAGCAGTCTGAGTTGATCCCTCGTCTTTGACTCTCTTTGCCTTCCTGGGATCCTATTGAGCAACTTTGTTTTCACAAGGAGAGAGAAAACCAGAACTTGAAAGCTCCTACACTTGAAAGTGGCCTACACTCTGGTGAATAGCTTCACATCTTCCACTGCCCCTTCCTGAACTTGAGGTCTAAACATTTGTGCCTAGGGAAGTAGCTTAGGAGGAAGACAGCAGCCCTCACAGAAGCTCTGGGACCAGGGAAGCTGGGCATTGGGCTTGGCACTGCGTCAAAGCCTGCAGAGGGTGGGGTGTGCATGGGTCTGGTTGGAGATAGGCGGTGAGTAGGGCTAAGAGCAGGAGCACACTGAATGGAGTGGGGGCTGGCTGGGGTTGGTGGTGGGGTGGGTGGGTGTTGAGGAATCCAGGCTGGCCCTAGAAGGGAGGTTCCCTAGCCTAGCGGCTCTTGCTCTTACTCAGCTGGCCGGCGGGCCTGGCCCCTCCAGCGTTGCCATAGTGCTCTGTGGGTCTTCCCAGCCGCCTGCCAGGCGGAATGTGGCCTGGACGGTTTCCCAAGGAATGTAATCAAGATGTAAATGGGGGGCCAGGAGGAGCTGGTCGATAGGGTTGTCACCTCCTCAGGCCTGTATGGAGTCAGCTTGGATTGGCCTAACCGGGAAAATCTCCTGGTTGGGCTCTGCTCCGGGCCAGAGTGGCTGTCAAGTGCCAGCTTCCCCTGTTGGTGGGCCCTGAGAGACGGGAGATGCCTACTGGGGCAAGCCCTGGGGCCCCTCACTGGCCCTCTGGCCCACCTCTTTTTCCTGCACCCAGCCAGGCAGATATCTCCCTGGGTGTGGGAATTGGGCTGGGGACAACTGGCAGAGATTTGCAAAGGTTTCAGGACAGTTTTGGCTTATTAGTAGAGTTCAAAGGAAAGCTCCCAAGAGGCCCGGCTCTCACAAGTCCAGAGGCACAGGGAAGGGTTCCCCCAATCAGGACTGTCCCCTTAGTTCCATCCTCCTAAGTCCTCTGGAACCAAGGCATTGGGGCATAGTTGCTGACTGAGGAGGGCAGCTGAGGCCCCCTCAGGTGGCCCATGCTCCTTGTGTGAGTGACACTACAGTTATTCCTGAGCTGCTTGCTCCCTTATAAGACACTGTTCTTTGATGAAGTTTAAAGAGCCACCCTAAGCCTGAGATGTCAGTTGCCAAGGTGCCCACCTCCCCCTTGCCCCCAGGCCCTAGAACTGGATGGTTCCAGGGTCAAAGTGCCAGTGATGCAGCACAAATTTTCTGGGACCATCTCAAATCCCAATATGTGGTCCCATTAGCTCCACAAAAACATCAAAATGTGCCTTAAATACCAACATTTTCGTTTCCAAATGTCAAAGGTCTTTCTGGCATCTCTGAATCCATACCGTGGAGTCAGCATCTGAATTGATTCTATGTTCCACTCTCTGTCGCATTACTGAACAGGTTCTGAGGCCCTGGCCAAGTCAAGCCTTTCTCCCTCTTGGTTCCCATTTTCCTCATCTTTCAAATGAGGAACTAGGTTGGAACTTGATGACCCTTAAGGCCACTTCTGCCTGTAACACTCCCTGTGAGACATGACATGGGGCCTTCCAGGCATGGAACCTCTGTCCTAGCCTGTGCTGGTGTCTCCAACCCTTCCTTTCCAAGAGACAGAGGATTGGAGCCATCCACTGTGCAATCAGACAGATCGTGGCTGAAGTCCCTGATCTGCTGCTTCCTGGATGGGTGACTGTGGGAAAGTCATTTTTATTCTCAGAGCATCGCTCCTCAAGTCTAAAATGAAGCTTTGGAGACCTCCCCCTTTAGTGGTTTTGAGGACAAAATGAGGCCAGGATGTGGTGTGTCTACATTAGCCTGGCCCAGAGTAGGGGCCCAGGAAATGTGTGTGGGAAGAAGAAAGGGCATCATGGTGCTCACAGGAGCTGGAATTGTTCCCCATTACTGAGTGCCCTGGATCCTCCAGAGATATGAGTTTCGGGGATGTTGGCTGGCACACCCCACTATCCCAAAGAGTGCGGGAAGCACTGGGCCAGGGCTGGAAAAGAGTTTCTTTTAGTAGTACCTATGTGGAGACAAGGAGCCTTTCCCTGGGCAGCAGTGGGTCCACTGCCTGCTACTGGCCAGAGCACTAGTGGCCACCCCCAAGTGGCCCCTAGCCAGTGCCCACAGCCCTGCCTCACCAGGCCTGGGACCAAAAAGGAAATGACTGGCTCCAGACCTCAGATTCCTGGCCCTCTCATTTCATGCTGCACTCAGATTGGCCCCTGCTTTAACAGGAGTGTGGTTCAAAGTATTTCTTCAGCCTTCCATTTCATTACCAGGGAGGACACCACCAGAGAAGGGGTCAGAGGGAGCCAAGGGCACCACTTATCTGCTGGCTGTTGACCCTTCCACCACTTCCTTCCTCTCTCTCTCTTTCTACCTCCCTCTTCTTTCTTATTCTTTCCTCCTCTCCCATCTGTCTTTCTTCTGTGTTTTCTACGTGATCTGTGCCCTGAAGTCTCTGTGTTGACTTTTGCCTGTTTGGATTTTCTTCAGCCTCTGGCCTTCCATGTCCCTACCTTTCCTTCCCTTGGAGTAAGCATGTGGGAAGTGGTAGAAAGCACCGATCTGGGGCAGCAGTACCAGACTCTGGGCAGGCAGTTTGGGAGAGCATGAGTTTTAGTGGCCCACAGACTCCAAAGAATGACATGAGAATGACACACACCAGCATTCTCCCTGGTACAGAGTAGGGTCTTGAGAAATGTTGTATTCATTCCTACCTTCCGTCTAAGCCTCTGTTTTCTGGTATTTTGGCCCCTAATCAAGGCCCAGGCTGGTGAAGACTTACCTTTAGTCAAAAATCTAAGTTCTGAGCCAAGTTGGGGAGCACAGGAGCCCTTGCTGTCTCTCTATCAAACTCCTGGCCTCCTTTGGCCATCACCTGGGCACAGGACTCCAGCTTCCACCATACTCATCCTTGTTTCCTTCCTCAGAAGCTCTTGCCATCCTCTGAGGCTGCAAGTCATATATTAGAAAATCCACCCATTCAACAAGGGTTTAAGGAGCATCAGGTATGTGGCAGTCCCTGTGGATGAAAATAAACATGGTGCCACCCTCATGGAGCTTCCAGGAGAGTGTGGGAGATAGACATTGAATGAAAATTTATAACTGAGCATTTTGCTAGAGCAAGCCCAGAGTGCCCTCACCTAAGAGTCCAGACCTAGGCTGGGGTTTAGGAGTGACCTCCTAGAGAAGGTGCTGTTCAATCTGAGGCTGAAAAAGTCGGCAGAGGCCAGACAGGGAAGAGTTTCAGAATCAGTTCTGTGTCTTAAGAGTAACAGGTATGTGCCAAGCCCTGTTTCAGCATCTTACAGGCATCAGCTTATTTATTGTTCTCAAGTACCCTAAGAGCAAGGTCTATTATTCAGCCCCATTTCTCAGATGAGGATGCTTGAGGCTCAGAGAAGTGAAATGGCTTGCCTATGGTCACAGAGCAAGGACATATTGGGCAGCAGCAGAGGCAGGATGGAGCCCAGGCAGTCTGGCTATGGAGCCTGACCTCTGTCCTGACTGTCTCCTGAAACACGAAGGAACTAGAAGCAATGGAGACCACCAAGGGTTTAAGCAGGGGTGAGGTCTTATCAGCCATGTATTTATAAAAGCACATCCTGGCAGGATAGACAATGGTCTGTAGGTGAGCAGAAGTGGAAACAGGGCACCCACAGAGGAGGCCACTGCACTGGTCCACATGAGACCTGATGGTGGCTGGTGCTAGAGAGGCAGCAGCAAAATGGAGGATGGGGGATGAATTTAGGAGTTATTTTGGAGGTGGAGTTGATAGGACTAATGATAAAGTTTACACAAAACTTTCCAGGTTAGCCCACACTTCCACAGGCAATATCTAATCTGATCTACTCAAGGCCCCTGTCAAGTGGCTAAAGCAAGAATTAGTGGTATCCCTGTTTTACAAGTAAGAAAACTGAGGCCCAGAGAGGCACAGCAAGTTGTTTGAGATCACAATTGTAAATGTGTTTGTTCTGGTGAATGCGTGTGTTCCTGAGAGCATGTGTAGGCACCTGCACCCATACAATCATGCACAGATACATATGCATGCACCATACAGGTGCATAGGTGTATGGGTGCACACATGTGTGCAGGTATGTGCAGACATGTGTGGATGAACATGTGAATGCCTTGTGCAAATATATGCTTGCACCTTGTGTGTCTGCTACCTTGGATGGACTCTTGGGCTGCAAATTGGGTAGCTGAGTGTGCAGGAAGGGTACAATGCCAGACATGCCCACTGATGAAGATATAGAATCATGGAGGATGTCTAGAAGGTAGCAACCACCATTGTTGGGGGAGCCAGAGGATCCATGGCCTCCTGAGCCTGAGTTTGGTGGGCTCTTGAGTTGGTGGGCTCAAAATAATAATAATAACCATTCAACATAATAATAACAACCATTCAAGTTATTGAGCACTGACTGTGTGTCAAGCCCTGTGCTCAGCCTGTCATTTGCATTGTATCAATACATGCCTACAACCCTACAAGGTAGCAATAACCATCTCCATTTACAGATGAGGAGAAGGAGGCTCAGGGAGGTTGAATAACATGCCCACGGTCATACAGACAGTAAGCTGTGGAGTCAGACTTGGACAGTCATTCTTAAATCACTGTGCTACTCCACTATACACACAGACACAGAGACACAGACACATCATTGTTCGCATCAGCAGACAGGCGTGGACCCACAGGGGAGCCAGCACACCAGGAGAACTGGAAAACCTCAATGTGGAGACCCACTCTGGAGCCGGACACCACTCTCATCCCTGAGCTGGGGTCACAGGGCTGGAGCCCAGAAGGTTGGACAGCCCCACACCTCCTCCCCAACCTGGGCCTGGGCCCTGATTCTGCTGCTCCTGAGACTGGTTGTCTTGGGACTCGCTCAGGTTTCCAGCCTCTGGCCTCCAGGCTCTGGGCTTCAGGCAGCCAGTGAAAATTTATGGCTTGAGAAAGTTCTTGCAAATCCAATCCCCACATCCCCTCTCTCCGACCTTGCATGTTTATCAAGATATGGAGTTCCCCCTTTCTCCCTGTCCTTCTCCTCCCACTGCTACAACCTTCCTCCCCCAGCCAGCCCTTTGTCTCTGACCACAGCTATCCCCCTGGCTTCCCCTCCCCCTGCCTCTGACCTTGCCTACCTTGGTTGAACCCACCGCACAGCCTCGAATTGCAGATAAAATTCCTTTTCTTTTCTTCCCCCTCATCGTGGCCAGGAAAGCTGAGGAACGAGTGTGTTCGTGTGCATGCACATGTTTGTGTCCAGCAAGGGTGAGGACAGGTCCAGGCGGAGTAGGGGCTGTGCATCTGTAGGTCTGCTGGGAAGAGGCATTGCAAATATATAGAGGGTGTGTGGTTTCATGTTTGTGGGGCTATACAAACATGGGCCTGGGTCAGGGCCTGAGTCACTGAACAGGAGCAAAATTTGTAGCATGTATGTGTGTGCGCACAATGCATGTGTCTGTGCACATACATATCTCTTGTGGCAGAAAAAGCTGCTAGCTCTTGTTAGAGAGGCAGTACATTAGAGTGGTCAAGAGCATGGACTTTGGGCCAGACTGCCATTTACCAGCCATGTGACCTCAAACAAATTTCTTTCTTGGCCTCAGTTTCTTTATCTGTAAAATAGGAGGGGGGTGATAATAGTGCCTACTTCAATGACCTGTGAGGAATGTGAGAATAAAAATGCGTATAGTGGTGCATGGCACATAGTAGGTGATCAGTAGAGGTTGGTTATTACTGGGAGGATGAAGGTGAGAAAATTCACCTTAACTGAGCTCTTGTCACATGTCTGGCATGGGACTTAATGCTTTACACATAGTATGTCATTTAATCTGAGCACTTGGAATGGTGCCTGGCCCATTCTATAGATATTTGTTGAGTGAATGAATGAGGTCTCATAAAACCCTATTAAATGAGCATTTTGACAGATGGGGAAACTAAGAAAGGCTAAGTCCCATGTGGGCTCTGCCTAATGACTGTGAATTTGGGTCCCAGGAATGTGTTTACAACTGTTTCAGGTATACTGTGCAGGTGCAGAGGGGTCAAGAGGTGTTAGCATTTTCCCTGTCTACGTAGAGATATGGATATGGGTAGAGGTGGAGATACACCTGGGTGTGAACATGAGCACACCTGCCTGCGCACACACACATTCACATGTGCACACGCACGCATACACACACACACACACACACTCACACCCCTAAAAGGTCCAGACTCCCCTAGAAGTAAAGGAGGCCTAGGAAGGGTGAGAAAAGGCTTGAATTTGGAAGGAGACCTAAGTCTGGTTGAAGGGAGCTCCTCCTAGGGGAGGGAGGCTAGTGCAGGTGGCTGGGGTGCTCAGCTGAAAGTCAGAATCAGAGTTCTCCTGGAGCCTGGGCAAAGAAAGCCAGAACCTGCAATATAATCTCCAACTCCTGGGATTTCACAATTAGAAGGTGCCTTGGAGTTCACCAAGATCATGCCCCCATTCAGGTTACTGAGGAGGAAACTGAGGCCCAGAGAAGGTAAGAGGGCCTCAGTTGCCTGGTCAACTAGTAGACCAGGGACAGAGCTGAGACAGTAACCCCAGATTGGAGTCAGCTAGGCCCAGAAATGTCAGAAAAAGCTGTCTTTCGGGTCCTGGCTTGAAGGGCTATGCAAGGGAAAGAAGACAAGGGATAGGCTCTGTATGCACTGGCTAGAGACAAGCCTTGTTCCCAGGCCTGGCATGGGGACTAAGGGAGGACCCCATTTCGGCTTTCCCTTACAGTCTGGGCCAGCTCTGGGAAGGGAGAATAGCAAAATCAGAGGCAAGGGGCCTCAGCTGTTGCCCAGAATATACCTAGGCTCGCCAGGGTCCCCAGGGGGCACTGCCTGGCCCTGGCAGCCTGCACAGGGCTGGGGCTGCCCTGGCCCTTGTTTGTTGACTCTCACTCCTGCCAAGGGGAAGCTGTTCTGGATAGAGACACAGAGAACGATTTGTCACTGGTTGTCCCTGGCTCCCATTCCAATATGCCAGCCAACAGGGTGGCTTCCTGCTCAACACTTGCCCCACCTGCAAGGTCCCTGTGGTAATTCATTCCCCAGAGGGCCTGGAGCCAGCCCCTGGCTGCATTGCCCCCTGCTGGAGTGTCACAGCTAGAGACTTCTTCCCCAGCTATCTCTCCCCCATCTTCTCACATCCATGGATTGGCCTAGCTAGGGACCACTGGAGACCATTGACACAACCAGTCCTATCCCCACCTTCACATTGTAGATGGGACCAGGGACTCAGCAGAGGGCACATGGAGTCCCTGGAATCTCTGGGACTGGCAGGCAAGCCTCCTTGTGCCATGCCTTTCCTGTTCCTAGACCTGACTACTCCCTGTGCTGAAGCCCTAGTCCCTGATCTTAATGCCTGGGCTAGCCTGGGCTAGCCTGAGCCTCCGTGGCCCTACCCCCATCTCCCACCAGAGAGTGTAGGGAGGAGTTTCAGGATGACATGGACTCCTGCTGTCCTGCTCCAGCTCCCTCCGAGAGGGGCCCCTCCACACCCCTCTGCCCTGCCAGGCATGAGGGCACCTGGGGACTCTGAGGGGATATGGTTCTGGGCTGGGCCAGATGTAATGGGGAAGATGTGGGGAAACAGAGGTGGGAAGGATAATAATAATAGCCTAATGTATCAAGCATCTACTATGCACCAGGCACAGGTCTAAGTGCTTTGCACACATGATCTCATATCAAGGCTCTTACAGGCCAAATAACATGTCCAAGTAAGCTGGGGTGTGGGGTTTCAATCAGGTCAGCTCGACTCCCTGTCTAGGGCTTTTTCTACCATATCGTATGTTCTGATGACTCTGGCTGATGGGAGATTTGAAATGTCAAGTACTCCATGCCCCTGACCTCCAGCTGGCACACACCAAAATCAAATGAGGGTACAGAGACTGGGCCCTTTATCTTCTGCGGCTGGGACCACATTGCCACCACTTCCAGAGACCACTGCTGCACTGTCACTGTCAGAATCTCTCGAGAGTGGGCCGATCCCAAGGCTTAAGGGAACTCACATTCTGAGACAAAGCACTCCTGAAATACAGGGCACGAGGCAAATGCCACCTAAGCCCTCAGTGGGTCATTCTTTGACTGTGAGGGTAGCTCCCTGCCAACCCATAATGATGCCTTTGAAATCATTCTATCTTCTGGCCTCTCAATCCTGACAGGCTACCCAAAAGAGGCTTCATCCAAGAGAGCTTAAAAGAGAGGAGGACAGAACTTAGCTATGAGGAAGTGAAAAGATATTTCAGACCCCTCCTCAGAGATAGGCAGCCATAGCTTCCTCGCAGGACTTGTTAGTGATTCTCTCCATGCCCGCACCTGTCCCTCATTTTTCTGGCTGCCTCCCCTCCCCACCACCCGACTCCAGGAGCAGGGACTTCATTCTCTCCATGTTGTCCTGCTTCCCACCCAGGAGCCCAGGGCGCTTGACTGATGCCTGTGGGTGAACTGGGTCTGTGCTAGCCCAGGGTCTCCTGCAGGTAGAGGATCACTCTCATGAACTTTCAGCTGCCCTCCTCAGCCTCCAGCATCTCTGGGCACCTGTGCCAGGACTTTGGACCACACAGGATCTTGCTTTTGCCACAATCCTGACCCTGGCCTTCTAGGGATGGCCCCTTTCCCCTGTATTTCAGCTTCTGCTCTGCCAACAGGGCCATTCTGCTCTGCATCCTCCATGGCTTCCCCCTGAGGAGGGGATCAGAAGGCAGAAATGGTGTCCTGCGAGGACCCTAGATTTGGAGCTGTCATGCCTGCCAGGCCCAGCTTCCAGAGGCTGCCCAGTCTCCTTCCTATCACCTCTTCCCTGACCCAGCTCATGGCCATTGGTTTATCTGGACTTCCCAGTCCTAGGATATGAGCTCTGCTTATTATCCCCATTTTTAAGAATAGAAAACTAAGCCTAAGGTCAAACAGCAAGGGGGTAGGCAACTCAGAAATTGAATGGAAGCTGTCTGCCTTCCAGGCTGCTGCCTAACCAGGGTCCACTACTGCTTTCCATCTGTAGCATGCAGCTGGCCACTCAAGCAGAGGGCACCCCACAGCATGGCTCCTAGCCCAGCTCTGGCTTTGCTACATGACTTCCTTTGCTGCATGTAAGTTCTTCCTGCTCTCTGAGCTTCCTTCTCCCAGACATACTATGAGGGGGTTGGATGGACTTCTTTGCAGTTCTTGGAGGCAGCCAAAATGTTTTCCTTGTATTTTCATGACCACCGCATGCCCAGTCCGTCTTTCAGCTCCCTGATTGCACAAACCAGTGGTAGCTTCCAAAGAAAGACTGATGTGGGCCTGGGATAAGCCACGTCCCAACTACTTCTGCTGAGGAGCCATGAGCAGGTCATTGCTCCTCTAGCATGCTGCCCTCATGCCCAGCAGTGCTAAGTCCTGCTTTAGCTGCACCCTCCAGGACCGCTGTAAGCTTCACAGACCATGGTAGCAGATGGAGTTCCCACACACTATAAAGCACCATGCCAGGAGCAGGCATTGTCACTTTCTCTGCACACATCCTCCCCTGGCCATCGGTCATCATGGTTGGTTCCCTGGATGCTTTGGCTCTACTCTCTCTGAGACTCTGCCCCCTCCCACCCACCTTCAGAGGTCCCTGGGCCGAGCTTTACTTCAGCTTCATCCTACTGTGGGGTCACGTTCTTCCAAGGGTGAGAAGGGCTCCTGACATTTTTGGCACAAGGTGACCCAAAAGCCTGGGAATAGGGCATGTCAAACCTTGCTGGGCCCAAGCCTAGGGACTGAGCCAATGATGCCAGAAAGTCAGCCACACTGACTATGGTCTACAGACTTTGCATATGCTGATCCCTCTGCTGAAACCACTGTTCCTTTCTGCCCCTGTCTTCCCCTGAATAATGCCATCTCACCTTTTAATTCTCAGTTTAGATATCACCTCCTCCAGGAAGCCTTCCTTGATCCCACATCTGGCTTGGGTCCCCTCTCTGAGTTCCCACAGCTCTCTGACTAAACTGTACTAGAATTGTTTCCTTGTCTTCTTCATTAGATTGGGATCCCTTGAGGGTGGGCCTGTGTACCTCATAGCTGTATTTCTGGCATCTAACACGTGGCCCAGAACATAATAGATGATGCGTGAATTTTTGGTGCACGAATAAATGGTGCCCTTTTGGGTAGTCTGAGCTTTCCTCCAAGAGTGGGGAATGCCTGAGCTCAGATCTTTTCTGGGCTCCCTCAAAGCTCTCATTTCTAGGTATTTGTCTGTCTCATTGACAACTGGCAGTGGGACTAGGCTTTCTACCAGAGGTCCCCTCTCTTCAAGATCCATCCCTCGAGCAGACTACCCTAGTGCCTTTGCCTTCATTGCTGCTGCTGCCTTTTTCTACCCAGGGTCTGACCTCTATTTGGGGCTACTCAGTCCATTTCCCAATAAATTTATCTGAGCAGGCTTCAGGGTTATTGCGCTCCCCAGAGTTCTGTTTCTTGCCACCCTGACTTACTTCCTAGTCTTAGGACAACTCCCTCCCTAAACTATCTCCCCAGGCCCCACCTCAGTCTCTAAGCCCCATTCACAGGCTTCCTTTGGACAGTGGTTCTCCAGGGGTGGTCCAGGCAATAGCAGTGGTCTGTGGGGCCTTCAAGTGGTCCGTGGGCAGGTCCAAAATTCAAGGCATGCAAAAATGTGTGGTGGGGTATTGGGGTTTTTTAGAAGTATATTTTCTACAGCAGATTTAAATCTGTGTTTTAAAACCCAACAATGGCTAGCTTTTCAGCAGCGTCACAATAATGGTTATTTATCCAGTCAAAGGGTCATGGGACCATTTGGGATCTGGGAATATGCCAGGATAGAATACACAGAGCCTTCAAAGAAGTCTCTGAAACTAGGACATGAAGGCTCCTAGAATATTGCCCCCATTTTGCAAGTAGAAAAACTGAGGTTACAGTGTAGGTGAGGAGCTGGTCCCAAGAAGCCTAGTCAATCAGGCCCTATGGTAGGGCTGGCCCCCAAAAGCATTCACCAAGCATCCCCCAAAAAGGGTACCACAGTGGCCTCAGTAATCCAAAGACTGCAGTACTCTCACCCCAGACTGAAGCCCCTAGAGGTAGGGATACTATATGCTGTTGCCCTCTCTTTGGCCTCGGTCCCCACCTCTCCCAATAGCCCTCGAAACTGTAGCCCTTTGGGGGAATCTCCAACCCCTGGCTCCAGGCCAGGAAAGCAGGCAGCAAACCCCCCTCCGCCGGCCCCCGCCACAACACACACACAAACACAACCTACATTCTTGAACAGCTGCCACTGCTTCATTGGCCTCAGCCCCAAGAAGGAGTGTGGAATGTGCTTCCCTGAGCCATTAGAGAGCTGGGTAGTATGCTGGGGCGGTGGGTGGAGCGGGGGTGGGTGGGTGGGGTGGGGGAGGCAGTGTCTGCCGGGAAGAGGGAAGCTGAGAATAAAAAGACAAGCTGCAGAAGAAGAGAAAGAGGGATGATCCCAAGGGCCAAAGCTGCTAGGGGTGGAAGCCCTTAGGCAGTAGCCTTGGGGGCAAGTCAGGGTAGGAACCTCTGGGTTTGGGTTTCCTATCTTGTCTTCTAGCCCACACATACAAGACATAGGGAGCCAGATACCAAGGTTCTGTGGGCATACACCTGAAACTCTCCCTAACGAGAAATGTGGTAGGCTTGGGTAAGAGGAAAGGCTAGAAGCAACTTTAGAAGGTGGAAGGGTAATTGATCTCTGCAGGTACTGAAATAAAATCTTGATCCCAGCCTCTGCTTTACTGAGTGCTAGCACTCAGCCTTTCTCAAGCTCATTATCAAGATACACTGAGAGTGTTACAAACTACTTGTCACTCACTAATTATGATGAAAGAGTTGGAGATTGTGAATTATTTCCTGTCTTTTTCTCTTTCCTTTCATAAAAATCAATTAGAGCAGATTCATGGTTCTCCTTGTGGCCTTCCTTAAATGGAAAAACAAGGTAACAAAGGGGAAACCTCTGGTTCAAGAGGAGAAGTAGACATACTTCTCTTGTTTTCTCCTGCAAAATACAGCTAATAACTTGGAATGATATACATCTCTATCTATCTATCTATCTATCTATCTATCTATCTATCTATCTATCTATCTGACTTTTAAAAGTCGGGAGAAGAAGGCAGACCAGCTAAGGAACACAGGACCCAAGGAACAATATGGTGATGACTTCCTTGGGTGCTGGAGAAGGCAGCAAACAGAAACACCAATGAGAACAGATGAAAAAACAAACAAAAACAAAGAGAAAAACCAATTCCAACAAAAGCCTGTTCTCTGTAGCAAAAGGACTAGAAAAGAGGTGTGTAGTAAGACAGAAAACCATTAGACAATACCACTGTACTCCAGCCAAATGCCACAGAAAAAAAACTGTGGCTCTGCCATCTACTCATGACAGCAAAAGCTGAGTGGGAAGCCTAGCCTTACACTCTAATTTGGCTGTAACAAGGTACCTCAATCCATCCACAAGCTACTGGGATGGTATCAGAGAAGGTTGAGTGGGAAACCAGGACTTTTATCCCTGCTTGGCTGTAATGAGGGCTTCCCTGTTCCCACTGTCAGTGGAGGTCTTGTGGGGAGCTTGAAATCCTATATCTACCCAGTAGTAAAGAGGCACCACTCCCACGCCAGGGTATCAAAGGCAGAGTTGGGAATCTGGACGTTTACCCCAACCTTGCAGTAAGACAGTGATGTCTTCCTTTCCTTGCCAGTGCAGTGATAGAGGATTCCTGCTAGAACAGACTTAAATGAGATGAGTCTGATAAAATAATATGCAAAGTATCCAGGTTTCAATAAAAAGTCACCTGTTATCAACCCGGCACCTGCCAACATGGAAGGTGGCGACGGCAGCGTCGTTGTGGCTGGCCTCGGGGCTCGAGGTTCTGGAGCGGCTGCAGCGACAGTCCGGGAACTTCTGCAGGACGAGTGTTATAGTGACTTTTTAAATGAAGACTTTGATGTAAAGACTTATACTTCTCAATCTATTCATCAAGCTGTAATTGCTGAACAACTAGCAAAACTTGCCCAAGGAATCAGTCAGTTGGACAAAGAATTACACTTACAGGTTGTTGCAAGACATGAAGATTTACTGGCACAAGCAACTGGGATTGAGTCGTTGGAAGGTGTTCTTCAGATGATGCAGACGAGAATTGGGGCTTTACAGGGAGCTGTTGATAGGATAAAAGCAAAAATTGTTGAACCATACAATAAGATAGTTGCCCGTACTGCACAACTAGCAAGACTTCAGGTGGAGTGTCCCCGGAAGGTCAGACTCACTATTTTGTGTCTTAAAGCACATGCCCTGGAAGTTGCTTCTCCCTGGCCTTTGCATTCGATTAACACTTCAATGCACCAGGTGTGGACCATCAGGAACTGTCTTCTCCCTGGCACTGGCTGCCAATTTATCAGTTTTAGAGAGGCAATGTGATAACTTCCAAACCATCAACCGACATTCCTAGTAGGTGGGGCAATAGCCCTCTCCTGCCCCACTCTTGATTGTCTAACTACCTGCAACAATAACAGTAATCGTTTTTGTTAAGTACACAGTTGGGACAGAGATACGAGGGTGACTTTTCAGTGTTATTTCCTTTTATTTCTTGAATTTTGAATCATGTGCTTGTATTATCTGTTCAGAAAATGAATAATATTTAATTAAAAGATAGAGATGCAAAAAAAAAAAAGTCACCTGTTATACCATTAACCAAGATTCATGGGTCTCCTTGTGGCCTTCCTTAAAGGGGAGAACGAGGTAACAAAGGGGAAACTTTTGGTTGCAGACAAGGAGTCCAGATGAGAATTTCAACTGAAAGAGAAAAAAGAAGTAATAGATGCCCAAACTGAGTTGACACAGGTATTGGAATTATCTGACTAATTTTAAAGCAGCCATCATGAAAATCATTCAATAAGGAATTACAAACATGCTTGAAACAAATGAAAAGACAGAAAATCTTAGCAAAGAAATAAAAGATATAAAGAAGAACAAAATGGAATTCTTTTCAGTGGAAAAACACAATGACTGAAAATAAAAACTCAATGAGAAACAAAGGAGAAAACAGAGAATCCGTGAAACTTGAAAAAAGCATAGAAATTATCCAATCTCAACAACATAGGCAAAATGCACTGAAAATAAAATGAAGAGAACCTCAAGGAATTTGTGGGACTATAAAAACAAATCTAACATTCATATCATTAGAATCCATGTCCAGGTGGAGCTGTCAACTTATTCAAAGAAATTATGGTCAGAAATTCTGCAAATTCAGTAAAAAGGATAAACTTACAGATTCGAGAAACTGACAAATACCAAACAGGATAAACCCAAAGAAATTCTCATCAATACACATTTAATCAAACTTCTGAAACTAAAGACAAAAAGTACTGAAAGCAGCAAGAAAGAAACACCACCTTACTTATGGGGGAAACAACTCAAATTACAGAATATTTCTCATTAGAAGTAATAGAAGCCAGGAAATAGCACAGTATTTTCAAGAGCTGAATAAAAAAAACTGTCAACTCAGAGTTCTATGTCCAGCAAAAATATCCTGCAGGAATGAAGGGTAAAACAAGACATTCTCAGATGGAGGAATGCCACCCGAGGAGGAACACCAAGAGAATTTTATGCCAACAGGCTTACTTTAAAAGGATGGGTAAAGGAAGTTCTTAAAATGGAAAGAGATTATTTTAAAAGGAATACTGGAATATCAAGGAAGAAGAAAGAATGACTGAAAAAGCAAAAATATGAGTAAAAGCAATGGTCTTTCCTTCTCTTGAGTTTTCTAAATTATGTTTGACAGTTGAAGCAAAATTTATAACAATGTTTAGCGTAGTACTCAAGGTAGGTAGAGGAAATATCTAAGAACATTACATTAGAAAAGGGGGAGTGTAGAGAGACTTAAAGGGAAGTAACCTTTTTACCCTTCCCTTGAAGTGGTAAAATATTGACACCAGTAGATGGTGATGGGTTATGTACGTATAATGCATTGAGCAGAATGAAAGTGAAAATACAACGTATCAAAATCTGTATAATGCAGCTAAAGTACTACTGAGAGGGAAATTTATAACACTAAACACTTAGATTAGAAAAGAAGAAAAATATAAAAGTAGTGGTCGAAATCCCCACCATCAGAAATTAGAAAAAAGAAGAGCAAAGTGAACCCAAAAGCAAGCAGAAATAAGGAAATAACAAAAATAAGACTTTCAGTAAAAGAGCAGAGTCTGGCATGTAAGAAGCATGGAAGTGGCCACTCCATCCTAACATCAAGTAAAAAGCGGAACAAACTGAAAATTTCAACAACTTTTCTTAGAGCTGTAAGAGAAATAAGGCCACAGGGCAAAGCACTGCCCCCAAAATTGGATAGACTGATAGGCAAATACAGGCAAATCACAGCTTACTAGAGCAGAAACCTGGCAGGAACCAGTGCCCAGTTGGAGAAATCAGAACTATAATTGTTGAATTGCTGAAGACTTAGCGTGGACAAGCCTGAGAGATAAAAATTCCAGGGAGACCCAGCCATGGGTTGGGACAGGGGGCACTTTTGTGAGTTTTATCTCCTGGAGCTCTACCAGGTTCTCATGCAGAATATTGGAGAAAAATCCCTTCATACTTCCAACAGTGGGAGGGGAAAAAGAACCATTTTGAAATACACCAGACCTGTCTCTTTCTTTCTTTTTCTTTTTCCCTTTCTTTTCTTCTTTCTTTTCCTGCCTTTCTTTCTCTTTCTTCTTTCTCTCTTTATTTCTTTTTCTTTCTTTCTCTCTTTCTCTTTCTTTCTTTCTTCTTTTTTCTTTCTTCTTTCTCCTTTCCATAAAGTCTACTAATTAATTGTAGATTTTAACCATATCTACAAAATACCTTCAGAACCAACACAATGATTAGAGTTTGATTACATAAATGCATACTATAACCTAGCCAAGTTGACACATAAGACTAACCATCACACATTTTAAGATTTTTTAATATTTCTGAATATTTAACCCCATCAGAGTTATGATTTGCAAATATTTTCTCCCATTCTGTGGGTTATCTTTTTATTCTCTTGATAGTGTCCTTTGATCCATGCAAGCTTTTAATATTTATGAAGTAAAATTTATCTATCATTTCTTTCGTTGCTTGTGTTTTTGGTGTCATATCTAAGAATCCACTGCCAAAGTGAAGGTCATGAAGATTTTTCCTCATGTTTTCTTGTAAAAGTTTTACAGTTTTAGCTCTTAAATTTAGGTCTTTCTTCAATTTTGAGTTAATTTTTATATATGGTGTAAGGTAAGGGTTCAACTTCATTATTTTGCATGTGGATATACATTTGTCCCAGCAACATTTGTTGAAGACAGTTTTCACTCCATGGTAAAATGGTAATCTGGTTTTGGCACTCTTGTAAGAAATCAATTGATCATAGATGTATAGGATTATTTCTGGATTCTTGATTTTATTCCACTGATCTATATGTCTATCTTTATGCCAATACCACACCATTTTGATTACTGTAGCTTTGTAGTAAGCATTGAAATTGGAAAGTGTGGGTCCTCTAACTTTTTTCTTCTTATTCAAGATTGTATTGGCTATTTGGGATTGCTTGCAATTCCATATGAATTTTAGGATCAGCTTTTCCATTTCTAGAACAAAGACCATTAGGATTTTCATATAAACTGTATTAAATCTGGAGATTGCTTTAGGGAGTATTACCATATTTTCAATATTAAGTCTTTCAATCTGTGAACATGAGATGTCTTTCCACTTTTTAAGGTTATCTTTTAATTTCTTTCAGCAAAGTTTTGTAGGTTTCAAAGTACAAGTCTAGCACCTGCTTGGTTAAATTTATTACTAAATATTTTTATTCTTTTTGATGCTCTTGCACACAGAATTGTTTTCTTTTCCCCCTCACTTTATTGAGGTATGATTGACCAATAAAAATGTTATATATTAAGTTGTACAGCATGATGATTTGATACATGAATATATTGTGAAATGATTACCACAATCAAGCTAATTAACATCTCTATCACCTCACATAGTTACGCTTTTTGTGGTGAGAACACGTAAGATCTATTCTCTCAGCAAATTTCAAATACAGAATACAGTATTATTAACTGTAGTCACCATGCTATACATTAGATCTTCAGCACTTAATCATCTTATAACTGAAAATTTATACCCTTTGACCAACATCTCCTCATTTTTCCCACCCTCCAGTCCCTGGTCACCACCATTCTACTTTCTGTTCTTATGAGTTTGACTTTAAAAAGTTCCACATATATGTGATATTATGCAGTATGTATCTTTCTGTGCATGGCTTATTTTATATAGCATAATGTCCTCTAGGTTCATTCATCTGGTTGCAATGGCAAAATTTCCTTCTTTTCAAAGGCTGAATAATATCTCATTGTTTGTGTGTGTGTGTGTGTGTGTACCACTTTGTTAAAATTTCATTCATCAGCAGGCATTTATGTTGTTTTTGTGTTTTGTCTACTGGGAACAATGCTGCAATAAATATGAGAGTGCATTTATCTCTCTGAGAAAGTGATTTCATTTCCTTTGAATATATACCCAGAAGTGTGATTGCTGGACATATTATAATTCTATTTTAATTTTTTGAGGAACCTAAAAACTGCTTTCCATAATGGCTGTAACAATTTATATACCCATCAACGGTGTACAAAGGTTCTCTTTTCTCCACGTCCTTGCCAACACTTATTATCTCTTAACATTTGATAATAGCCATGCTAACAAGTTTGAGGTGGTATCTCATTGTCATTTTGGTTTGTATTTCCTTGAGAATTAATGATGTTGAGCACTTTTTCACACACCTGTTGGTTATTCATGTGTCTTCTTTGGAAAAATATCTATTCAGGTTCTTTGCTCATTACTGTGGTCTGAATGTTTTTTTTCTGCCTCAGAATTCATATGTTGATACCTAATTCCCAATACAATAATATTAAGAGGTAGGGCCTTTGGGAGGTGATTTGGTCATGGAAGGCTCTGTACTCATAGATGGGATTAATGGACTTATTAAAGAGGTCAGAGAGAGCGTGTTTTCCTCTTCCACTATATGAGGACATAGAAAAAGCCATCTATGAGGAATGGGCTCTCACTAGACCCCAAATTGGCTGATGCCTTGGTTTTGGACTCCCCAGCTTCCAAAACTGTGAGCAATAAATGCCTATTGTTTATGAATTACCCAGCCTAAGGTACTATGTTATAGCAGCCCAAACTGCCTAAGATACTCATTTTAAAAATCTAGCTATTTGTTTTCTTTGCAATTGAGTTGTATAAGTATCTTATATACATTGGATATTAACCCCTTATTGGATATGTGGTTTGTAATTTTTTTCTCCAATTCTGTAGTTTACTTTTTCATTTTGTTGATTGCTTCTAGGAGTTTTACACTTTCAGGTCTTACATTTCAGTCTTTAATCAATTTTTAGTTGATTTTTCTGTACAGTGTAAAATAAGGGCCCAATTTCATTCTTGTGCATGTGGCTAGCCAGTTTTCCCAGCACAATATATTAAATAGATTATCCTTTCCCCATTGTATATTCTTGGTACTTTTGTTCAAGAATAGTTGACCATATATGTGGGTTATTTCTAGGTTCTCTATTCTGTTCCATTGTTCTCTATGTCTGTATTTTACTAGTGCCATCCTGTTTTTATTACTATAACTTTGTAATATAATTTGAAATAAAAAAGATACCTTCAGCTTTGTTCATCTTTCACAAGATTGCTTTATCTTCTTGGGGTCTTTCGAGGTTCAATATACATGTTAGAATTGTGTTTTCTATTTCTGTGAAAAATGTCATTGGAATTTTGATAGGGATTGCATTGAATCTATAGATTGCTTTTGGTAGTATAGACATTTTAACAATATTAATTCTTCCAATCCATAAACACGGGATAGTTTTTTATTTATTTGTGTATTCTTCAATTTCTTTTATCAATGTTTTATGGTTTTCAGTGTACAGATCTTTCACCACCTTGGTTAAATTTATTCCTAATTATTTTGTTCTTTTGCTGCTATTGTAAATGGGATTGTTTGCTTAATTTCCTCTTTAAATAGTTTGTTGTTGGTATATAGAAATAATACTAATTTTTTATATGTTGACTTTATATTCTGCAACTTTACTGAATTTCTTCATTGGTTTTAACAGGTTTTTTATTTTGATAGCATCTTTAGGGTTTTCTATATATAAAATCCTATCATCTACGGAGAAAATTTAACTTCTTCCTTTCCAATATGGATGTCATTTATTTTTCTTGCCTAATTCTTCTGGCTAAGACTTCCAACAGTATGTTGAATAAAAGTGGCAAGAGTGGGCATTTGTCTTAGAGAAAAAGTTTTCATCCTTTCACTGTTGAGTTTGATTTAGCCATGGGCTTTTCTTATAAGCACTTATTGTGTTGAGGTACATTCTTTCTATAACCAATTTGTTGACAGTTTTATCATGGAAAGATGTTGAATTTTGTCAAATGTTTCTGTATCTATTGAGATGATCATATGATTTTATTCTTCATTCTATTAATATGGTGTATCACATTTTTTGATTTCCTTATGTTAAGCCATCCTTACATCCCAGAGATAAATCCCACTTGATTATGATGTATGATCCTTTCAATATGCTGATGAATTCAATTTGTATTTTCTTGAAAATTTTGGCATTTATGTTCTTCAGGGATATTGGCCTGTAATTTTCTTTTTGTGCAGTGGCCTTGTCTGGCTTTTGTATCAAGATAATGCTGTTCTCATAAAATGAGCTTGGAAATGTCTCCTCTCTTTCAATTTTTGGAAGAGTTTGAGAAGGACTGGTATTCTTCTTCAAATGTCTGTTAGAATTCATTAGTGAAGCCATCAAGTCTAGGGATTTTTTTTTGTTAGGATATTTTTTATTACTAATCCAGTCTCCTTACTCATTATTGGTCTGTTCAGGTTTTCTATCTCTTCATTATTCAATCTTGCTTAGTTGTATGTTTCCAGAAATTTATCCATTTTTTTCTATATTATCCAATTTGCTGTGTGTAATTGTTCACAGCATTTTCTTATGATTCTTTGAATTTCTGTGGTTTCAGCGGTAATGTCTCCTCTTTCACTTCTGATTTTGCTTATTTGAGTCTTCTCACTTTTTAATGTTTTTCTAGCTAAAATTTGTCCATTTAGTTTATCTTCAAAAAACCAACTCTTACTTTCATTGATTTTTTTATATTGTCTTTCTCATCTCTATTTCATTTACCTCTGTTCTGATTTTTGTATTTCCTTCTTCTGCTAAAGTTGGGATTCATTTGTTCTTCTTTTTTAGTTCCTTGGAGTATAAATTTAGGTTGTTTGTTTGAGATAGTTTCTATTTCCTTAATGTTGGTATTTGTTGCTATAAACTTCCCTCTTAGAACTACTTTTGCTGCATCTCATAAATTTTTGTATGTTGTGTTTCCATTTTTATGTATCTCAAGATATTTTTCATTCCCTCTTTGATCCATTGGTTGTTCAGGACTCTGTTATTTAATTTCCACATACTTGTGAATTTTCTAGTTTTCCTCCTGTTATGGATGTCCAGTAGTTAGAAAACATACTTGATATGATCAGTAGTTAGAAAACATACTTGATATGATTTCAATCTTCCTAAATTTAAGACTTGTTTTGTAGTCTAATATATTATCCACCCTGGAAAACATTCTGTATGCACTTCAGAAAATTGTGTATTCTGTTGCTTTTGGAAGGAATGTTCTGTATATGTCTGTTACATCAATTTGGTCTAAAGTGTAATTCAAGTCCAGTGTTTCTATGTTGATTTCCTGTATGAATGACTTATTGTTGAAAGTGGGGAATTGAAGTAGCCTACCATGGCTGGGCATGGTGGCTCATGCCTGTAATCCCAGCACTTTGGGAGGCCAAGATGGATGGATCACTTGAGGTCAGGAGCTCGAGAGCAGCCTGGTCAACATGGTGAAACTCCGTCTCTACTAAAAATACAAAAAATAGCCAGGCGTGGTGGTGGGCACACATAATCTCAGCTACTTGGGAGGCTGAGGAAGGAGAATCGTTTGAACCCTGGAGGCAGAGGTTGCAGTGAGCTGAAATCATGACACTGTACTCCAGCCTGGGCTACAAAGCAAGACTCCATCTCAAAAAAAAGAAAAGAAAAGAAAAGAAATACTCTACTATTATTGTATTGCTGTCTGTTTCTCCCTTCAGTTCTGTTAATAGTTGCTTTTAATATGTAGGTACTTGCATGTTGGGTGCATATATATTTACAATTATTATACTCTTGATGAATTGACACTGTTGTCATTATATAATAACCTTATTTTCTTCTTGTTATGGTTTTTTACTTACAGTTTATTTTGTATGATATAGGTGTAACTACCACTGCTCTCTTTTGGTGTTCATTTGCATGGAATGTCTTTTTCCATCTCTTTACTTTCAGCCTGTATGTGTCCTTAAAACTAAAGTGGGTCTTTTAGCCACTCTGTCTTTTAATTAGAGAATTTAGTCCATTTACATTTAAAGTAATTATTGATATGTAAAGACCCACTACTACCCTTTTATTTAATTATTTTGTGACTATTTTGTAGTGCCTTTGTTCCTTTCTTGCTTGCTACCTTTCTTTGTAATTTGATGATTTTATATAGCAGTTTGCTTTCATTTCTTTCTCTTTTGTGTATCTACTATAGATTTCTGCTTTATGATTACCATGGGGCCTACATAAAATATCTTAAATTTATAAGTGTCTATTTTAAGCTAATAGCATTATCTTTTCTTTCTTCAATAATAAATTAAACTTAGCTTACCGCAACTTTTTTACTTTATGAACTTTTTATTTTTTAACTTTTTGACTCTTGTAATAACACTTAGCTTAAAACACACATTGTATAACTGTACAAAATATTTTCTTTCTTTATATCCTTAGCCTAGAAACTTAATTTTTAATCAATTAATTTTTTACTTTTTAAACTTTTTTTATTTACAACTAAGACATGAACACACACATTAGCTTAGGCCTACACAGGATCAAGATCATCAATATCACTGTCTTCTACCGCCACATCTTGCACCACCGGAAGGAAGGTCTTCAGGAACAATAAAAGTATAGTACAGTAAATACATAAGCCAGTGACATAATAATTTATGATTATACTTGATTAGGCCTAGGCTAATGTGAATGTTTGTGTCTTAGTTGTAAAAAAATTAAAAAGTAAAAAAATAATTAAAAAATTAAGTTTCTAAACTAAGGATATAAAGAAAGAACATATTTTGTACAGTTATACAATGTGTGTTTTAAGCTAAGTGTTATAAGAGTAGCATGTACATGTATGCAGCATGTACATTATGCATGTATATACTTTTATATGACTGGCAGCACAGTAGGCTTGTTTATACCAGCATCACCACAAATATGTGAGTGATGCATTGTGCTATGACATTATGATAGCTACAATGTAACTAGGTGATGGTAATTTTTTAGTTCCATTATTATCTTATGGGACCATGGTCATATATGTCATCTGTCATAAACTACAATGTACTTGTGCAGCACATGGCTATATATATGTATATGCATGTGTTTATGTATGTGGATGTATAAGTGAAATGAATGACAGTAAGGATACAAAAGTTGAGAGAGAGGAAGTAAGATTATTTTGTTATTACAAGGTACTTGCACGACCCAGGAAGTGTATAGTATTTGAAAGTGGACTTGAATTAGTTGTAAATGTATATTGCAAACTCTAGGACAACCACTAAAAAAGGAAAAAAAGAATAAAACTAATACGCTAAGAAAGGAAAGAAAATGTAATCACAGAAAATAGATTAAAATCACAGAAAATACTCAGAATCACAGAGATAAATAGGAACAAAGAACAAGGGAACAAATAAAATACAGTAACAAATATGATAGATGTTTATCTAACTATATCAATTAAAAGGTGGTGGCTAGAAATGTACAGATTTCAGAAATGAAATCCACCTTCTGTTTCAGAAATGGACAGATTCAGCAGGCAGAAAATCACTCAGGACAGTTGAACTCAACAATATAATCAGTTAAGTGTAGTGAACATCTATTGACTACTTCATTCAACACCAGCAGAATACACATTTTTCTCAAGCTCACATGCAACATTCACCAGGATAGATCAGATTCTGAGCCACAAAATACACTGTGACAAATTTTAAAGAGTAGAAATTATACAATGTTTGCCCTCAGACAACAATAGAATTAAGCTATAAATCAATATAAAAATAGCTGAAAAATCCCAAAATATTTGGAGATTAAACAACAAACTTCTAAATAACAAATGAGTCAAAGACAAAAATCTCGAGACATTTAAAAATATTTTGAAACAAATGAAAATCAAACTAAAACTTACCAAAAGTTGTGGGATTTAGCAAAAGCAGTGCTCATAGGAACACTTATGGCATTGAATGCATATCTTAGAAAAGAAGAAAGATCTAAAATCAACCATCTAAGCTTCCACCTTAGGAAACTAGAAAAAGAAGAGCAAGTTAAATCTGAAGTAAGCAGAAGTAAAGAAATAATGAAATTACAGCAGTTCTGAAATGAATGAAAATGATTCAGAAAAAATGAAATCAATAAATAAAATTAACAAAATCAGAAGCTGGTTCTTTGAAAAGGTTAATAAAATTGATAAGCCTCTACCCAGGGTAACTAAGAAAAAAAGACAGGGAACACAAATTACTAACATCATAAATGAAAAAGGGGATACCACTAAAGGCTGCATGGACATTAAAAAATAATAAAGCAATATTAGGAACAACTCTATGTCCACCAATTTTATAAACTAGAAGAAATGGGCCAATTCCTTGAAAGACACAGTCTACCAAAATGCACACAAGAAGAAATAGATAATCTGAATAAATCTACATCTATTAAAGAAATGAAATTGATAATAACTTTTCAAAACAGAAAACCAGTAGGCCAGGTGGGTCCAAAACAGAAAGCTCCAGGCTGTGTTTACTGGTGAATTCTAATAAACATTTAAGGAAGGAATTATTCCAAATCCCTACAGAAGATACAAGCAGAATACTTTCTAACTCATTGTATCAGGCCTATATTATGCTAATACCAACGCTGTACAAAAATATTACAAGAAAAAAAACCTAGACTAGTATTCCTCATGAACATAGATGCAAAACTCTTCAATAAAATATTATCAAATAAAATCCAACAATACAAAAAGATATACACCATGACTAGGTGAGATTCATCCCAGTTACGCAAGACTGGTTGAATATTTGAAAATCAATTAATGTAATCTATTATATCAATAGGCTAAATAAGAAAAATTATAGGATCATATCAATAGCTACAGAAAAGCATTTCATAAAATCCAATACCTATTACTGATAGACACTCTCAGTAAACTAGGAAAAGAGGGTGAACTTCCTCAACTTGACATACACTGTCTACAAAAACCCTACAGCTAATATCATAATTAAAGGCAAATCTTGAAGCTTTGCCACTAAGATAAAGAACAAGGCAAGGATGTTCCCTCTCACCACTTCTTCCCAATAGCATACTGCAATTCCTATCCTAACGTGATAAGATAAGAAAAGGAAATAAAAGGTACAGTTTGGGAACAAAGAAATAAAACTGTATTTGTTCAAAAATGTCAGGTTAGTCTGTGTAGAAGATCTAAAAGAACTGGCAACAAGAAAAATAACTCCTGGAAGTAGCGAGCCATTATAGCAAGATCGTAGGATACAAGGTTATAGTACAAAATTCAATCACTTTTCTATATACCAGAAATGAATAAGTGGAACTTGAAATTAAAGACACAGCATCATTTACAATAACACCCCCCAAAAAATGTAATACTTAGATATTTATCTAACAAAATATATACAAGATCTATATGTGGGAAACTAACAAAATACTAATGAAAGGAATCAAAGAAGAGCTATGTACCTAGATAGGAAGACCCAGGATTGTCAAGATGTTGGTTCTTCTCAACTTAATCTGTAGATTAAAAGCATTCCCAATCAAATCTCATCAAGTTATTTTGTGGATATTGATAAACTGATTCTAAAGTGTATATGGAGAGGAAAAAAACCCAGAATAGTCAACACAATATTAAAGGAGAAGAACAAAGTTTAAGGACTTACACAATTTGACTTTAAGACTTACTATAAAACTATAGTGATTAAGACTGTGTGATACTGGCAAAAGAACAGACATATAAATCAATGGAACAGAGTGGAGAGCCAAGAAATTGACTTCCCCATAAATATAGTGAGCTGATCTATATTGCAGAGGCAATACAATGGAGAATACATAGTTTTACAACAAATTGGGCTGGAACAACTGGACATCTACATACAAAATATGATCTAGACACAGAATTTACAACCTTAACCAAAAGGCAAGAAATAATGGATGCTAGCAAGGATGTGGAGAAAGGGGAATACTTGTACATTGTTGATGTGAATGTAAATTTGTACAGCCAACATGGAAAACAGTATGAAGGTTCCTTAAAAAAATTAAACATAGAAGTACCATATGATTCAGTAAGCCTACTGCTGGATATATATCTGAAAGAAAAGAAATCAGTATATCAAAGGGACACCTGCACCATGTTTAATGCAGTGATTATTCATAATAGCTAAGATAAGGAATCAACCTAAGTGCTTATCAACGGATGAATGAATAAAGAAAATGTGGTACATATACACAGTGGAGTTCTATTTGGCCATAAAAATGAATGAAATCCTGTCATTTGCAACCACATGGATAGAACTGTAGGACATTTTGTTCAGTAAAATCAGCCAGGCACAGAAAGACAAATATTACATATTCTCACTTATATGTAGGAGGGAAAAAAAAACTGCCAGGTGTGGTGGCTCCCACCTGTAATTCCAGCACTTTGGGAGGCCAAGGCATGTGGATCACTTGAGGTCAGGAGTTCAAGACCAGCCAGGCTAACATAGTGAAATCCCGTCTCTACTAAAAATACAAAAAATTAGCCAGGCATGGTGGTGGGCTCCTGTAATCCCAGCTACTCAGGAGGCTGAGGCAGGAGAATCTCTTGAGCCCAGGAGGCGGAGGTTGCAGTGAGCTGAGATTGCACCATAGCACTCAAGCTTGGGCGACAGAGCAAGACTCTGTCTCGCAAACAAACAAACAAAAAATTGATCTAATGGAAGTAGAGAGTAGAATGACAGTTACCAGAGGCTAGGAAGGGTAGTGGAGAGGCAGGGATAAAGAGGGATTGGTTAATGGGTACAAAAATATGGTTAGACAAAAGGAATAAGATCTAATTTTTGGTGGCAGAATAGAGCAACTAGAGTCAACAATAATTTATTGTATATTTCAAAATAACTAGATGAGTGAATTTGTAATATTCTCAACACAAAGAAATAATAAATATTTGAGGTGATGGATACCTTAATTATCCTGATTTGATCATTACACATTGCATATTTGTATCAAAATATCACGTGTACTCCATAAATATATACAACTATTATGTATCCATAAAAATTAAAAATAAAAAACCCAAATATATCACATACCTAAAGGTAAAATTCAAAACTATAAATATCTTAGAAAATAACATCGGAGAAAATCTAGATGACCTTGAGTTTGATGATAACTTTAGATACAACACCAAAGGCATGATCCTTGAAAGAAAGAAATGATAAGCTGGATTTCATTAAAATTTAAAATTTCTGCTCTGTGAAAGACACTGTCAAGAGAATGAAAAGACAAGCCACCAACTGTGAAAAAACATTTGCATTAGGCATCTCTGATAAAGGACTGTTATCCAATATATACAAAGAACTCTTAAACTCGAAAATAAGCAAACAACCCTACTGAAAATATAGGCCACATGTCTGAACAGATACTTCATCAAAAAAGACATACAGGTGGCAAATAAGCATGATAAAAGATGCTCTACATCATATATCAACAGGGAAATGCAAATTAAAACCACAATGAGATATCACTACACACCTATTAGAATGGCCAAAATCTAGAAACTGAGAACACTAATGCTGATGATGTTGAAGAGCAACAGGAACTCTACTTCATTGTTGGTGGGAATGCAAAATGGTGCGGCCACTTGGAAGACAGTTTAGTCGTGGTTTCTTACAAAACTAAATGTACACCAACTGAACAATTCAGCAACTGCACTCCTTGGTATTTACCCAGAGAAGTTGAAAATTTATGTTTACAGAAAAACCTGCACATGGATCTTTATAGCAGCTTTATTCATAAAGGCCAAAACTTGGAAGCAACCAAGATATTCTTCAGAAGGTGAATAAATAAATAAACAGTGGTACATCCAAACAATGCAATATTATTCAATGCTAAAAAGAAATGAGCCATAAAGCCAGGAAGAGACATGGAGAAAACTTTAATGCATATGGCTAAGTGAAAGAAGTCACTCTGGAAAGGGCACATACTATGTGATTTCAACTATATGGCATTCTAGAAAAGGAAAAACTATGGATACAGTAAAAAGATCAGTGGTTGGCAGGAGGTAGTGGGGAGGGAGAGTTGAATAAGCAAAGCAAAGAAAATATTTAGGGCAGTAAAATTGCTCTATATATTAGTATAATGGTGAATACATGTCATTATGGATTTGCCCAAACCTACGGGCCACTCTGGTAGGGGATGTTGATAATAGGGTAGGCTATGCATGTGTCGGGACAGAAGATACATAGGAAATCTCTGTACTTTCCTCTGAATTATGCTATGAACTTAAAATTGCTCTCAAAAATTAATATCTATTAAAACATAAGAAGAAAACAATGAAATTGAAAATAGACAAATCAATAGAGAAAACCAATGGAACCAAAAGTTGGTTCTCTGAAAAGGTCAATAAAATTGATTAAACTTTCACAAGACTGATGATAAAAAAGAGAGAAGACACAAATTACCCCATATCAGGAATGAAATAAAGGATATCACTACAAATCATGAACCTATCAAAGGTATGAAAAGGGAATACTGTGAATGACTTTAAACTCATACATCTGACAACTTAGACGAAATGGGCAAATTCCTAGAAAAGCACAAACTACCACTACTGACCCAATATGAAAGAGATCACTTGATTAGCCTTATAACTATTAAATGCATTGAATTTGTGATTAGAAACTTACCCCAAAAGAAATCTCCAGGCTGAAATGATATCACTGGAGAATTCTATCAAGCATTTAAGAAAAATTAACACCAATTCTGTACAATCTCTTCCTGAAAATAGAAGAGGAGAAAGTACTTCCTAACTCATTTTATGAAGCCAGTATTACCCAAATGTCAAAACCAAAGACCATACAAAAAAGAAAACCACAAATCAATAATTCTTGTGAATGTGGAAGCAAAATCTGTGACCAAATATTAACAAATTGAATTTGGCAGTATTGAAAAAGAGTTACAGACCTTAAGAAAGTGGAGTTTATTCCAGCCATGCAAGGCTGGTTCAATATTTGAAAATCAATCAATGTGATTCTCCATATTAGCAGGCAAAACAATAAAAATCACATCATCACATCAATGAATCATCAAAAGCATTTGACAGAATTTGGTATCCATTTGAGATTTTTAAAAACTCTCAGATAACTAAAAATAGAGGAATGTTCTCAACTTGATAAAGAGCATCTACCAAAACCCTATGGCTAAAATCATACTTGATGAGAGACAAACTACTTTCTCCCTATGATAGAAAACAAAACATGGATGTACACACTCTTATCCCTCTTATTCAACATAGTACTGAAACTTGTAGCCTGCACAATTGATACAATGGTTGACACAGAAAATTGCCAACAAATCTAAAAGCAAACAAAACACAACTTTCTAGAACTAATGAGTGACTTTGGCGAGGTCTTAAGATACAAGATCAACTTACAAAAATCAATTGTATTTCTAAGCACTAATCATGAATATGTGGACATAAAAACTAAAAATACAGTACCACTATAAATCACTCAAAAATTAAATACTTGGATATAAATCTAACAAAATGTGTACAAGATTTGTATGCTGATAGTTACAAAATGCTGATGAAAAAATCAAAGATCTAGATAAATGGAGAGGCACGGTGTTCATAGATTCTAAGACTCAACATAGTAAAGATGTCAATTCTTACCACATTGAAATTAGATTCAATGCAATTTCTATCAAAATACCAGAAAGGTTTTTTGTAAATATAAAAAATATTGTCTTAAAATTCATATGGAAATGCCAAGGAATTACAATAGCTGTAACAATTTAGAAGAATCACTCCACCTGACCTCAAGATTTATTATACAAGTATAGTAATAAAAAACACATAGTGTTGGTGGAGAAATAGACACATACATCAATGAAACAGAATAGAGAAACCAGAAATAGACCCACAAATATGCCCAACTGATTTTTGATGAAGATGCAAAAGCATTTCTGTGGAGGAAAGATTACCTTTTCAACAAATGGTGTTGAAGCAACTGAACATTCATGGGCAAAAAAAGATAAACCTTGATCTAAACCTCACACCTTACACAAAAAGTAACTCAAAATGAACCATAGACTTAAACGTAAAATGTAAAACTGTACAACTTTTAAAAGAAAACTGGGCCAGGTGCTGTGGCTTATACTTTGGGAGGTCAAGGTAGGAGGATCACTTGAGCCGGGAAGTTCAAGACCAGCCTGGACAACAAGGTGAAACCCTGTCTCTACAAAAATGTACAAAAATTAGCTGGGTGTGGTGGTGTGCATCTGTAGTCTTAGCTACTTGGGAGGCAGAGGTGGGAGAATCGCTTGAGCCCAGGAGGTCAAGGTTGCAGTGGGTCGAACTAGCATCACTGCACTCCAGCCTGGGTGACAGAGGGAGACCCTGTCTCTAAATAAATAAATAAATAAAAATAAAATGAAATAAATAACAGAAAACATAGGAAAAAAATGTACAGTAACCTGGGCTTAAGAGTTCTTAGAAACAACATCAAAAGCACAATCCATTATAGAAAACATGGATAAATTGAACTTCATCAAAATTAAAATATTTTGCTCAACAAAATCCCTGTAAAGAGCATTAAAGAACAAGTTCCATTGGGAGAGAAAATATTTGCAAGCCATATATATGACAAAGGACTCATATGGAGAATATATGAAGAAGTCTCAAAACTCAATAGTAAAACTAAAAAAAAAAATCCACTTAGAAAATAGGCAAAAGACAAGAAGAAACATTGCACTGAAGCAATGGCAAATAAGCACATGGCAAATAAGCACAGATGGCAAATAAGCACATGAAAAGATGTTCAATGTTAGTAGCCGTTAGGGAACCACAAATGAAGAACACAATGAGATATCGCTCCACACTTATTAGAATGGCTAAAATTAAAATTAGTAACAATACAAAATCTGGTGAGAGTGAAGATAAACTAAATCTCATATATTGATGGTATGGGAATATATAATGTTATAGCCACTCAAGAAAATGGTATGGTGGTTTCTTATAAAACTAAACATACACCTACCATAGAACCCATCAATTACACTGCTGGGCATTTATCCTAGAGAAATGAAAAGTTGTTCAGACAAAAACCTGTACATAATTGTTCATAGCAGCATTATTTGTAATAGCCCAAAACAGAAAGTAACCAAAATGACCCTAAGCAGATGAGTGATTAAACAAACTGGTACATCCATACCATGGAATACTGCCCATCAATGAAAAAAAAAAAACAAAATCTTGATACCTGCATGGATGAATCTCTAGAGAATTATGCTCAGTAATAAAAGCCAATCTCAAAGTTCACATGCTCTATGATTCCATTTATCTAACATTCCTGAAATAACAAAATTGTAGCATTGGGGAGTAGATTAGTGATTGCCAGGGGTTAGGGATGGTGGAGTGAAGGGGGATGAATATGGCTATAAGGAGGTAGCATGGGGGAGATATTTGTGGTGTTGGAAGAGTTCTGTTTCTTGATTGCAGTGGTGGTTACACAAACCTACTTGTGATAATATGACATAGAACTGTGTGTACACATTATATCAATGTCAAATTCCTGGATTTGATATTGTACTATAATTAAGTAAGATATAACCACTGGGGAACACTGACTAAAGGATAAATGGAACCTCCCTGTACTCTTTTTTCTTGTGCAATTTCTATTGAGAAATGATGTCTATACCATGAAATTATCTCTTTAAATTGTATAATTCAGTATTTTTTAGTATGTTTATAATGTTGTACACAAATATCATCACTATTTAATTCTGGAACATTCTCATCACCTCAAAAGGCAATTCAGTACCTGTTAGCAGTCATTCCTCTTTTTCTCCAAACCCTCATCCCCGGGCAATTGCTAATTTACTTTCTGTCTCTATGAATTTTCCTATTTTGCACATTTTGAGGAATGACTAGGCCATTTTCCAAAAACTCTGCACCATTTTACATTTCCACCAGCAAAGTATGATGGTTTGAATTTCTCTGTATCCCTGCCAACATTTATTATTATCTGACGTTTTTATTATAACCATCTTAGTGGGTGTGAATTGGTATCTTCTTGTTTTGAGTTGTATTTCAGTAATGACAAATGATGTTGAGCATCTTTTCATACGCTTATCAGCCATGTCTATATCTTCTTTGGAGAAGTGTGTGTGTGTGTGTGTGTGTGTACAGTATGTGTGTGTGTTCAAATCCTTTGCCCATTTAAAACCTGTGATCTTTCTATTGTTGACTTTTAAAAGTTTTTATATATTCTGGATAGTAGGCCTTTATAAAGTATATGATATGTAATGTGAATTGTCTTTTCACTTTCCTAATAGTATTATTTGAAGCACAGAACTTTTTATTTGGAAAAAATACAATTATCTGCTTTTTCATTTTGTTGCTTGTCCTTTAGGTGTCTTGTCTAAGAAACTATCATCTAATCCAAGGTCAAGAAGTTTTACATCTATGTTTTCTGCTAAGAGTTTTATAGTTTTAGCTCTTAAATTTAGTCTTTGATCCATTTTGACTTAATTTTTGTATATGGTGTGAGGTAGAGATCCAAATTCTTTTGCATGTGGGTATCCATTTGTGCCAGAACCATTTGTTGAAAAGATTATTCATTCCCCATTGAATGGTCTTGTCACCTTTGTTGAAAATCAATTGAACATATATGTATGAGTCTATTTCTAGACTCTGAATTCTATTTGATTCATCTGTATGTCTATCTTTATGCCAGTAGCACAAATCTTGATTTACTGTAGCTTTGTAGCAAGTTTTGACATTGGAAAGTTTCAAATAATCAACATTTTTTCCCTCCCAGATTGTTCTGGCTATTCTTGTTTCTTTGTGTTTCCATTTGAATTTTAGGACCAACTTGTCAATATCTGCAAAAAATAAAAATTGGTAGCTAGGATTTTGATAGGGATTATGTTGAATCTGTATATCAATTTGGTGATCATTGCCATATTAACAATATTGTCTTCTTATCCAGGAACATGGGATGTCTTTCCATTTATTTAGATATTGCTGAATTTTTCATTTGGTGTTTTACAGTATTCAGTCTTGCGATATTTTGTAGATTCCTAAGTATTTTATTCTTTTTTGATACTATTCTAAATAGAATTTTTTTTTTTTTTTTTTTTTTTTTGAGATGGAGTCTCACTCTTTTGCCCAGGCTGGAGTACAGTGGAGCTATCTCGGCTCACTGCAAGCTCTGCCTCTTGGAGAACTGTTTTCTTAATTCTATTTTTGGATTGTTGCTGCAAGTGTGTAGAGATAAAACTTTTTATATTGATCTTCTTTGCTACAACCGTGCTAAAATTGTTTGCTAGGTCTAGCTGATTTATGTCATTTAAGTCTTCTATTTAGATGCTGACTTTCTTTTTCTATCCATTATGAAAAGTAAGGTATTGAAATCTTCAACTATTATTATCTGTTTTTCTCCTTCAATTCTGACAGTTTTTGATTCATATATTTAGATGCACATGTTTATAACTGCTGTATCTTCTTGATGGATCAATAATTTTATCATAAAATATTCCGAGGTCAGGCATGGTGGCTCATGTCTGTAATCCCAGCACTTTGGGAGGCCAAGGCAGGCAGATCACTTGAGCCCAGGAGTTCAAGACCAGCCTTGGCAACATGGCAAAACCCCATCTCTACAGAAAAATACAAAAATTAGCTGGGTGTGGTGGCGTGCACCTGTAGTCACAGCTACTTGGGAGGCTGAGGCAGGAGAATGGCTTGAACCCAGGAGGCTGAGGTTATAGTGAGCCAAGATTGTGTGACTACACTCCAGCCTGGGAAACAGGAGTAAAACCCTGTCTCAAAAATTAAAAATAAATAAAATAAAATATTCCTATTTATCTATAGAACAAGTTTTCGAGTATATTTTGTCGTATATTTGTATAGCCATTCTAGCTGTCTTTTAGTTACCATATGCATGGTATTTTTCTCCATCCTTTTACTTTCAACCTATCTGTATCTGTCTGAATCGAAAGTGTATTTCTTGTATATAGCACATAAACCGATCATGTTTTAATCCATTTTGCCAATCTCTCCTTTTAAATAGGAGATGTAATATAATTTTAATATAATTACTGATATGGTAGGATTTATATTTGCAATTTTGTCATTTGTTTTCCATATGTTTTATGTGTTTTTTCTGTGTTCCTCCATTACTCCCTAATTTGGGTTAAATAGACATTTTCTGGCATACTTATTTTAGGGGCTGTACCAGAAAATTTTAATCTCATCATTTTTTTTGCTACTTTTTAAAGTAATTTTCTTATTCATTGCCTTGGGGATTATAATTAACATCTTTGCTTATAATAATCTAGTTCAGATTAATACAAACTTAATTTCAACAGTATACAAAAACTTCTCTCCTACACAGCCTTATTCCCTCCCTTATTCTTTATTATCATATAGATTATATCTTTATACATTGCATGCCCATCACACAGATTTTTAATTTTTATTAAAATCAGATGGGGGAAAACATTGCAAACAAAAACACTGCCATTTATCCATGTGGGTTCGAGTTATTGTCTATTGTCCTTTCATTTACACCCGAATTACTTTCTTTAATATTTTTTATAGGACAAGTCTGGTAATGATGGATTTTCTCAGTTTTTGTCTATCTTGGAACATTTTACTTTGTCCTTCATTTTTTGAGGGATAGTTCTGCTGCATATAGAATTTTTTGTTTGGAAGCCATTTTCTTTTAACACTGTGAATGTATCATCCCAGTCTTTTCTGATCTCCAGTGCTTTTAATGAGATATCAACTTTTAATCTTATCAAGGATTCCTTTTACAGAATGAGCCACTTTTCTCTTGCTGCTTTCAAAATCTTGTCTTTGGCTTTGGCTTTTGACTGTTTGCTTACAATGTGTGTAGGCTTGGACCTCTTTGAATTTTTCTACTTAGAGTTTACTGAGTTTCTTAGATGTGTAGATTATTTGTTTCTCACCAAATTTGGGAAGTTTTCAGCCATTATTTCTCCAAATATTCTTTCTACCCCTTTCTCTCTCACCTATCTTTCTGGGACTCCCATCATGAGCAGTTGGTATGCTTACTGGTTTTACACAGGTCTTTGAGGCTCTGTTCATTTTTCTTCATTCGTTTATCATTCTGTTTTTCAAACTAGATAATCTTAATTAAGGTTATCTTCAAGTTTGCTTATTCTTCTACCTCCTCAAATCTGTCGTTGATTCCTTCCAGTGAATCTTTCATTTCACTTACTGTACTTTTCGACTCCAGAATTTCTATTTGTTTCTTTTATATAATCTATTTTTATACCCCTTATTTGGTGAGACATTGTTTTATATATTCCTCTAATTATTTAGATTTGGTTTCCCTCAGTTCTTTGAACATATTATAAATGTATAAGATAAAAGTATTTGTCTAGTAAAGTCCAATACCTGGACTTTATAGACCATATTTTTTTGTTTCTTTTTGTGTTCATAACTTTTGTTGAAAACTGAATATTTTAAATAACATGATATTGCAGCTATGAAAACCAGACTCTCCTTTTTCACCAGGGGTGGTTGTTATTGCCACTATTTCCTTGTTTAGTGAGTTATCTGAATCAATTCTATAAAATCTGTATTCTTTGTTCTGTATGGCCACTGAAATTTCTGCTTGTATAGCTTAGTGTCAGCTAATGATTGGACAGAGATTTTCTTAAATGTCTGTAACTCACAAGTCTCCCAGTCTTTGCCAAAGGGCTCTGTGTGCATGTTGAGAGCACACATTCAAAACTTAGCCAGAAAGCTTACAACTCCACCTTAGCATTCCTGCTTGTGCAGAGCCTCAAAGTCAACCAGAGAGGAGAACTCAGAGCCTTATCAGTTTTCAGGAACATATGCACAGTCCTGTGTGGCCTTCTAGATTTCCAGAAATACATCAGGGCTTTTCCAGGCCCTCTGTGGATACCTCATTCACCAGCTTTTCCTTTTAAGCTTTTTGATTGGTCTATTGTTTGCTCTAATAGCATCCACCACCTTAGGCAGCCATGATGTTAAACAATTGCCACTGATTACTTTTAGCAAAAGCAATGAAGATCAAGACAAGCCTTGCAAGTGGTGTCATCGTGAGAACCATAAGACAAGCATGTAATGACAATTCTCTGGGAATGACAAGGACTCTAATCCTGTTCTTCCTTCTCCAATGGTTGCCAGTCTGCTGGTGTACACTGTGATTTAAGGCTGTTTATTTTCAAGGCTACTGTGGATCTGGGGAGGGTGGATGGGGATAAGTCAAGTTAAAATGCCATAAAGCTCACAATTCTTATCAAGATTCAGTCTCTTTTCTTGAATAAACAACCACTGAATTGCTAAAAACCTTTGGTTAATTTTCAGAGTCTTGAAAAAGTTGATCCTGATCATTTTTATTAGCGTTTTGGTTATTTTAATGGAAGGAGGGAACTTTCATAGGTGTTTACTCTGCCATTTTTGCTTACATCTCTCTGTCCTATTTTTGCAATTTCTTATTAATTCATAATTATTTCAAAGTGAAATGCTTTAAAAATCATTAAGGAAGAACTAGGGTGTAGGTGGACTGCCCTGCCACCACTAGAACAATCTATCAACTGGTCCTGAACAATCAGTCTAAACAATAACCCTATGAAATGGGCATCTCTAGGCCCATTTAATGGCTGAGGAAACTGAGGATCAGAAAGGTTTAATAAAGGGCCCAAGGTTATAGAGCTAGAAAGAGTCAAGCTGGGAATTCCAATCTATATGGGCCTGATTCTTAAGCTTCTTCTTCTTCTTCTTCTTCTTTTTTTTTTTTTTTTTTTTTTTTTACTACTTTTATTTATCAGTAAACCTTTATTAAACATCTACTATATGCTAAGCACTGCTGTAAATGCTGGAGATACAACAACAAATAAAGCCCCTTCACTCATGGAGTTGACATCTTAGTGAAAGGAGACAGACAAATAATCAAATTAAGGAATAAATAAATAATATGCCTGGTAATTATGAGTGCTATAAGGAAAAAGAAGCAGAATAATTGATGGTCAGAAAGTAATGGAAGTGATGGGAGGTACTATTTTATCTGGGGTGATGAGGGAAGGCTTCTCTGAGAAGGTGACATGTAAGCAGGAATCTGAATGAAGTGAGGAAGGTATAAACACAGGTGGCTAGAGAAAAAGCATCCAATACAGTAGGAACAGTAAGTGCAAATGTACTCAAGTAGGAGTGTGCTGACACCTCATTAGCCTGGACTGTTTGAAGAATAGCAAGAAAAGTGGCTAGAGCAGAGGGAATGTGAAGGGGAGTAAGATAGTAGGAGATGAAGTCAGAGAGGTAGGAGTGATGATAGAGACAGATCATGTGGACAGTGGTTCTCAGCCTTGGCTATACCTAGACTCACCTGGGGAGCTTTTTAAACTCTCCACACCCAGGCTGCATCCCAGACCAATTAAACCAGAACCTCTGGGCTTGAGCCCCAGACACCAGTATTTTTTAAAACTCCCTAGATGGCTCCAATGTGCAGCCAATTTTGGAAACTCATGATGTAGTGTCTTCTAGATCATTGTGAGGCCTTTGGCATTCACTATGGTTGATGAGAAGCCAAGAGATGATTTTGAGCAGAGGCATGAAATGATGTGGTGTATGGTTTAACAGGATCTCACTGGCTTCTGTGTTGAGAGTAGACTATAGAGGCAAAGAGGGAGAGGGTATGTTATGGCTTGAATGTCCCCTTGAAAACTTGTGTTGAATTTTAATTGCCATTGTAATAGTGTTGAGAGGTGGGACCATAAAGAGGTGATTAGATCAGGGCTCTGCCCTCATGAATAGGTTAACACCATTATCATAGGAGTAGGTTCATTACCGCAGGAGTGGGCTCCTGATAAAAGGATAAGTTTGGCTCCATTTCTTTCTTGCTCTCGTATATGCTTTACTATCCTTACATTTTCCACCATGGGATGATGCGACACAAAGACCCTCACCAGATGCTGGTACCACTCTTTTGAGCTTCCAAGCCTCCAGAACTGTGAGAAATGATTTTCTTTTCTTTATAAATCATCTAGTCTGTGGTATTGTGTTATATCAGCAAAAAGGAACTAAGCCAGAAAATTAGTATTAAGATGTGGAGCTGGCCAGGCACGGTGGCTCATGCCTGTAATCCAGTATTTTGGGAGGCCGAAGTGGGTGGATCACCTGAGGTCAGGAGTTTGAGACCAGCCTGGCCAACATGGCGAAACCCTGTCTCTACTAAAAATACAAAAATTAGCCGGGTGTGGTGGTGAGCACCTGTAATCTCAGCTACTCGGGAGGCTGAGGCAGGAGAATCGCTTGAACCTGGGAGACGGAGGTTGCAGTGAGCCGAGATCCTGCCACTGCACTCCAGCCTCGGCAACAGAGCAGCACTCTGTCTCAAAAAAAAAAAAAAAAAAAAAAAAAAAAAAAAAAAAAAAAACAGATGTGGTGCTGTTGCTATAACAAATACCTGAAAATAGGAAAGCAGCTTTTGAACTTAGAGGAGCAAGCAAGCTAGAAAACACCTAGATTTTCATAAATGAAGCACTATAGGTGATTCTGGTGAGGGCTCAGAAAAGAGAAGAGCTGTAGGGAAAGTCTAAAACTTATTAGAGATTACTTAAGTGGTCATGATCAGAATGCTTGTGGAAATATGGACAGTAAAGGCCAATCTTATGAGGTCTCAGATGAAAAAGAGGACTACCTAATTGGAAATGGAAGTAAAGACCATCCTTGTTATAAAGTGGCAAAGGTCATGGCTGAATTGTGTCTATGCCCTTGGTTTTATGTAAAGTACAGAACTTAAGAAGGATAAATGAGGGTATCTTGTGGAATAAATTTTTAAGCAAAATATTGAAGGAGCTGCATGGCTATTTTTAAGTGCATGCATTAAGATGTGAGAGAAAAGAAGTGGCTTAAAGACAGAGAGTATCATTAAAAGAAAGGAAGAACAGAAAGATTTTGAACATTTTGAGCCTGGCCATGTAAAGAATAAAAAACCGTGTTCAGGAGAGCAAACAAAGGATGTGGCCAAGTGACCATTTACTAAGAAGATGAATAAGGATAGAAGGGATCATCAAAATAATAGGAGAACTATTCCCTAGGCACTTCAGAGATCCTCAAGAGAGATTCCTGCCTCTCTCATTACAGGCTCAGAACTTTGGGAGGGCAGAATAATTTTAGAGGATGGGCCCAGGCCACCCTCCACAGCTCACTGCCCAGAAATGCCTTGAGTCTCTGCTCCCCAAATTCCAATGCAGCACTCCTTAGCCAGCCCAGCCATAATTCAAATGGGCCCAGGTGTGGTTCAACCCACTGCTCTGAAAGTTACAAACTGCAAACCTTGGTGACATTCACATGGTGCTAACTCTGCAGGTATGCAGAATGCAAGAGCTGTGAGAGCATAGCTTCCTCTACCTAGATTTCAAAGGATGTCACAGACAGTCTTATGACCCAAGCAGAGACTTGTCATGGGGCAGAGCCACCACAGAGGGCCTCCACCAGGGTAATCCTAGTGGAACCATGGGAGTGAGGCCACTGCAGAGAATCCCCACTAGGTCTAGCAGAGCCATGGGAGTGGGACTGCCACTATCTCAGAACTGTAGAGTTACCAAAGTGCAATGCCAGCCTGGCAGAGCTGCAGGCACGAGACTCCAACATGTGAGAGCTTCTGGGTGGACTGAAACCAGCATAGCCATGAGGGCAGAGCTGTCTAAGGCCTTGGAAGCCCTGCCTCAGTGTGTCTAAGATATGGGACTTAGAGGCAAAGGAGATTATTCTCCAGCTTTAAGACTTAATGTTGTTTTTCCTGCTGGGTTTTGGACTTACTTGGTGCCTGTTATTCCTTTATTCTTGTCTATTTCTCCCTTTTGGAATGGGAATGTCTATCCTATGCCTGTGCCACCATTATATTTTGGAAGCATGTAACTTGTTAATTTCACAAGCTCACAGCTGGAGAGTAATTTGCCTCAGGACGAATTGTGTCTTGAGTCTTATCTATGTCTGATTTAGCTGAGACTCTGAACTTTGGACTTTTAAGTTGGTCCTGGAGTTGGTTAAGACTTTTGGGGCTATTGGGATAAAACAAATGTATTTTGAATGTGAGAAGGGTATGGGTTTGGGGGACCAGGGTTTGAATGTCCCCTCCAAAATGCATTTTTTTGTTTGTTTTTTGTTTTTGTTTTTTTCCCCAGAGTCTCACTCTGTCACCCAGGCTGGAGTGCAGTGGCGTGATCATGGCTCACTGCAGCCTTGACCTCCTGGGCTCACACGTTCTTCCCACCTTAGCCTCCCAAGTAGCTGGGACTACAGGCATGAGCCACTGCGCCTGGCCACTCATGTTGAAATTTAATTGTTATTGTAACAGTGTTGAGAGGTGAACCTTTAAGAGGTGATTAAATGATGAGGGCTCTGCCGTCATGAATAGATTAATGCCATTATCATGGGAGTGAGTTTGTTATTGCAGGAGTGGGTTCTCGATAAAAGGATAAGTTCGGCTCCCTTTCTCTGTTTCTCTCCCACATGCTCTCTTGCCTTTCTGCCTTTCACCATGGGATGATGCAACACAAAGGCCCTTGACAGATGCTGATGCCATGCTCTTAGATTTCTCAGTCTCCAGAATTATGAGAAATAAACTTCTTTTCTTTAGAAATTACCCAGTCTATGCTATTCTGTTGTAACAATACAAAAAAGTACTAAAGGTGGAAGCAGGGAGTTCAGTTAGGGGCTAGTGCAGTCATCCAGGTGAGAAATAATGGGGGCTTAGACTGTGTCATTTTAGAAATGAGAAATATGAAGTTCAAAGAAGAGAATACACTAGCATAGGGAGATTCACTAATAGTTACTGGTAGCGTGAGAAACACAGCCAGGCCTCTTGCCTTCTTATACAACCTATGCTGCTCCAAGTCTGCCCTCGCAGGAATCCTCAGAAGGTGATCCAGTCATGGTGGTAATTCTCAAACCTCTTTTATGTGAGGCATGGAATGGGAGGAGAGCTGGTGCACAGTCTGACCAAGGAAGCAGCCGACAAGTTGGCTGGCACCCATGGGGGATTCCCAGAGTTTCTGCTTTCTGATTCCTTAAAGATGACTGGAAGGAAACTGCCAGAAGGCACTGACTTAGGGTAGCCATCCTTTCTCAGTAAATGGCAAATTGCATTTTAAGAAACACAAGAGCAGTTGACTCTTGTTCTGATTAGCTTAGGTCACTTATGCGTGTGCTGAAGGCTGGGCCAGGGAAGGACTGGGAAAGGACACAGTCACTTGGGTCTCAGGATACAGGATCAAGTCAAGTCACCTGTGAAATATCTCTCAGGTAAGAAGTAGGCCAGGCCTCAACTCATAACCACCAGGGCTCCTTTCTAGTTCGTTAGAACAAACAGGTAGGAGGTGAGAGCTCCCATTGTGTGTCAGAAAGTCTATGTCCTCTCAGGGCAAACTCTTCTACAATTCCCTGACAAGTAAGGATGATTTTACTGCTAAGGAAACTGAGAATTAGGCTTGGTCACCTGTCCAAAGTCACACAGCTGGAAAGTGGCAGGGCCGGGATTGAACCTCTAGTCAGTCTGATGCCCATACCTGTGTTCTTTACCTTATTCCTCACTGCCTACCCTCAAGGAGTTTAAAGGCTACTCAAGAACAAATGCACGCACTCTGGAAATAAAAGGCAGCCACGAGAAAGGACAAAGAGAGTGCTAGTGGGAGACCAAGGCAGTATACATCAACAAAGCCTTCCTGGAGGGGGTGACATGGGGCAGTCAAAGACCTTGAAGGCTGGGTAGAATTTGGACGTGCAGAGAGAGTGGTGGAAATGAAATTCAGGTAGAGGAAACCCCATTAGCAGAAAGAAGTCTGGAGGTGAGCATAGATAAGGCAGGTCCACATATTTCTTTTTGTATCTGTTTGACAAACACTGATATGGCACTTGCTTTGTGCCAGGCACTGTTCCAAGGGCCTTATGTACAGCAACTAATGTAATCCTCACAACAACTCTGTGGAGCAGGAAATCAATCTTCAATGAGTCCAGTTTGGCTTATAAATCTAAAACATAAGATTTATAAGCAGAAAAAAATGGAGTTAAAGCCGGAGAAGTAGATTTGAACTTTACGTAGAAGGCCCTGGATGGCGGACCAAGGAGTTTGTGCTTAATTCAGTGAGCAATAGGGAATCATTGAGGGCTACTAAGCAAGTGTGCAATAGGGTCAAAAGTGTACATTTGGAAGATTCATCCTGAAGCCACTGAGGAGTGTGAGCCAGCAGCACAGGAGGCAGCAAGGGAGGACTTGACCCTACTTGACAAAGATGGGTTGGAGAGGGACTGGTGGATCAGTGGCACATTTAGGAGGTGAAATCAATAGGATGTCAGGGATGAGGGAGAGGGAGGAGTCCAAGGGGATGGGATTTTGCTCCAATCCAATGGACCTGGGAGTCGATAACCTGGGTCCCAAGCCCAGAACCACCAGCAACATACCGTATGCTCTTGGGCATGTTCCCGGACCTCTCAATCTCAGTCTTCCCATCCACACCATAAGAAGGCTGAATATGTTTATTGCTAATGCCTCAGCCAGGGCTGACGTCCTTCACCTGTGGTTGTAGATGTCAAGGGAGAATGCTAAACTGTTATCAAAGATGGAACCTCCTCAAACCAAGAGAAGCTGCCCCTTAAATAATGATTAAGAGCACGAGGTCCAGAGTTGGGCCTCCTTGGGTTTGATTCCCACTCAGTTAACTGCCCAGTATCCCAGGTTCCTCTTCTGTAAGCTGGGGATGATCAGAACAATACCTACTTCAGATAGCTATAATGAAGGCTCAATGAGATAATGCACACATACACGCTCAGCAGCTGCTTAATACATGTGGTGGCTTCCATCTTCATTAGCTCTCCCTCCTCTGGTGGGTGAGAGTAGAGGTTGAGAACCAGGTTCAGAGGCACTGAGACACTGGAACCCCCAGGAGCTGATGGCATGACTTCCCAGCCCCAATCTGTAGCTGCCAAGCACAGCACTTCATCATTTATGGAATTCTGTTCCACCTCAACAATTCTAGGAGGTAGAAATGATTATCACCATTTTACAGATGAGGCTTAGCTGGGGTGTTCAGGAGCATCCTCCCATGAGGCCAGCTTTCCCCCTGAGTCTTGTGTAACTTGGACAAGCCTTTCAGCACTGGAGCTGTGAGGGTCCATAGAGACCCTCCAGTAAAGCCCTCAAGTTGTACCTGGGGAAACTGAGGCCCTGAGAAGATATATTCTTGGCCATCCCCAAATCCACTGGGGACACAGGAGCCTGGGCAAGAACAGGTGCCACCAGGAACCTAGGTCTGGCTTTCATTTGACACTGGGCTGGGCGCCATGCAACTTGCCCAGGGCCATGATTCAGGCCCAAATTGGGGTGTTTGGTTCCTTTATGTCTCCTCTTGTAACTCCAGCTTAACACTCCCCAGATGGCCATTCCTGCCGGCTCCCTGCCCATACCACCATTCAGACGGGAAAGCAATCATTTCGCAGCCTCATTAATTAAAGACTAATTGCTGATTGGAAACACATTGACTGGGCCCTGAGCTGGTATCATGTTGTGGGCCCTCTGGCCCTGGTGAAGGCCAGGCCCTAACGAGACTCTGGCCCCCCAGCGGCTTGCTCACTCACTGCGTGGCAGCAGAATTGGTACTGGACTTAGGCTAATGAGGTGTCAGCTGACTATTAGAACCACATTGATGGGGGAGGCTGGTGACTGGATCAGATAGGAGCCGCCACATGCAACAGCCATTAGCTCTGAAGTTGCTGTGCTTCCAGTAATAGCTCACTGGGGGCCATGTCTGCCCTCACCCTCTTCCTAACCAGTTAGCAAGGGGTTCATCTTCCAGCTAGGACCTCCTCCAAGAAGTCCAGTCTCCCCTGACCCAGGGTGCTCCAGGTCCCCAATTCTGCCACCAAATACCTACTCTGTGTTGGGCCCTGGGGATACAGAAGTGAGTCATAATAGCTGCCTTTATTAAGCACTTACTATAAGCCGGGTGCTGTTCCGAGTGTTTTATGTGGACCTCCTTTTCTCTCACAAAGGCCCTCTGGAAGATTGATGCTTTCATAATCCACATTTAGCAGAAGGAAACTGAGGCCTAGAGTGGCAAAGGGACTTCCCTTTTAGTAGGTGCACACATCTACTAAATGGCAGTACCAGAATTCAAAGCCAGGCAGTCTGAGTCCAGAGTTCATGCTCATAGCCACTGTGATCTACTACCCCTCAGCCCTGACCTGGAGAAACTTCCAGTGTCATAGGATAGACAGCTAAGGCAGGTGCTTTATTTTGGGTTACATGGGGAAAGGGCCATGGTGAAAGAGAGCCCAGGAGGCTCTGGGAGGCCCAAGGAGGGGCACACAGGAGAAGAAGAAAAGTCAGAGAAAGCTTCCTGGAGGAAGTAGCACCTGGACTGGGTTCTTAGGGACATAAGGGATGAAGGTACTGAAAGAATAGTTCGGGCAGCGGGAGTTGGCAGGAGAGCAAACCCTCCAGGCAAAGGGAGCTGTTTGGAGAGTTCCTATCTACCTAGTGGGGGTGAGCTTGAGAGGACGGTGGATGACACAGTTAACTCTAACTTTTCAGAAATTCACTCTGGCTGAGGCTGCAGGGTGGATTGGAAGTGAGGAAGAACGCAAGCAGGGAGATTAGTTAGGAGACTCCTGCATAGTCCAGAAAAGGTGAGGGAGGCCTGGATTAGAGGCAAAGCAGTAGGATGGATTGCTATTTAGGAGATGGAGACAACAGATTTGGCAGAGGCCAGGATTCCCCTTCCATGTCCCCTGGGCCATCTGCCTGTGGTCCAGAAGTCATGGCAGACCCAGCCACTCTTCTTCTCATAGCCTTCTATAACTCCTCAGCCCTCTTTCTCCCAACATGGAGGCAGGCCTATAGGGAATTCCAGCTCTTCTACTTCCTAGCTGTGTGGCTTTGGGCAAGTCCCCCAACCTCTGAGCTCCAGTTTACTCATTTGTAACAACAGACTCAGTGGTCCTTGGATTCACAGGATTGCTGTGAGAACTAAACAAGCTCCTATACATGATACCCTCACAGGGGGCCAGACAGGGATTAGGAGTCTCTGGAAATGAGGGGTCAGCAAATGTTTGTTCCCTTTCCCACTTTTCCCAGCTGTCCTTCATCAACCCTAGATCTAGTCATTCTAGCCCATTCAAGGGTCCCAGTACACAACCCAGACATGGCTGCCTCCCTGCTTTGTTGCTCTAGCTGCTAATTCTATCCTTCCTTCAGCTCCAGTTCTTCCAGACTCAGAGGCAGCCTCTTCCTGGGAGCTTCCCCTGATTTCACTCTGGCCAGAGAACTGTCCTTTCCACTACCATCCCAAAGCTCTATTTAAGAGCAACAAAACTGTGCCCCAGGCATATGTCCTCCTCTGGATGGGGTGGAGGGAAAAAGGCTCAGAAGGATGGGCAGAGGGGTAAATGAATACTAGTAATAACTAATATTGGAAAGCTTGTGTGGGTAGACAGCTGCCTTGGTCCCCAGGGCTTCCCTTGGGCTCACACTCTGCCCCAAAAGGCAGCAGCCCAACTACCCCTTCAGGCCAAGCGGGGAATGGCAGGAAACAACTAGTGACAGGAAACAAGGATACAAGCAGGTTGAGGAATGGCAGCCGGGGTGACGACAGGGAGTGGTGGGGGTTGTGGTGAAGTGGTGAGCATGTGCCCCATCTTCTGGAGCACTGGCTACTCAAACGGACTTGATTGTCGCCAAATTGGAACACAAGCCTAGGGTTCTCAGGGCTCCTGAATTTTTGAGAGCAGGAAATCCGGATTTTTATATAAAATTGCCCTCTTTTGCAATCCTGGTGACTAATCTTAAACTTCCTGGAAACATTCTGCAAGCTAAACAAAACATATCTCTAGGCTGAGATATGGGCTGCCAATTCACCATCACTCAAATTCTGCAGATGTTCACTGAGCACTCCACTGGGCACTCAGCTCTGAGCCAAGCACCGCTAGGCACTGCTGGGCAAAGGGACGCAGTGGTCTCAGAGGACTTGGATTCCTCTCGGGGAGGCAGACATGTCTATAGACCCACAGGGGCTATGGCTGGTGTGATTATGAATGTGGGCCTACAGTCAGGCAGATGTGAGTTCATGCCATGGCTTTGACTTGTACTAGCTCTGTGTCCCTGGGCAAGTTGCTTAACCTCTCTGAGACCCAGCTTCTGTCTGTAGGGAGGGAGAAAATGGTTTAAAACCTCTCAGTCTCCCAGGATTTTCATGCCTGCCAAATGAGCTAATGGCTGGTGAGTCCTTTGTGAATTATCAGCTGTGCAGGTGTGCAGGGATGTTCCAAGGAGCTGGGATTAAAGGCTTGAGGCCACACCTAAAATGAGCTGAGTCTGTGGGGTGCATCCAGATGTGCAGGCACATATGGAAGCGGAATAACAGTGCTCTGGGCAAAAGACGGCGAGGGGCCCTGGCTCAGAGGCTGGTGGCAAGATGCTGTTCACTGCATGTTTCTGCCACCATCATATCTGTGTGGGCAGTGCCCACTCCCTGCAAGGATTTCCTGATGCTGGGGCAGGTGGAGATTTAGAGAGAGGAAAGTGCCTGCCTAAGGTGGGATAAATCCTAGAAACCCAGAAATTCCATCTTTACTCCACAGCCACTGTCCTACTGCTAAGAACAACCCACACTTACCAAACACTTGTTATGTGGCCAGGCGCTGCCCTAAACACCTTTGCCTACCTTGGTTTAATTTAACCCTGACTCCAAGCCTGTGAGCTACATACTGTTATCATCTCTTATTCCCAGATAAAGACACAGAGGCACAGAGAAGTTAATTGACTTACCCAAGCCACACAGCAAATAAATAGCAGAGCTACGCCATGAGCCCAAGCTGTCTGGGTCCAGAGTCTACACTGCCTGGATTAAAATCACTGGATAAAATTCTCTGTGTTGAAAGACTTAATGTGATTTCTGTTTTCCTGACTCTACCCTGACGGACACAGTCCCCATCTGTGCCACGGGGGAGAATAGACGTGTGTCCAATTGCTTCAACATTAATACCTCTTCCCATTCTGACAGCCTACGCCCAAACCCAGGCCTCCAGGAACACTCTCATGTGGGGTCCCAGGATCCTGGGCTAGTGTGTCCCTCCCTTCCAATGTTCTCTGCTTCCCCTGGGCAAGGCCCAGAGGCCTGGAGGGAGAGGCAGTGAGCCAGATAGAGAGTGACAAGGAGGCTGAAGTTGAAGCAGAGGGCCAGGGTACCTCTGATGTGGGCTGTAGACCAACATCTGTGCCCAAGGTGGGTAGGGCAGGCTGAGGCCAGTCAGGTCAGCAGAAGGGCCCAGAGGTTAGCCCTGTGCTCCAGAGCCCCCTGCACTCATCCCCACACACAGACACGTGCACACCCCCCATCATACTCACACCCAGGCAGACACACACCCACATGGACTCTCACCCAGCTACAGTTACTCACACACAGAGACATGGATACATTGGCACACACCCATAGGTGCATAATTCAGCACCTACACACCTTGTCCCCCAAAGCCCTTGTTCATACAGACACACATGTGAACACAGGCACACACACATGTGAACACTCCACAAACGTGTGCCCCTTCTGGGGAGGCTTGGGAAGGATTGTTCCAGCCCAGGCCACAGCACTCCTCCCTTGGATCTCTCCTTTCGTCTTTGGGGGAAGAAGACACTTATGAACGGAAAAATGCCTCCAGCAAATGCCACCCACTTGGTGTCAACTCAAGTCCCTTTCCTGGTCTCTGCCATTCAGGGCATGGCCTGTTGGGAAACCTCCAAGTTTCTGCTTGGAAACATGCAGGTTGGGGAGCAGATGAGGTGAAAAATATTTGAAAATGAAGTTTAAGCCCAAAGGTAATAGTTGACCTTCAGAGTCTGTGGCAGCTTGGAGTGTTGGGGTGGAAAGCTAGGGGAAGTGCAGGGCACATTGGAGGAATTGCTGGACTGAGTCAGCTGTGTTAGTGTAAATATGAACTTCAACACAGATTTTCTGTGTGACCTTGGGCAAGTTAATTCAGTCTCTGAGCTTTGGTTTTCCTATAACATAGGAGTTAAGGGCATGTATCCTGGAGGCTGAATGCCTCCGTTTGAATTCCAACTCTGCCTTTACCAACTGCATGACCTTGGACAAGTCATTTAACCTCTTTGTGCCTCAATTTCATCACCTGTATAATGGAGTTGATAACATATGCTAGCTCACAGCATGGACATGAGGATTAAATGACTTGATGTAAGCAAAGCTCTTAGAATAAATACATAAATTCTCGGATGATAGTAAGCACCATGTAAGTGGCAGTTATTATTGTCATTGTTGTAAAATGAGGATGCAAATCTCTACTGTACAGGGTTGTGGAAAGAGTATATAAGATAGTGGCTTAGCAAGGGCCACATAAACTCTAGTGATAAATGTGCAATAGTAATAATGTGCTGCTGGATGGAGTCCAAGGTTGGGATGAGGCTAAAGGCTTGGCCTGGACAGCAAGAGCTCCATGTAACATTTCAGGGCTTCCTGTGCCCCTGCAAAGTGTTCAGTGGCCTGTTCTTCAACCCTTGTCATTGGGGTTGAGATACGCCAGGTCTGCTCCTGCCTCACAGCCTTAAACACCTGCTGCTCCCTCTTCCCTGAATGACCTTTCCCCAGATATCTGCATAGCTAATTCTCTCACCTCCTTAAAGTCTTTGCTCAAATATCACCTTCTCAAAGAGGCCTACTCTGGCCATCTGAAGTATTTCTGCATCTTGCCTCTCACTCCAGCATCTCCAGTCCTTGTTACATCTCTCTCTTATTTTTCTCAAGCATGTGCCACCTTCTCACATACCAAATATATTATTGTTTACTTTTTTTTTTTATTTTTTTAGACACGAGGTCTCACTCTGTCACCCAGGCTGGTGTGCAGTGGCATGATCACGGTTCACTGCAGCCTCGACCTCTCGAGCTCAGGCGATCCTCCCATCTCAGCCTCCCTAGTAGCTGGGACTACAGGCACACAGTAGGGTCACAATGGCTTCTGTTGAGTGAACACAGAATGGACACAGCTCTGAGAGCTCCTGGGGCTGCAGTTAGGATGGTGGGCTAAAGGGGTGAGCCCAGAGGTGGGGAGAACTGGGAGGAGGCTGACCCTGAACAGCGGCAGTGGGAAGGCAGTGCTGAGGAAGAAGGCAGGATCTATGAGAGCAGGAACCTAGTCCTGCTTGCTTGGGGATGGATTCTCAGGTACTTGGCACAGTGCCTAGCAGAGTCCAGGCACAAGGACTATGTGTCGAGTGAACGATTAAATACATGAGCCATTGTGAGGTCTGCCAAGTTGATTGGATGCTGTAGAAGAGGAATAATTCAAACATAACACCCTCAGCTTGAGCCTGGGTAGCCCAGGAAGCAAGTGGAAATGTTTCCAAGTGCCGGAATCAGAAACCAGGGAAGATTTCATACACATTACACCTTCAGACATCAGCTCAAACACTTCCTTTAGAAGGTCTTTCCTGCTTCCCTACATCAAACAAGATCCACCCCGTTGGCCCTCTCTTGGTCCTCCCTTGGCTCCCTGAACTTGGCCTTAGGCGTGCTGTTCTCACTTGCATTTACTGCATCTCCAGAGCCTAGACTAGTGTTTTGGGGCTTGGGCAATCCCTCCAATTGGTTCTCCATGTTTCAGTCTCTCTCTCCTCCTGTTCTGCCCCTTCCTTCTCCTCCTTTCTCCTCCTTCTCTTCGTCTCTCCTCCTCCGCCTCCTTCTCCTCCCATTGCTTCGCCTCTGCCTCCTCCTACTCTGGTCATCATAAGCAGAGTATTCAGGGAACTTCAGTCGATGGTTTGGATTAAACCACAGGAACTGAGGGTGACCAGACCTGCAGGGCGGGGGTGGGGTGGGAAGCGGGACAACTTATACAAGAATTTGGCCCCGATTCACCTGAAATTGGAGACTCCCAGCTCTCAGCTGTCAGGACTGGGAACTGAGTCTGGGGTTCATGAACCTTGCACCATGCAGGTCACAGCCTCCCAACAGACCCATACATCTAGTGACACACAGCATGTCCCCACCCCACACCAACATCATGATACCCAAGTCTCCAAGCACAGCCAAGTCACACTTGCAGCTGTGTGACACATGCCCACTACAGTACCCCCAACTCAGTGATATAACACCAGACCCCACCAGACCACATACATACACACAGACACACACACCCCCGTAATGACACATAACATGCATACCACTCCCGCAGCACCACACTCCATGATTCCAACCCTCTGCCATACAACACACAGAACAACTGCACAGCACTCTTGCATCCCAGTGACCCAGTTTTACTCGGCAGTTTCGAAACACAGTGACACAACACATACATCACCACCAGTCCCCCACTCATCCCCCCTGCTACACACACACACACACACACACACACACACACACACACACAGAGAGAGAGAGAGAGAGAGAGAGAGAGAGAGAGAGAGAGAGAAAAGAGATCTCTCTCCTCATCCCTCCTCCCTTCCCCATCTCCCCATGTCTTGGCTGCTGGGCCGTGCCAGGCCTGCCTTAGGACCCTGGCTCCAGAGCACAGCTGAGCTGGTAGGAGCCATTTCCTAGAAGGCTGTGGATTTGGCCTCAGCTGATGAAACACATGCTAGGAGGTCCATGTTTGAACTCCGGCTCAAGGGGTGGCTGGTATGTGGTCCCCACCAATGAATTGCAGGCAGCAGCTGCCTGCTGTGGGCCGCCCCACGAGGAGGGGCTAACAGGACTGAGCTTTGTGGGTGGGGGCCAGGCAGGGCCCATGCTGACTTGGGGTGAGGGGGCATCCAGAGTTCAGGCTACTTGGGGGTGGGGGCCTCAAGAATGTATCACCGGCAGGGCCTGAGATAGAAGCTGAGTCATGAGGTAAGAGGAGAGGCTGTGGTGGAAAGACAGGAAGATGGGTGGAGGGAAAGAAAGGGTGGAAGGAGACTCTCCAGGCTCCCTGGGACTCTTTCCTCAGGAAAATGACAGCAGCAGGGATTGGGAGGGGAGGCAGGTTGGGGGTGGGGAGGAGCCAGAGCTGGAGGCTGGCATGGGGTGGGGCTTTGAAAAGAGGCTTTCAGAGGATAGAGAGAGACTGGGGCAAAGGACAAATAAATGTCCTTGGAGGCTGAGTGGCCAGCCTAGGGCATGTGGCAGGCACAGGCCCCCTGGCTGCCCCAAAAGGGGGTAGATAATTAGATGCTGGTCAGGAAGAAGAGGACCCACAGATGAGAGCTTAAGGTGGGAAGAACTTGGCTATTACTGTGAGAAAGAAGAGTGCGCCGTTGGTGAGGACAAGCAGGGAGAAGGACGCATGTGAGAAAGAAGGCTATCCATGAGGGCTTGAGGACTGTGAGGCCTCAGACGCTGGGCCCGCATTCTGTGGACAGAGAATACCATCAACATCTGCAGCTGTCCAAACTCTCAACTCAGCAAAAACCCAACTCAGACTTCAGGTCACCCACAAGGGCATAGCCAACAAT